>NC_090445.1:930092346-930395377 GCF_031143425.1 Pleurodeles waltl | reverse complement strand
GCGCCAGACGGGCGCCTTATTTAAGGATTGACATTAGCCAGTGCTGCAGGCTGGTCAGAGTAAAAAAAAATGACTCAAACCAGGCAGCGCCGGCGTAGGGGAACATGGAGGTTGTACATCAAAAAATGGTGCAAGTCAGGTTTGAGTAAAAAATCATGGCTCAAACCGGACTTGCGCCATTTTTTGACGCACAACCCCCATTGAAATGACTCCTGTCTTATCAAAGACAGGAGTCATTTCCCCCTGCCCAATGGCCATGCCCAGGGGACTTCTGTCCCCTGGGCATGGCCATTGGGCACAGTGGCATGTAGGGGGGCCCAAGTTAGGCCCCCCTATGCCACTTAAAAAAAAAAAAATGATACTAACCACCAGCTTACCTGTACCTACCTGGGATGGGTCCCCCCATCCATGGGTGTCCTCCAGGGGTGGACAAGGGTGGCAGGGGGTGTTCCTGGGGGCAGGGAAGGCACCTCTGGACTGCTTCCATGGTCAAAGACCATGGAAGTGGGCCCACATGTCCCTTAATGCCTGCCCTCACCCAGGTGTGAAAAAATGGCGCACATCAGGCTGTGTGCCGTTTTTTAAGGCCTGCCCCCTCCTGTGCGTAAAAATGATGCAGGAGTATAAATAAGGCGCACAGGCCTTAAAGTCATTTTTTGGATGGGAACACCTACCTTGCATGTCATTAACGCAAGGCGGTTTCCCGCATCCAGAAAATGATGCACATGTAGGGATTTTGACATTTGCGGGGTCGGGCGTCATAGTATAAATATGGGGAAAGGTATTGCGCTGAATATGCGTCAAAGTTTTTGACGCACATTCGGCGCAAACAGAGTATAAATATGCCCCGCTGTTTATTGGTGAGGTTGGATTTTATATCACTATTTTGGAAATGCCACTTTTAGAAAGTGAGCATTTCTTTGCACTTAAAATCCATCTGTGCCTTACAGCCTGTCTCCAATCCACATCTGGACTTAGCTGGTTGACAGCTTCCTTGTGCATTTCACCCAGACAACCACAAACACAGGATACTCAGCCACACCTGCACTCATCTGCATACTGAATGGGTCTTCCTGGGCTGGGAGGGTGGAGAGCCTGACATTTACATTTCAAAGGCTGGTGGCCTGCCCTCACACAATGCACTGCCAAATCCCATTCTGGGATGCTGGCAGACAGATCTGTACTGAAAGGGTAATTGTGCACTTCAAACTACTCTTGAAAGCCTCCCCCACATCAAAGGCATTTTTAGGTATATAAACTGGGTCCCTGACCCCACTAACTCAGACACTTCTGGACCTGAACCTGCAACCTGTCAAGAGGACCTAACTGGTTGCCCAAAGGACTCATATGGACTGCTTTGCTGAGAAGGAATGCTCCCCTGCTGTTGCCCTGCTGCCTTGCTGCCCTCTGACTTTGCTGAGAAGTGCTCTCCAAGGGCTTGGATTGAGCTTGATTCCTGTTTTCTGAAGTCTCAGGGCCAAAAAGACTTAGGCCCCCATTACAACCCTGGCGGTTGGTGCAAAAGTGGCGGTAATACCGCCAACAGGCTGGTTGTAATTGCTGCCGAATTATGACCATGGCGGAAAGATCTCAGATGGACATCCACTTTACCACACCGACCACAAGGGTGGAAACAACAGGCACCACAGCCGTAGCTGCCTACAGCCAGGCAGAAGTCAATGTTCCGCCCACCATCTTACAAGAACACAACCCGCCATCTTTTCCGTGGTGGTACCAACGACATCAAAAGCCTGACGGAAACAGAGTTCAGAAGTGAAAGGACTCACCATTGGAGACACAGGGAACAACCATGCCACCCTGTAGCCTGAGTTGCATGTCTTCCCCATGCTCTTCTACGTGCTGCTCAACCACGAACACTAACGACGACGAAGATGATGACGGTGGGTACAGATACCTAGCACACAAGGGAAGGGGGAGGAAAAAGAGAGTGACACCCCCCCTCCCCTGGCCCACCATACCCCTTCACATCACCATTTACACACACATGGCCCAGCACACAACCTGTACACTGCCCACGGGACACCCACCCACCCCCCTTACACGATGCCTTCACACCCCACTCCATGCATTCATTGCACATGCATCATGCCCACAGTGTACTCACCTGTTGGTCTGGAGGCCCATACAGCAGTCCGTACTGGGGTAGTACCTCATGCACCAGTCTCTCCAACTCCTCTGATGTGTAGGCTGGGGCCCTTTCCCCGGTCACATGGGCCACAGTAGGTTCCAGACACAGGTCACAGCAGCACATGCAGTGTAGGTCTTCTCTTGTTGAAGGTCAGGTAGCAAGTGAGGAATCTGATAGAAATGGCAGTCACATCCGCAGCAGTGCATACCGTCACTGCTGGCGTACATCACCATTGGCCACTGTACCCCACAGGGAGTTGCGCAGCGGTTCCCGACCGCCTCCTGCAACGGCACACAACGTCAGCAAAATTACCTCACTTTCACCTGTCCCTCCACACAGGGCAGGTGGACGCCATTTCACTGGTGGGACACGCCCTGGATAATTACTGCCTCACTGTTTAATTTTGGACAAACAGGACAATTCTCACTGAACCATTACAATTTGACAGCATGCATAGTACTGTTGTAGCCCCATTGTTCAGTTTGTGACCGGCTCGTCACCCTTTTGTCCCTGAGATTGCTACCACTGCGGATGAATAGAAGATGGAGACATACACCTGTCTACAGACCCCTGGTGGACTTGGCAACAATGGAGGACAGGCACATCATCCTCACCTATGGACTTTATAGGTCCACAATCACAGAGCTGTGTCCCCAATTGGAGCCTGAACTGATATCTGCTATCCGTCACCTGACTGGGACCCCACCTCTTGTGCAAGTTCTATCAGTTCTCCATTTCCTGGAAACTGGTTCTTTCCAAGTGAGAGTGGGCATGGCAGCAGGAATGTCACAGTCAATGTTCTCAATAGTGCTGACTAGAGTGTTGTCTGCACTGATTAAACACATGTGCAGCTACATTGTATTTCCCCAGGTGGAAGATTTGGCCACAATGAAGGCTGACTTCTATACAATGGGACATATCCCAAACATAATTGTTGCGACTGATGGTACACATATTGCATTTGCCCACCCCCGTCAAAATGAACAGGTGTACAGAAATCGTAAGAGTTTTCACTCAATGAATGTACAGATGGTGTGCTTGGCGGACCAGTACATCTCCCATGTCAATGCAAAGTATCCTTGGTCAGTGCATGATGCCTTTGTCCTGAGGAATAGCAGCATCCCAAATGTGATGGCCCATCTACAGAGGTACAGTGTGTGGCTAATAGGTGAGCCCTGGTTCCCACCTAGTAGATGTTGGGGTAAGGGTCTGGTGTAGGCCATATGGGATACTGTGTGGCTAAATGTTGTTCCTCAATATTTGCAGGTGACTCTGGTTACAACAACCTATACTGGCTACTGACCCCTGTGAGGAATGCCAGCACAAGGACAAAAGAAGGTTTTAATGAGGCACATGGGCGAACCAGAAGGATCATAGAAATAACTTTTGGCCTCCTGAAGGCCAGGTTTCGGTGCCTCCATCTGACAGGTGGAACCCTGTGCTACTCACCCAAGAAGGTCTGCCAGATAATAGTGGCATGCTGCATGTTGGACAACCTTGCATTGAGACGCCATGTACCTTTTCTGTAGGAGGAGGAGGCTGGAGATGCCCTTGTGGCAGCAGTGGACCCTGTACACAGTAAGGTTTAGGAGGCAGAGAATGAGGATGAGGACAACAGAACAGCAGTGATCAGACAGTACTTCCAATGACACACAGGTAAGACAATGTTAATTCACATTTCATTGTCGTTTTTTAAAAATTGTTTGGCACTAGCATGCTGTTATTTCCCACTTCTATAGCCACTTACTGTACCCTTTGGCAATTCATTTTACAGATGTTAGCTGCTGGTGTGATCCCTGCAGCCAACTACAGGTCTTTCATATGTGCTCATTTCCTGTACATTTGATTTGCACTGTTTGTACATGGTTAAACGTATACATACTTAAATAATGTGACATACTCCATACTTCTATTTGTTTCAAGGGTGTTTATTTAAGTGCTTAGATGTTGAGGGGCAAGTGCAATGGGATGTGGTGATGATGGAGGAAATTCCAGGGTAGAGTCCCAGTCTGTAGCACAGGTGCCTTGTCCATGGGGACAAAGGAAGGGGAGCAATGGCAGTTCAAGGTGGACAGGGTGACAGGGTGGAACACAAGGGTGACAATCAGGAGAGTCTCATTTCCTGGCAGGGGTCTGGGCAGTAGTCTCTGGCGTCTGCCTGGATCGCAGGGAATGTTTGCGGGGTGGTTCTCCTTCCGCAGGGGGAGGGGTGCTGGTGGCCTGTTGGTCCTGTGGCAGGGCCTGCTGTCCACTAGCGGCAGCGGAGGTGGAATGCAGTTCAGATATCTGGCTAGTGGCAGGGGCCCTTCTGTTGTGAGACTTCCTCCCTCATAATATTGGGCATGTCTGCCAGCATCCTTGCTATGGAGACCAGGGTGGTGTTGATGGCCCACAAGTCCTCCCTGATCTCCTGGTACTGTCCCTCCTGCAGCTGCCTGTTCTGCACATTGTCCAGGTTCTGGCCCATCATGTCCTGGGAATGTTGGTATGCTCCCAGGATCTTTGCAAGTGCCTCCTGGAGAGTCAGTTCCCTTGGCCTGTCCTCCCCCGGCACATAGCACTCCTCCCAGTTTCCCTGCTGGCCTATGCCTCTGTCCCTTGAACCGTGTGCCCATTGTCACTGACCCCAGGTCCCCAATTGTCTTGGTATGAGGTGTGCCCTGGGGTCCCTGTAGAAGTGGACACACTGCTGATAGACGTGTCCTGGGGACAGAGGTGTGGGTACACTATGTGGGTGCTGTGGTGGTGTTTCCAGATGGGGGAGGCTCTGTGGTTGTCTGTGACTGGGCTTGGGTAACTGACTGTCCGGAGGTCCCTGATAGGCCAGGTTGGTCATCCAGATCCAGGAAACCAGAGTTGCTGTCATCACTATGGGCCTCTTCTGTGGAGGGGCTGGATACTGCTGGCACCTCCTCTCTGCTGACCTTGGCTGGGATACCGGTGGGGATGTTAATGCTGTGTCATTGTTTCTGTTTTTGACATATTGTGCATTCGTGGGTTGCTCTCTTTGGATGTCTTTGCCCTGGCAGCTTTCACTTGTGTAAGTTGGTATGTGGTGGGCTAGCTGATTCTCTCTAGTGTGCATGCTTTAGTGATAGTTGTCCATGCAGGTCTGTAAGTGGAGTCCATGCATTGCTAGAGCATGCAGGGCTTGGCATTGGGCGAGTGAGATGTGATGGTGGGGTGTGTGAGAAGTGGCAGAGTGATGGGAGTTAGGGTGAGGGTGGGGGTATGTGATGACATACAAGTAAGGGGCACCTATGACTATAGAGTTGACTTTCCAGAGCTAGTCCTCCCCCTATTCCGGCCAGGCCCTCAGGATGCATGATCGCCAAGACTTGTTCCTCCCATGTTGTTAGTTGTGGGGGAGGAGGTGGGGGTCCACCGCCAGTCCTCTGTACAGCGAGTTGGTGTCTTGCTGCAATGGAACTTACCTTCCCCTGTAGGTTGTTCCACCTCTTCCTGAAGTCATCCCTGGTTCTTAGGTGCTGTCCCACGGCGTTGACCCTGTTCACGATTCTCCGCCATAGCTCCATCTTCCTAGTTATTGATATCTGCTGCACCTGTGCTCCAAAAAGCTGTGGCGCTACCCTGATGATTTCCTGCACCATGACCCTTAGCTCCTCCTCTGGGAATCTGGGGTGTCTCTGTGGTGCCATGGGTGTTGTGTGAGTTGTGTAGGTGCGGGTGTGTAAGGTGATGTGTTAGGGTGTCGAATTATGACCATGGCGGAAAGATCTAGATGGACAGCCACTTTACCACACCGACCGCAAGGGTGGAAACAACAGGCCCCACAGCGGTAGCCGCCTACAGCTAGGCAGAAGTCAGTGTTCCGCCAACCATATTACAAGAACACAATCCGCCACCTTTTCTGGGGCGGTACCACCGACATCAAAAGCCTGATAGAAACAGAGTTCAGAAGTGAAAGGACTCACCATTGGAGACACAGGGAACAACCATGCCGCCCCGGAGCCTGAGCTGCATGTCTTCCCCATGATATTCTACGTGCTGCTCAACCACGAACACTAACAACGGCGAAGATGATGACGGTGGGTACAGATACCTAGCACACAAGGGAAGGGGGGAGGAAAAAGAGAGTGACACACACACCCCCTCCCCCAACACCATACACACATACAGCAACAGTACTAAAACATATTTACCCCGTACCTTGGATGAATAATGCAAGGACAACAGGAATTCACTAAAGTGAGTGTAATAAGATCAACACCGTAGAAATAATAAATATGCAATGCAGCAGATATATATAATTGTACAGTTCAAAGGACAATCGCCCAGTCCTCATTTTGCATGGGCCACATGGCCACAGGCCAAAGTCCAAGGCCCCACTTGTCACCTGCATCAACACGGAGAGAACACTGCAGGGGCATCAGTTGGTACATAGGCAGGCACCTCAGGGGGGCAGGGGATGGGGGGGCACCTCAGCTAGGAGATGGAACAACACCACTGTTTCTGGAGGGGGCAACATGCCCTGTGCCTGATCCTGGTGAGTGCAAGGCCACTGTCTTTCAATTGGGTGACTTGCCCACATGCTCTGGAGGGGGCAACATGCCCTGTGTTTGGTCCTGGGGAATGCAAGGCCACAGTCTCTCAAGTGGGTGACTCGCCCACATGCTCTGAAGGGGGCACATGCCATGTGCTTGGTCCTGGGGAGTGCAAGACCTCAGCCCCTCAAGTTGGTGACTCGTCCACATGCTCTGGAGGGAGCAACATGCCCTGTGCTTGGTCCTGTGGAGTGCAAGGCCACAGTCTCTCAAGTGGATGACTTGGCCACATGCTCTGGAGGGGGCATCGTGCCCTGTGCTCTTGGCCCTGGGGAGACTGGTGTTGGTGGGGATTTACCCACTGGTTCTGGAGGGGGCATCGTGTCCTGTGCTCTTGGTCCTGGGGAGGCTGGGGTTAGTGGGTGTTTTACCCACTGGTTCTGGAGGGGGCATAGTGCCCTGTGCTCTTGATGCTGGGGAGTGCAATGTCACAGTCTCTCAGAATGGGTGTCATACCCACAGGATTTGCAGGGGCAGGCCACACAGCAGCCAATGGAGGCAGGACTACATACTGTCCGCCGGCGGTGACAGCTGCTTAGTGGTGGAAGTGGTACTGCTGCAGCCGCTGGTGGGGGGAAGCTCCAGCCCATCCCTTGCAGCCTCAGATGTCTGCTCACTGGTGGTAGTGGTGGTGCTACTGCTGGTTGGGGGAAGCTCAAGCCCATCACCTGCAGACTCTGATGGCTTCCCACTGGTGGTGGTGGTGCTGCTGCTGCTAGTGGGGGGAGGCTCCAGCCCATCCCCTGCAGCCTTGGATGGCTGCACAACCATGGTCGGTGATGGGGGCTCTGGCAGAGTTCCTGCCCCAGGCCCCTTTCCCTTCCTGCCTGCTGGTGCTGGTTCCTTGGTCTTCCTGGTAAGAGCAGGGGCAGGCTCCTTGCTCTTCCTGGCAGCAGCTGGAGAAGGATCCTTTCTCTTCCTGGCAGCCGCTAGGGCAGGCTCCTTGCTCTTCCTGGCAGCAGCTGGGGCAGGTGTCTTACCCTTGAGGCTGCATGGTGCATGTTTCTAGACCCTCAGGACACGTACCCTGGATCCTTTCCTACCACCAGTGGGTGTGGTGACTACTGGGCCTGTGGACTGTGTTGCTGAGGTGCTTGGCTGGGTTTTTGCCACCCTGGCCAGACATGCAGGATGGGGGGAGGGGTTGGGAAGAGGTCAATGGTGGATAGGAAAAGCGTTTTAGGGTTATTGGGATGGGAAGAGGGAGAAGGTTTGGGAGTAGAGGAAGAGGGAATGGTTGTAGGAGGTTTCTGTCTGCTGATTTTGGGTGCAGGTGCATGGGCTGGATGCTGTTGTGAGGTGGATGGCTGTTGGGTGTCTGAGTGCTTGCATTTGGGAACTTTAGGGGGGACAGACACAGTGGGAGAGGACACAGGGGATGCGTGCATGGCTATTGTGGAGGTGTCTGCCAGTGAGGTGTGTGTTCTGCTAGGTGTCGTGGTGATACTGGTAGTGGATGAGGATGTAGTGCATGCAGGTGTGAGTGTAGATGGAACTGGGAGGAGGAGGACACAGTGGAAACTGTGGGTGTTGGTACGTCTGCATTTGGATGGTGTTTGTTTGAGTGCCTGTGGGACGATATGTGGTGCTTGCGTTTTCTTGCGTTTCTTGTTTGTTGTCTTGTGTGCATGATCGTCTGCCTGTGTGCTTAGGATAGGTTGGGGTTGAGGGGAATGGGAGTGGGAAGAGGAAGTTGGAGGGGGGAGGGTGGAAACAGGGACAATGGCTGCTATCAGAGAGGAGGCCAGAGCCTGGATTGATCTCTGTTGGGACGAGATTGATTTATTACTTGAGGAGGTGGAGGCCATACTTAATAGCGAATTAGGTACTCGTGCAACCTTGCCACAGAGGACACTATCACTCCATCCCAAAAAGATCCAGGAGTTTTTTAATAAGAAGAATGTCACCCCCCCTCCCAGATACCAGCCTACCATGCATAAGTTATAATGATGGGCACTGTACTCACCACCTTTTGGCTGCTGTGATGCCCACAAGCGCCCATCCGGCTCTGGATAGGCCACCGCTAGTATGGGGTAATCAGGGGGGTTAGGGTTCAACGGGCACCCCTTCCTCGTTGGGAGGCCATCCCCAGCTTCGCCTCTGCCGTCTTCCGTGCCCAGCATCCCAAGTCCTCCCACTGTTTCTGACAGTGGGTGGTCCACCTGCCATAGACCCCCAGGGTCCGCACTTCCTTGGCAATGACATTCCATATACCCTTCTTTTGATGGGCGCTGACCTGCAGAGGGAATACACACATGAAAATAGTATTAGCCAGACAGTCCTGCCTTTTACACTTATGGCCCACCATACCCCTTCACATCACCATTTACACACACATGGCCCAGCACACAACCTGCACACTGCCCAGGGGACATCCACCCACTCCCCTTACATGATGCCTTCACACCCCACTCCATGCATTCATTGCACATGCATCGTGCCCACAGTGTACTCACCTGTTGGTCTTGAGGCCCATACAGCAGTCCGTACTGGGGTAGGACTCCATCCACCAGTCTCTCCAACTCCTCTGATGTGTAGGTTGGGGCCCTTTCCACGGTCACATGGGCCATGGTAGGTTCCTGACACAGGTCACAGCAGCAAATGCAGTGTAGGTCTTCTCTTGTTGAAGGTCAGGTAGCAAGTGAGGAATCTGATAGAAATGGCAGTCACATCCGTAGCAGTACATACCATCACTGCCGGCATACATCACCATTGGCCACTGTACCCCACAGGGCTCCATTATTACCAATGACGAGTTGCGCAGCGGTTCGCGACCGCCTCCTGCAACGGCACACAACGTCAGCAAAACTACCCCACTTTCACCTGTCCCTCCACACAGGGCAGGTGGACGCCATTTCACTGGTGGGACACGCCCTGGTTAATTACTGCCTCACTGTTTAATTTTGGACATACAGGACAATTCTCACTGACCCATTACAATTCGACAGCATCCTCAGTCCTGTTGTAGCCCCATTGTTCAGTTTGTGACCGGCTCATCACTCTTTTGTCCCTGAGATTGCTACCACTGCGGATGAATAGGAGATGGAGACATACACCTGTCTACAGACCCCTGGTGGACTTGGCAACAATGGAGGACAGGCACATCATCCTCACCTATAGACTTGATAGGTCCACAATCACAGAGCTGTGTCTCCAATTGGAGCCTGACCTGATATCTGCTATCCGTCACCTGACTGGGATGCCCCCTCTTGTGCAAGTTCTATCAGTTCTCCATTTCCTGGAAACTGGTTCTTTCCAAGTGAGAGTGGGCATGGCAGCAGGAATGTCACAGTCAATGTTCTCAAAAGTGCTGACTAGAGTGTTGTCTGCACTGATTAAACACATGTGCAGCTACATTGTATTTCCCCAGGTGGAAGATTTGGCCACAATGAAGGCTGACTTCTATGCAATGGGACATATCCCAAACATAACTGTTGCGACTGATGGTACACATATTGCATTTGCCCACCCCCATCAAAGGGAACAGGTGTACAGAAGTTGTAAGAGTTTTCACTCAATGAATGTACAGATGGTGTGCTTGACGGACCAGTACATCTCCCATGTCAATGCTAAGTATCCTTGGTCAGTGCATGATGCCTTTGTCCTGAGGAATAGCAGCATCCCAAATGTGATGGCCCAACTACAGAGGTACAGTGTGTGGCTAATAGGTGAGCCCTGGTTCCCACCTAGTAGATGTTGGGGTAAGGGTCTGGTGTAGGCCATATGGAATTCTGTGTGGCTAAATGTTGTCCCTCAATATTTGCAGGTGACTCTGGTTACAACAACCTATACTGGCTACTGACCACTGTGAGGAATGCCAGGACAAGGGCAGAAGAACGTTACAATAAGGCACATGGGCGAACCAGAAGGATCATAGAAATAACTTTTGGCCTCCTGAAGGCCAGGTTTCGGTGCCTCCATCTGACAGGTGGAACCCTGTGCTACTCACCCAAGAAGGTCTGCCAGATAATAGTGGCATGTTGCATGTTGCACAACCTTGCATTGAGACGCCATGTACCTTTTATGCAGGAGGAGGAGGCTGGAGATTCCCTTGTGGCAGCAGTGGACCCTGTGGACAGTAAGGATTAGGAGGCAGAGGGCAAGGATGAGGACAACAGAACAGCAGTGATCAGACAGTACTTCCAATGACACACAGGTAGGACAGTGTTAATTCACATTTCATTGTCATTATTTTGAAATTGTTTGGCACTAGCATGCTGGTATTTCCCACTTCTATAGCCACTTACTGTACCCTTTGGCAATTCATTTTACAGATGTTAGCTGCTGGTGTGATCCCTGCAGCCAACTACAGGTCTTTCATATGTGCTCATTTACTGTACATTTGATTTGCACTGTTTGTACATGGTTAAATGTATACATACTTAAATAATGTGACATACTCCATACTTCTATTTGTTTCAAGGGTGTTTATTTAAGTGCTTAGATGTTGAGGGGCAAGTGCAATGGGATGTGGTGATGATGGAGGAAATTCCAGGGTAGAGTTCCAGTCTGTAGCACAGGTGCATTGTCCATGGGGACAAAGGAAGGGGAGCAATGGCAGTTCAAGGTGGACATGGTGACAGGGTGGAACACAAGGGTGACAATCAGGAGAGTATAATTTCCTGGCGGGAGTCTGGGCAGTAGTCTCTGGCATCTGCCTGGATGGGAATGTTTGCGGGGTGGTTCTCCTTCTGCAGGGGGAGGGGTGCTGGTGGGCGGTTGGTCCTGTGACAGGGCCTGCTGTCGACTAGCAGCAGCAGAGGTGGAAGGCAGTACAGATGTCTGGCTAGTGGCAGGGACCCTTCTGTTGTGAGACTGCCTCCCTCATAATATTGGCCATGTCTGCCAGCACCCTTGCTATGGAGACCAGGGTGGTGTTGATGGCCCGCAAGTCCTCCCTGATCTCCTGGTACTGTCCCTCCTGCAGCCGCCTGTTCTGCACATTGTCCAGGATCTGGCCCATCATGTCCGGGGAATGTTGGTATGCTCCCAGGATCTCTGCAAGTACCTCCTGTAGAGTCCGTTTCCTTGGCCTGTCCTCCCCCGGCGCACATCACTCCACCCAGTTTCCCTGCTGGCCTACGCCTCTGTCCCCTGAACCGTGTGCCCATTGTCACTGACCCCAGGTCCCCAATTGTCTTGGTATGAGGTGTGCCCTGGGGTCCCTGTAGAAGTGGACACACAGCTGATAGACTTGTCCTGGGGACAGAGATGTGGGTACACTGGGTGGGTGCTGTGGTGGTGTTTAGGGTGAGGGTGGGGGTATGTGATGACATGAAGGTAAGGGGCTGCTAGTATTATAGAGTTGACCTACCAGAGCCAGTCCTCCCCCTACTCCGGCGAGGCCCTCAGGATGCATGATTGCCAAGACTTGCTCCTCCCATGTTGTTAGTTGTGAGGGAGGAGGTGGGGGTCCACCGCCAGTCCTCTGTACAGCGAGTTGGTGTCTTGCTGCAATGGAACGTACCTTCCCCTGTAGTTTGTTCCACCTCTTCCTGATGTCATCCCTGGTTCTTAGGTGCTGTCCCCCGGCGTTGACCCTGTTCATGATTTTCTGCCATAGCTCCATCTTCCTAGCTATTGATATCTGCTGCACCTGTGCTCCAAATAGCTGTGGCTCTACCCTGATAATTTCCTGCACCATGACCCTTAGCTCCTCCTCTGGGAATCTGGGGTGTCACTGTGGTGCCATGGGTGTTGTGTGAGTTGTGTAGGTGCGGGTGTGTAAGGTGATGTGTTGGGGTGTGTGATGTGGGCTGTGTGGGAGGTGTATAGGTGTATGGAGTTGTTGAAGTAAGCCTCAGCAAGGCCCATTAGTGCAAGGAGTTCACCCTTCTCTGCACAAAGTCCTCATACCATATAGGAAGAAGTTGGCACAGAAACTGAAATAAAAGACAAAGGGAGTCATTCCGACCCCGGCGGGCGGCGGGCGCAGCCCGCCTGGCGGAGACCGCCAGAAGACCGCACCGCGGTCAAATGACCGCAGCGGTCATTCTGACTTTCCCGCTGGGCGGGCGGGCGACCGCCAAAAGGCCGCCTGCCCGCCCAGCGGGAAAGCCCCAGCAACGATGAAGCCGGCTCCGAATGGAGCCGGTGGAGTTCCTGGTGTGCGACGGGTGCAGTGGCACCCGTCGCGTTTTTCAGTGTCTGCTTTGCAGACACTGAAAATCTGAATGGGGCCCTGTTAGGGGGCCCCTGCAGTGCCCATGCCAGTGGCATGGGCAGTGCAGGGGCCCCCAGGGGCCCCACAACACCCGTTCCCGCCATCCTGTTCCTGGCGGTTTTTACCGCCAGGACCAGGATGGAGGGAAGGGGGTCGGAATCCCCATGGCGGTGCTGCGAGCAGCGCCGCCATGGAGGATTCTTTGGGGCAGGGGTAAACCGGCGGGAAACCGCCGGATGCCCTTTTCTGACCGCGGCTTTACCGCTGCGGTCAGAATTGCCCATGAAGCACCGCCAGCCTGTTGGCGGTGCTTCCCCGGCACTCTGCCCTGGCGGTTTTCAACCGCCATGGTCAGAATGAGGCCCAAAGTTTATTAAACCTCATGAGGTGGTACTACAGTTCAAACAGCACCCTTAGGTAATGTTTGAAGTAGCACACTGTACTGAGAGAGCATGGTCCTTTTATACCCACGCAGGGGCTAAAAGGAGGTGGTACAATTATAGAAGCAAGACTTACATACATGTAAGGTCATATGGAAATGCACAGTCGACAGGAAGGAGGGGCTAACAGTTTTCAAGGACTAACAGCTGCAGACCTTACTGGGCATGTGCGAAAGTGGGAGATGCTAAATACAACTTGTCACTAGGCAGATTTTCAAGAGTAGTTAACAGAAAGGTAGGACAGAGCACATGGCGAGCACATGGCAGAGAAAATGGCTGCCATGAATTCAAAATGGATACTGCGAAATGTTCACAATAGTTGCTAAATACAAGATGTCTTCTGCCAATGCTTAATCTAATCGCTGCTAAACTACAACAGACGATCCTTTCAGCATTAGCTGAAGACATTCGTCTTTCTGGGATAATCTAAATATTCATCTTGTATATTTATGCTCATCATTTCAGCTATTTCCTTATCTAACATGGGTAGTGCTTTCATTTCTGTAATATTTCTTTTGGTAGGCATACAAGCAGTAATACACATGAAGCAGAACATTGGACCACACTGAATATAGATACAGCATGTGAAAAATATTGCAATCATTACACACAGTATAGTCAGTAGTTTCCAGCCCCAAGCTGAAACAAGAACCCAAAACCATCCAGAAAAAGTCCAAGTACCAGTCTCTGTGTGGATTTCTGCAGCAATTGTATGCAATTTAGATATTGCATCATATACTGAAGGTGAGTGATCTGGAATAAAAACACAGCAACTACTACCGACGATGCGACATGCTCCACCTCGATCAGCTAATATCACATCTAGTACCATACGATTTTGGAGCGCTACAATCCTCGCAATTTGGAGCTCCTCTGTAATATTCCCAAGTGCCAGAGCTGCCTGATTGGTAACAGCTTCCACAACCCTAGTCAATCATCTCATTTCCTACTGTTTAACGCAACACCCACAAAGGAGAACAACCCTAAATTAAAATCAACATATTGTTGCAGGCTATTGTCCGTTTGGTCTACCTCATTTGTACTTATTGTCCTTTTATATTTATTTTTAAAGATGTCATTGAACAGTTTAAAATCTCGGTGATATGATGCAGGGGCCAAAAACACAGGGGGTAATAGAAAAGATACATAACACACACCTGACCACCCAACAGGTAGTTGGTAATATCCATAGTTACCACAAACAAAATATGTATTTTGTAAAGCTGTAAAACTACTATTATTTACACCCTCAATAGTTAAAATCAAAGTACAATTGCTATTCCCATTTAGTTCCTTTGTCTTGGGGATACCTATCTTTGTCTTGGTAGCATACTTTATTAAGGCGAAAAAGAAGTCTGCCCTCTGTACGTTTTCCAGATGCAAACAAAAGCGTGTACCAAGCTTGACAAGAACCATTGTGTGAAAAAGGAAGAGGATAGAAAGGTGTTCCTCCTTTCTTTTGATGCGCAGGTATCATTCCACATACCCAACAGTTAGTAGTATTTGTAGCATTATGAGTATGATGCAACATCTGAATGAAAGTATTATTGAAGTACGGTTCACGGTGCTTCTGCTCATGATTGGGAAGCGTAAAGTAATAGTGATCCTCTGGTACTGGAGTAGTGGCATCAAAAAACTCACGAGCAAGAGCCTTCTTTTCAACAAACCAGATGATTATTGCTATAACCACCAAAACAACAACAAACCCCATAGTACTAATGATCAGTTTGTTATTCATTTTAGCAACAGTGATAATCGACCCTTTCAGAAATGAATTAAAAACAATCGTTGGAGCTCTTATCCCTGGGCAGCCGCTGATTTCTTCACCACGGGCCAAGATGGGTGTCACTACTCTAATGCATGGCTGATCCCCCCCCCCCCTTGCCACATTGGCTCTCCGTTTCACTAACCCAGGGCGGTCGCTCAATCAGTTTTTTTCGAAAAAATTTCAGATTCTTTCCTCGGTCTCAAATTATATTGTGACACTCCAGAAGTCGTATGGTCCGGGAAGAACTCCGCAGATTCGTCAGGTGATAAAGCACGGCCTTTCTCCGTATTCAAAATCTCTTGATAATCGGTCAGCACAGCAGGTTCCACCAAGGTAGGTAGCACTCTCTTGCAGTGAGTACTATGGACCCAATTCTTTCGGTTCGTCACTCGAACTGCTGTCCTTGTCGCAAGTAGAACCTGTTCTGGGCCTCGCCACCTTGGTTCGAAGCTTTTTGATCTTTCAAAGGACTTAATCATCACCTGGTCACCAGGTCGGAGTTCATGGCCTTCACCTGTAGATCTGTCAGGAAGTGCTTCTTGAACCTGTTGATGAATAGAAACCAAATTGTCAGTTAACTGTGCCAAATAATCATTCATCAGGACACAAGGTACATCATATTGGCTTAGGAACTCCCCAAATGTTCATTGGCCTTCCAAACACCACTTCATAAGGACTAAGGCCGATTCGAGAGTGTGGAACTGACCTAATAGACAACAATGCCAACGGTAATGCATCCGGCCAAGTTAAGGATGTGGAAGCCTGTATCTTCGCTAACTTCAGCTTCAAAGTAGCATTATACCTTTCCACCAACCCTACTGATTGTGGGTGGAAAACCGCATGGAACTTCTGTTTGATCCCTAATCCTTTCAGGATATACTTAATAACTTCCCCAACAAAATGAGGTCCGTTATCATTCCATAAAAGTCTGCAAACACCAAACCTAGGGAAAAATTATTTCAAAAGCACCTTTGCTGTTGTAATGGCAGTATTATCCTCTTACTATTATCCTTTGTGGGGTACGCCTCTATCCATTTACTGAAGGCACATAACATCACCAAGACATACTTTAAATTGTTGCAGCGTTCAAGCTGAATATAATCCATTTGTAGAACTTCAAAAGGTGCAGTTGGTGTAGCAAACCCTCCCGCAGGAGTACGTGTCCCTTTTCCAGGATTGTATTGTAAACAGATCAAACAAGACTGTACTACTCTCTTAGCTGTACTGGAAATTTCTGGATGCTCCCAAACTTGCGTAAGCAACTTCGTTATTGTTGAAGCTCCAACATGTGCCAGCCCATGTGCCATCTGAACCATAGGTTGTACAAAAGCTATAGGCAATTTCCATTTATCCATCTGCTTATTCCACCAACAGCCCTCATCATCCAATTCTCCTTCTTCCGACCATTGCTCACGTTCTTTCACAGAAGCAGATTTCTGTATATCGAATACGTCTTGTCTAGCATTATGCCAACGTTCAGCTTGTGACTTCACTACATACATAAAAGTAGTACTTCGCTGCATCGTAGTCTCACGTGCTACGCGGTCCGTAAGGGCATTATCTTGCCCTATCTTATCGGTCACTTTCTTGTGTGCGCTACATTTCACAATAGCTAGTTTCTTTGGATATGTCAATGCAGTCAAGAGGTTATGCACTAATTCTCCGTGCATTATCTGCAACCCGTGGGATGTGAGAAAGCCCCTCTCCTTTCAAAGCAAACCAAAATCATGAGCCACTCCAAAAGCAAAGCAGCTGTCTGTATAAATGTTCACACATAAGTCAGAACTAAGCTCACATGCTCATGTCAAAGCTATTAGTTCAGCTGCTTGAGATGACTT
Source organism: Pleurodeles waltl (assembly GCF_031143425.1). Lineage (NCBI taxonomy): Eukaryota > Metazoa > Chordata > Amphibia > Caudata > Salamandridae > Pleurodeles > Pleurodeles waltl. The sequence continues at coordinate 930,378,454 of NC_090445.1, read as the reverse complement.
CTGTGGTATAGGAGCTGTCTTCACTACCGTGTGTATAGTGGTGATTGCATATGCAGCTGAGGTTGTACCGTCTGGCAACTTCAAACAAGACCCATCAACCCACAATTCCCCGTCTACATCTGCAAGGGGCGTATCTTGTAAATCAATATGACCCTTTGTCTGTTCTTCGGTAAGGAATATACAATCATGTGTTTCTTGTGACTGAGGCTGAGTCACCAGAAATGGCAACAAAGTGGCTGGATTTAGTGTTGCACATCTCTTCAGTGTAATGTGAGGAGCCAGCAATGTCAATTCATATCCTGTCACGTGAGCCCTAGTTAAATGTTGTGTCTTTGTTTGATTTAAAAGAGCATCAACCGCATGGGGTACTAACACCAACAGCTTATGTGACAAAACTATCCCTTCACTCTGACGTATTGACACAGCTGTTGCGGCAACTGAACGAAAACACCCAGGCAACGCTGAAGCGACAGGGTCCAGTACTGCTGACAAGTATGCACAGGGACGCTGCTTATCGCCATGTGTCTGTACTAAAACTGACAATGCACATCCATCTTTCTCATGTACGTAAAGTGTAAAAGGCTTCATGTAATCTGGAGTACCTAACACTGGTGCTGGACAAAGGGCTTGTCGTAGCTGCCGGAAAGCAGTCTCACATTCATCTGTCCATGGGAGGGGCATTGGAGTATCTTTAGTCAAAAGTGCTAGCAAGGGTTTGACAATGTGTGAAAACCCTAATATCCATTGCCTACAAAAAGAAGTAAGACCAAGGAATGCACGAACATCTTTCTGAGTAAAGGGTACTGGTGTGTCTAAAATTGCTTGAATACGATCTGATGTAAGTGCACGGCCCGCCTTAGACAAAAGGTGACCTAAATAGGTTACCATTGGTCTACAATATTGCAATTTATTTTGTGACACTTTATGATGGTGTGAAGCAAGAAAAGAAAGTAAGGACAAGGTGCACTTTTCACATTGCTCAGGGGTATCAGCTGCCAACAAAATATCATCGTCATATTGTATGAGAGCCACACCTTCAGGCAAAAGAAAAGAATCAAGTTGTCGTTTTAACGATTGACTATAAATACTTGGACTCTCAGTATAGCCTTGAGGAACTCTGCAAAATCTATATGATCATTTATTCAAAGTAAAACCAAACAAATATCAGCTGTCAGGATGAATAGGGATCGAAAAGAAAGCATTCTTCAAGTCTATCACAGAGCACGTAGTTGCTGTCGAGGGAACCAAAGTAAGAAGTGTTGTGATGTCAGATACCACAGGATATTGTGGTATCACAATCTTATTGACTTCTGGTAAATCACTAATGAATCGGTTAATCCTAGTATCAGTATCCTTTTTCAGAATAGGAACAATCGGACTTTTACAAACATTATACAGAACTTCCTCAACAACTCCAACTGCAATAAGATCATGCACAATTCGTGTGAGTGCTTCTTCGCCCTCCTGTGAAATTTTGTATTGAGGCAAACGTGTCAATACAGCTCCCTCCTTGACACTAATATGTACCGGTGGAATAATCATTTGTCCCACATCAGTATCTGAAGTAGCACACAAAGTACTAGGGAGTGAAGCTAATGCAATATCCTCTTTAACAAGACAAACTCTTTCCATCACAGGATGATTATCATTCAAAATAACACGCACCCCTTCAGGAGAGCATCGTATTGTAGCCCTGAAATACTTGAGCATATCAAGACCCACAATATTGTCTGGTGTATTTGGAGAAAGCAAAAATGGACATGGCGCAGTAAGTTTATCAACATGGAATGCAAGTGGTTGTGACAATGGGCTAGGGGAAGGTGTTCCATCGAAACCTATCGATGTAATGGTTAAGCCAGACAGGGGAGCCCTTGGAATCAATTGTTTAGACAAGGCGCTACGAGTAGCTCCTGTATCAATCAGAAACCGATCAGTAGAACCCAAAACATGTGCTGTAACATAGGGACCCCTCTGATCTACTGGAACTTCAACTGATTCCTTACCCCATCCTAGGCAATCCTATGCATAAGCAGAATCGTGGAAATCAGGCTGCACATAGTTAGACATCTGGTATTGGTTGCATCTATCAAAAGTGTTAAACCCATCCTGCCCTCGTACATTAGCATCAACCCTAGCATGATCATTCGTGCTTCTTCTAGGTCCTGAATATCATGAGCGATTTCTCATTTGTCCCCGACCACGTGAACACTGCTGAACACGTAGTGCTGGACAATCGGCAGCCCAATGCCCAAATTTCTTACAATATGCACACTGATCAACAGACAAATTCGAACGAGTGTAAGAAGAACCATAAGATCCACGTCCACCTCTATCACTACCTCTAAAAGGCGGACCATAAGCTTGAGCCAACATAACCTTCGTCTTTAATTCTTTAATCTTTTTATCCTCGCTACCTTTTGCTTCTAATTCCTGACGTTCATAATACTGAGCCATAGTTAAAAGAGAAACCAGAGTAGAGGTAGTCCATGAACTTTCACTAGCTTTAAGACGACTAGCTATTCCTGGTAACAGATTTGCGACATATTTATCGACAAATAAATGTCTGTCCGTATCATCTGACAATAACAGGCCGCTAAAATCGTGAAATGCTTCTTCAAAGTGTGTAAAGAAATCAGAGACCGATTCATCTGCTTTTGCTTACAAGACGCTAAAACAGTCCAATCTATCTTTTTAGGGGGAATAATCGTTTTTAACTTAACTAATATGGCTGCAGGAAGATCTAGAATCAACTGATATGGCTTTTTCGCAGGTTCCCTATCCCCGTCCATCTGTTCTAATTCTTTCCATGACGCCCCAAAAACTACACGATCATCAATTTTGCGAACAGTTCTTCACATATCTGGCGGTAATATCAATCCAAAAAATCAATCAATGTCAGCCAAACTAATTGCTCCCTCAACTTCCTCACAAAAGGCGGCTGGATTTTTCCGCGGGTCAGGTGCTGTTTTAAGTGCCATTACATCTGCCCTATTCCAAGGAGTATACACCCAATTATAAATAAAATAACCCTAAGCATCAACAGAAGTTTTATCATCACTTGTACCCAATCCTTTAGGAGGAACATACAAAGGCGCGGCCTCCCGCATTGGTTTCGCGTGAACTATCATAGTCTTATATGTTCCAAAGATGGAAGTTTGCACCCCGCCGGTCTGAGATGTCCGTGCAACTACGTCCACAGCCCTTTTCTCCTCTTGCAAACGGACTGCCACAACACATAATTTCATCAAACGCCTGATTGCATCAGCCACCTGGGAGAAAACAAAAAGACCATCACGCATTTGCTTATGATCAGCTGCTACATCATCGGGCTCTAACTCATCAGAATATTTCAGATATAGTCCAATAACTTCTGTGCCAAATGCCTCAGTAAAATATAGCTGCTCCTTTTCCGTCCACCCTTTCATGTTGTCTAAAAGTTCAGAAGCAGAGACAACGCTACAAATTGTTTTACGAGCAATAGATCTTAGCTCAGACGCACGGTCAGCAGGCAACATAGAGCGACTGTCTTGCATCTTCTGTTGCTCCGAACCGGAGACCTTAGCTAACTCATGAGGGGCAGAAGGAACGACATACAGAGGTGGAGGGTGATCTAGTAACAAAAAATCATCGTGTGGGTTATTAAGGATAGGATAGAGAGGTTGCTTAACAGTGTATTGGCCAGTTACCTGTAATTTACGTTCTTTCTCTTCTAGCTCCTTTAAGTCATTTATTTCTTTATTTCTCATTTCCAATGCTTTCACATATACATTCTTCCGCTGCTCTTTCTCAAGCAAGGCTTGCGCACGCTTCACTCGTCCATGCACTTCTTTCTCCCACATTCGTACACAGTCAAACATATCTTGCCTAGACTTTCGCTTACACATACATTGTTCCACATACTCAATCTTTCGCAAATCAAATGACCCATGCATAGGCCAACGTAACTCAGGATCTGCACGAGTGTATTTATTCCATAATGTGCTGTACATTATAAAAGAAAGACCATGTTTAACATACATATCTCTATTGGGCGTCCCGTCTGGGGGTGCCGGTTGCGATTCTTCCAGTCTCAAATTGGTACCATTACAAAAGCAACACATCCTACGAAGTGCGCTAAAAACAGGCATGCCCAAAATAGTGCAAAATATGCAATATTATAATCAAAGTAGCACTTAAGGTGCTGTTCAAATCAAAATTAAATTGGAGAAAATTCTCCTCATTACCTGCCTATATAAATTGCAATTTATATATCAATTCAAAGGACACAAATTGACTAGTCACCCAAAACAAGAGAGCCACACTAAGTAGTGCTAAACTTCATTACCAAACAAAGGCATCAAAACCCACAGCAAGTGCAGTAAAAGGGCTCTTACCAATCACAGGGTGTTCAGGTTCCAACTGCCAAGTTCTAAAATCGACCAAATGGTCACTGCATGACGAATGAACAAAAAGGATCTGAGTCGAGTACTGGCGCCACCTGGATGGTCAAATCAGAAAGAAGGGAAAAACGCTGTGGTTGCCAAGACTCGGGTCTCCTCAGGCATTGATCGTCCGCAGCGAGATCCCAATCCTTCGTCGCGACCAATCCGTTTGGTGTCCGAGTCGCCGATGAGTTCCTGTTTGGGCGCCAATTTGTTGAAGTAAGCCTCAGCAAGGCCCACTAGTGCAAGGGGTTCACCCTTCTCTGCACAAAGTCCTCAGACCATATAGGAAGAAGTTGACACAGAAACTGAAATAAAAGACAAAGGCCCTCATTCTGACCTTGGCGGTCTTTTCGCAAGACCGCTGAGTTACCGCCGCGGTGAAGACCGCCGACCGCGGCGGTGTGCCGCTGTGCGCATTCTGACCGCTGGGAGCGTTCCGCCGGAAAACCGCCAGCAGCCACACTGGCGGTCGGCGGGAAAGTGGAGACTGGTCAACCTCCACCGCCACGCCAGCAGAACACCGCCCACAGAATTACGACCCACATTTCCATGTGGCGGTCTTCTGTTGGCGGTCTTCTGTTGGCGGTCACGTCCCTATGGCTCCCGTCGCCTCCCGGAGGACCAACGCACAAGGTAAGTTGATCGTCCGTGAGGGGAGGGGGTGGGGGGGTGTTGTGTGATGTGGGCGTGCATGGGGGTGTGCGTGTGAGTGTGTAGAGGGGGTGTGTGAGTGCGTGTATGCAGGCGGGGGGTGCTGCTGTGTCTATGGGTAATGTGTGCTGTTCGGCAGGTGCGCATGTCGGCATGTATGTGTGCGGGTATGTGTCCCCGTTGTGTATGTGTGTGTAGGGGGTGTGTATATGTGCATGTTGGGGGTGTGTGCATGTCGGGGTACATGTATGTGCATGTCGGGGTGGGGGTGGGGAGGGGGTTCGTACCACCTCTGGGGGGTGGCAGGGGGGTGGAGGGTGTGGGGGGAGGACTCGGGTGGGTAGTGGGGGAGACCCCTATCAGTGCCAGGGAAGGAATTCCCTGGCCCCGATAGTGCTTACCGCCATGGTTTGCACGGCGGTTCCCGCCCGCAAGAAACCGCGGCGGTAGGCAGGGTCATAATACCCTTGGCGGTCTTGGGACGACCGCCGGGCCGGAGTGCGCAAACTCCAGCCCCGCGGTCATGACCGCCGTGGCGGTCGGAGTGGAGAAGTAGCGGTCGGTCGCGGCGGGGACCGCCGCGGTCAGAATGCCATTTTTAATACCGCCGGTCTGTTCGCGGTCCGACCGCCGTCTCTCCGCCGACCGCCAGGGTCAGAATGAGGGCCAAAGTTTATTAAACCTCATGAGGTGGTACTACAGTTCAAACAGCACCCTTCAGTAATGTTTGAAGTAGCACACTGAACTGAGAGAGCATGGTCCTTTTATACCCACGCAGGGGCTAAAAGGAGGTGGTATAATTATAGAAGATAGACTTACATACATGTCATATGGAAATGCACAGTCGACAGGTAGGAGGGGCTAACAGTTTTCAAGGACTAACAGCTGCAGACCTTACTGGGCATGTGCGAAAGTGGGAGATGCTAAATATAACTTGTCACTAGGCAGATTTTCAAGAGTAGTTAACAGAAAGGTAGGACAGAGCACATGGCGAGCACATGGCAGAGAAAATGGCTGCCATGAATACAAAAGGGATTCCGCAAAATGTTCGCAATAGTTGCTAAATACAAGATGTCTTCTGCTAATTCTTAATCTAATCGCTGCTAAACTACAACAGAGTGTGTGGCTCTGGTTTTGTCTGTGGTCGTGGTGTCTGTCTTGTGCCAATGGTTTGTAGTCTTAAAGGGTTGTGGGTAATGTGGGTATGTGTTTTATAGTGGTGTGGGTGTGTGGGTGTGGTGTGTGTATGGATGTCAGGTGTGTGCTGTTTGAATTGTCCAATGTGGTGTTATTTTGTTTGAGTGTGTGTATTTTGAGCGCAGCGGTATGTACTGCCAATGGTGTACTGCCATTGAATGTCTGCCGTGGTGATTCATGGGTCATGATGTGGTGGTAATTGTTCTGTTGGCGTAATTGTGTGGGTTTTGATAGCGCCAGTTTATCACTGACCTTTGGACAGGCGGATTTGTTTATGGCTGAATAGTGAGGGATTGGTGTGTGTGTGTCATAATATGGTGAATGGATATTCGCCGCTGCAGCGGTATGTTGGTGGAAGTCAGCGTGGTGGTAAGTAGGATTTACTGACAATGTCAAAAAGAGGGCCTTTCTCTTCAGGAATCTCCTTGTGCGCTGGAAATCGGCGCACAGCCTACCGGAAACGATGCACAGCCTGCCTTGCGACAAGAAAATTGCCGCACAGCCAAACTGGAATGATGCGGCCCAACTTCCTGAGTGAAGAATTGATGCAGCGCCTTGCTTACAGCAGGAAATTCGACACACAGCCCTACCAGGTCGATGCACAGCTGAAACTGAATGATGCAGCCCAACTTTCCGAGTGAAGAATCGATGCAGCATCTGCTGTGCGACAGAAAATTTGGCACATTGCCATACTGGATTGATGCAATGACTGTGACTTTGTCCCACACACCCAGGATTTCCACATATTGCCCCTGGGCGTTAAAAAGATCCCTGCAGCGTAGTGAGGAACCACAACTGCGTGCCAGAAATTGACTGAAAGCCCCTTGCAGCGTGGAAAGAAACAATGCATTGTCTGTGCCGCATTAGAAAATCCAATGCACACCCTATTTTTCTACGCATCCCCTCCTCTGCAGTCTGTGCGTATTATTTTTTACGCAAACCAGGTACTTTGTGCAAACAAGAGACAACTGTTGATTTCTAAGATTTTCATCTTGCAAAAGTGATATTTCAATGTGTGCTTATTGCATCTTTATAGTATTGACCTTAATTTAACCAGATAAACATCGTACACTCTTCTAAACCTGTGTGGTGTATTTTTGTGGTGTTTTCACTGTATTGCTGTATGATGTAGTGCACAAATGCTTCACACATTGCCTTCTAAATTAAGCCTGACTGCTCAGTGACAAGCTACCAGATGGTGGGAACAGGATAATTTGGATTGCTTGTGACTTACCTTGAGTAGGATTGTGGTCTCTATTTGGATGAAGGTGAATACCTCTGCCAATTAGAGACCCCATTTCTAAGATTGGATATCAGCAGTGAGGATAGGACTTGTGTTTGTGCAGTGACATACAATAGCTACGTGTACTTTTTTCAGCAATTTTATGTGCTTGACATTTTAATCTAATCCTAAGCAACATGTCTCTGGCTGAGTCTCAGGGAGGAGCTGGAGAGTTTGACCTAGCTAAGCTGAAGATATACACTCTCAGCCAGCTGAAAGGATTCTGCAAGGGAATGGGAGTACCTACCCGAGGTGCCTCCATGAAGGAGGAGTACCAAAAGGCGCTGAGGGCCTGGGCAGAAGCCCGTTCACAAGAGGATGTTGAGGTGGAGAGGTCAGAGGATGGCTCCCCAGAGGATTTGCCAACAGCAGTGGGAGATGACACCCCTGGATTTGTGCCCCCTGATAAACCAGGGAACAGTGTCTCAAGCCAAGGCGTGACTGCAGAGGAAAGGACGGAGGGAAGAGAGTTCCAACTGCAACTGCCCAGATTTAAACTAGGGGATAGCAGAGCAGAGAGAGAGGCAGAGGAGAGGAGAGCTGAGGCTGAAAGGGCCTTGGCCGTAAATAAACTACTTCTGGCTTATGAATTGTGTCTAAAAGAGCTGGACCTCAAGTCTAAGCTGTGATCGTGGCAGCATACATACAGGACCTGCTGAAGACAAAAAGGTCTGTATACCCAGAGATGTAGTGCCAAGTTAAGTGGTGGGAGATTACATAGACAAATAGTTTTATGCCTATGAAGTTGCACTAAGGGCTTTTGGGGGTCCTAAAGAGCAATGGGGAGTGGACTTGTGGAAACATGTTCAGCTATCGGAGGGACGCACTCCTCACATTTGAGAGGAAGGACCAGAACACATACCCACTCATGATAGCCATTTTAATTGACAAGTTAGGACTGACCCCTAAAAAGTATCACCAGAAATTCAGGGACAGTAACAAACTTGCCACACAAACTTGGGTAGACTTTTATGATGTTTCTAGCAAGGCATTGAATGAATGGGGGCGGGCAGTAAAGTAGGTCACTATAAGAGGTTATATGTTTTGATCCTGAGAGAGAATATGGTCAGTATTTGCTTTATAGAGGTGGACCAGATTGACAGTAATCTTACTGATCCCAGGAAGCTTGCTGAGGAGGCGTACCTCTGGGCTATAACCAGAGTCTCCAAAAAGGTATTTGGGAGGACAGCCACAAAGGTGGTCAAGGTTCCCACCAGAAGAAAGAAGGGGGTGAAAAAAAGGCCCCCAAAATAATTCCCAAGGGGATAGCGGTAACCAGTCGCAACCTGATTTAAAAAAGAAACAAGGGTTCTTTGATCCTAAGAAACAGAGGTTTGTACCCCAATGCAAAGAGTGCACTAAGCATGATCACTGTAAGGCTGACCCCCAAGCGTCCCAAGAGGACACAGCCCCCCACTGGAGGGCAGACACCTTTGTTGGCTAGTGTAGCACTCGGAGAGGAGGTAGTCCCAGATAGCTTTGGGGAACAGATAGAGGTAGCCCTAGTGTCCCTGGGGATGCAGAGATGGTGCCAAAAACGTACTAATACTTCCAAATATAGACAGTGGGTAACCATCAATGGGCAACGGGTGAAGGCTCTGCGTGACACTGGAGTCAGCAAGACTACTGTCAGGGGTCAGCTGGTGTAAGCAGACCAGGTCCTCCCAAATGCACTCTACCAAGTCATAGTCACTGACAATTGTGAAAGCTACCTACCAGTAGCTCTGGTTCCCTTTGAGTGGGGAGCACAGAATCTCTGGTACTCTAAAAGTAGCTGTGATTCCTGCCATGCCTGTAGATTGTCTGTTAGGCAACAACCTTGAACACATTACTTGGAAGGAAGTAGAGATAAGGTCTCACTTGGAAATTTTGGGATTCCATGAGTGAGTCTGCATGACCAAAAAGTCTATGGCTGCCCTGGAGGGGAGTCAAGGGCATCTGGTGCCTGGGAGAATGGCCCAGACAGCTGACAAAGAGAGGGGTAAGGGGCACGGGAAACCGGTCCCAGAAGTTCCCATAGTGGTTGATGGGCCTCCTGAGGAGGAGGTCCCTGAGATAACTGAGGAAGACACTGCTGCCCTAGGAGACCAGCCTGAGCTTGCTGGCTGGCAAGTTTAGGGTGGGCCCACCAGGGAAGCATTCTACAAAACGCAGAAGGAGTGCCCCCACTCTTGAGGGTTTGAAGCAACAGGCCTCAGCTCAAGCAACAGGTGAGGCCCCTGGTGATCACCTTATAAATTGGGAGAGTGATCTCCTTTACAGTGAGACTAAGGTACCAGACGCTGGAGCAGCCCATGTGTGGGTGGTCCCCCAATGTTGCCAGGTCTTCCTAATGGGCCTGGCTCATGAGCTTCCCCGGCAGGACATTTAGGGCTAGACAAAATCTTTGCCAGACCTGTCATCCACTTTTACTGGCCCGGAATTCAGACAGCCTCAGATATCATCTGTAGGTCTTCTCCTTCCTGCCAGGCCAGTGGGAAGTCAGGGAAAAGGCTCAAGGTCCCCCGTTCCCACTCGCCGCAGTTGGCACCCCATTTTGAAAGGGTGGGCATCAACATCATTTGTCCATTGGACCCCAAAACTGCCCTAGGCAATTGGTTCATCCTGGTTTTGGTGAACCATGCCACCCACTAACCAAAGGCAATGCTTCTGAGGACGGTAATTGAACCTGTGGTGACCAGAACTCTGATGGGGATATTTACCCGTGTGGATTTCCCAAAGGCAATTGTGTCTGACAGAGGCACAAACTTCATGTCTGCATACATGAAGTCCATGTGGGATGTGTGTGGGGTGACCTACAAGTTCACCACATCCTATCATCCTCAATCCAATGGTCTTGTGGAGAGATTCAACAAGACCTTGTAAGGCATGATCACAGGCCTCCCTGACGCCATGAGGCATAAGTGGGACGTCCTCTTGCCATGTCTTGTCTTTGCCTAGAGAGAGGTACCCCAGAAGGGGGTAGGGTTCAGTCCCTTTGAGCTTCTCTATGGGTACCCTGTCAGGGGACATTTAAGCATTGTAAAAGAGAGGTGGGAGAAAGCTCCAAAGGCACCCCCTCAGGATGTGTCTAGTTATATGCTAGTCCTCTACAACCAGATACAATGCTTCTGGAAGAGGGCCAAGAGCAACCTCAAAGCTAGTCAAGAGGTCAGGGATCGCTGGTATGACCAGAAGGCCACCCTGGTGGAGTTTCAGCCTCACAACAAAGTGTGGGTAATGGAGCCACTAGAGTCTAGGGCTCTCCAGGACTGCTGGACTGGCCCACCTGAGATAAAGGAGAGAAAGGTGCAGGCCACTTACTTAGTGGACCTCCAGTCCCATAGGAGTCCCCTAAGGGTGCTCTATGTAAACAGACTGAAGCTTCATTTTGAGAGGTATGAGGTCAACATGCTTCTTGTGACAGATGAAGGTGTGGAGGAGGAGAGTGAACCTCTCCCCGACCTCCTCTCTGCCAAGGAAGGTGACAGGTCAGTGGAGGGTGTCAATCTCTCTGACTTCCTGACCCTGGACCAGCAAGAGGACTGATACCAGTTACTGGAGCAGTACTCCTACCTGTTTTCCCTCCCCCCAGACTCACACACTTGTGTGTCCATGATTTTGACACAGGGGACAGTCCCCCTGTAAATAACAAAATGTACAGGTTGTCAGACAGGGTGTAGGCCAGCATCAAGGAGGAAGTTTCCAAGATGCTGGCTCTTGGGTTGATTGAGATGTCCAGCAGTCCCTGGTCCAACCCTGTGGTGCTGGTTCCCAAGACTGCAGCACCAGGTGCCAAGCCAGATCTTAGGTTCTGTGTGGACTACCTGGGTCTCAATTCTGACACCGACACAGATGCTCATTCCATCCCCGAGCTAATGAGCTTGTAGATATGCTAGGCGCTACCAAATTCCTCAGTACATTTGATCTCACATCAGGCTACTGACAGATCGCCTTGACTGAGGGGGCTAAGGAGAGATCCGATTGTTCTACTCCTGAGGGCCACTACCAGTTCAGAGTGATGCTCTTTCGATTGAAGAATGCCCCCACTATCTTCCAATGATTCGTTAATGGGGTCCTAGCTGGCAAGGATGGGTTCTGCGCAGCCTACTTAGAAGACATAGCCATCTACAGTTCTAGGTGGGAGGAACACCTGCTCCACCTCAAAGAGGTGCTCCAGGCCCTGCAACAGGCAGGCCAGACATTCAAGCCCAGTGAGAGCCAGATTGGGCAGGGTTCCCTGGTTAATTTGGGACACCTAGTAGGTGGTGGCAAGGTGGAGCCCCTCCAGGACAAGATTGAGACAATCATGGCCTGGCAACCACCTAGAACCCAAACATAAGTGAGAGCCTTTTTAGGACTCACTGGGTACTATCATAGATTTGTCAAGGTTTATGGCTCCATAGTGACCCCCTTGACAGAAATAAAATCCCAAAATAACCTAGGTTGGTAAATTGGGCAGAGGCTTGTCTGAAAGCCTTTGACTATCTAAAGAAAGCCATGTGCATGGCACCTATTCTCAGGACCCCTGACTACTCCAATGAGTTGATTGTGAAGACAGACACTTCAGAGCATAGCATATGGGCAGTTCTAGCACAGCTGAATAAGGAGGGCCTAGACCAACCAGTAGTCTTCATTAGCAGAAGACTATTACCATGGGAACAGAAGTTGAGTGCCATAGAAAGAGAAGCATTTGCTATGGTGTGGGCACTAAAGAAGCTGTGACCCTGCCTGTTTGGGACTCACTTCCGGGTTCAGACAGACCACAGACCCCTCCAATGATTCATGCAGATGAGGGGTGAAAATCCTAAACTTCTGAAGTGGTCCATTTCCCTAAAGGGGATGGACTTTACAGTGGAGCATCACCCGGGGTTTGACCACGCCATTGATGATGTTCACTCCAGATACATTCGCCTTAGCGATGAGAGTTCCCAAGGGGTTGGGTAGCTCTCCACACTTTCAGCTGGGGGAGGACATGTTAGACCTGAAAGCCTTAGGTTCGTCATCCCCCAACCTTTTGCCTGCCTTTCTACACTGTTTTTGCTGTTTTTAGGACTCTGTGCACTTTACCGCTGCTAACCAGTGCTAAAGTGCATATGCTCTTTCCCTACAAACATGGTAACATTGGCTCATTCCCAATTGGCATATTTGATTTAATTGTAAGTCCCTAGTAAAGTGCACCACACGTGCCCAGGGTCTGTAAATTGAATGCTACTGGTGGGTCTGCAGCACTGGTTGTGCCACCCACATAAGTAGCCCCTTTACATTGTCTCAGGCCTGCCTTTGCAAAGCATGTGTTTGCAGTTCACTGCCACTTTGACTTGGCATTTAAAAGTACTTGCCAAGCTGTAAACTCCCCTTTTTCTACACATAAGTCAACCCTAAGGTAGGCCCTAGGTAACCCATGGGGCAGGGTGCTCTGTAGCTAAAAGGCAGGACATGTACGTGTGTGGTTTATGTGTCCTGGTAGTGGAAAACTCCTAATTTGGTTTTCAACCACTGTGAGGCCTGCCTGTTTCATAGGATAGCATTAGGACTACACTCATATACTCTTTGAGTGGTAGATTGTGATCAGAAAGGGGTAACCAGGTCATATTTAGTTTGGCCAGAATGCTAATACAAAATCCTATTTAATGGTGAGGTTGGATTTCATATTACTATTTTTGAAATGTCACTTTTAGAAAGTGAGCATTTCTCTGCACTTGAAATTAATCTGTGTTTTACAGCCTGTTTCCAATCCACGTCCGTGCTGGGCTAGGCTGGTTGACAGCTCCCTTGTCCATTTCACCCAGACAACCACAAATGCAGGATACTTAGTCACACCTGCAATCATCTGCATACTGAATGGGTCTTCCTGTGCTGGGAGGGTGGAGGGCCTGACACTTACATTTCAAAAGCTATTTGCCTGCCCACACACAATGGACTGCCATTCCCCCTACTGGGACCCTGGCAGACAGACCTGTACTGAAAGGGGACCTTGTGCACTTCAAAAGCACTCTTTATAGACTCCCCCACTTCAAATGCATTTTGGGGTAAATAAACTGGGTCCCTGACCCCACCAACTCAGACACTTCTGGACCTGAACCTACAACCTGCCAAGAGGAACTGCCTGGCTGCCCAAAGGATTCATCTGGACTACTTTGCTGAGAAGGACTGCTGCCCTGCTGTTGCCGTGTTGCCTTGCTGCCCTCTAACTTTGCAGAGAAGTGCTCTCCAAGGGCTTGGATTGAGCTTACCTCCTGTTTTCTGAAGTCTGAGGGCCAAAAAGACTTCGGGGGTCATTCTGACCCTGGCGGTAAATACCGCCAGGGCCGGGGTCGGCGGTAGCACCGCCAACAGGCTGGCGGTGCTCCGCCGGGCATTCTGACCGCGGCGGTACAGCCGCGGCCAGAAGCGGAAAGCCGGCGGTGTACCGCCGACTTTCCGCTGCCCATGGGAATCCGCCATGGCAGCGCAGCTTGCTGCACCGCCATGGGGATTCTGACACCCCATACCGCCATCCTGTTCCCGGCGGGTCGCCCGCCAGGAACAGGATGGCGGTATAGGGTGTCGTGGGGCCCCCGTAAGAGGGCCCCACAAAGAATTTCAGTGTCTGCTTTGCAGACACTGAAATTCGCGACGGGTGCAACTGCACCCGTCGCACCTTCCCACTCCGCCGGCTCCATTCGGAGCCGGCTTCCTCGTGGGAAGGGTGTTTCCCACTGGGCTGGCGGGCGGACTTTTGGCGGTTGCCCGCCAGCCCAGTGGGAAACCCAGAATGACCGCCGCGGTCTTTTGACCACGGTACGGTCTTCTGGCGGTTCCCGCTTGGCGGGCGGCTCCCGCCGCCAGCCAAGCTTAGAATCAAGCCCTTCATCTCTTCAGGAATCTCCTTGTGCGCTGAAAATAGATGCACAGCCTGCCAGAAACGGCACACAGCCTGCCTTCTGAAGAGTAAACTGCCACACAGCTGGACCAGAGCAACGCAGCCTGACTTCCCGAGTAAACAGCCCTACCAGATCGATGCACAGCTGAACCAGAACAGTGCAGCCCAACTTGCAGAGTGAAGATTCGACGCAGTGCCTGCCATGCAACAGAAAATTTGATGCATCGTCATGCCGGATCGATGCATCGCCATACTGGATCGACGCAACGCCTGTGACTTCGTGCCATATGCCCAGGATTTCCATGCATCTTCCCTAGGCATCATAAAGATCACAGCATTACAGTGAGGAACCATGACTGTGCAATGTAAATCGACGCAAAACCTCTTGCAGCGTGGAAAGAAATGATGCATCATTTGTGCTGCATCACAAAATCCGACAAACATCCTATTTTTCCATGCATCTCCTCCTCTGCATTTGCGTTATTTTTATTGACGGCGCAAACTTAACTTCTTAATAATATGTTGACGTTGGACATGTCTTATGTCGAAATATTGGTGTTTGCATCCTTTTTTAAATGTGTGAAGTTACCTTGCATCAAAGAGATGGCAGGTAGGCGTTCCCATATAAAACATGGTGCTATCCTTATAGTCCCATATTTATCTCCCCGTGCTAAAATGATGCACAGGTGGGAGGAGGGGCCAAATAATGGTGCAAAACTTCCTTTGCACCATTCTTTAATGCCTGGGTCAGAACAGGCGTTAGGGGACCTGTGGACCCATTTCCATGGTCAGACACCAGGGAATGGGTCCACAGGTGCCCTCCCCCTGCCCCAGAAACACCCCTATCCCCACCAGAGGGACACCAGAACGTTTTTAAAGTGCATTTAGAGGCCCTGAAATGGGCCCCCCTAAATGGCACTGGGTGCAATGGGCATGCCCAGGGGAACCCTCGGCCAGATGTATCAAGAATGCATTTTGCAAATTGGAAATAGCGATTTTTAAGAAATCGCTATTTCTGAGTCGCAAAATGCAATGTATCAAATTTGCGATTCAGTAATAGCGATTTCTTAAAAGTCGCGAATGCTATTACCGAATCGCAAATTGCGATACAGCCCCCATTTGCATCTATGGGCCAGTCGGCCCATATTTGCGAATATTTTGCCTGTCCCAAATTGCAAATTCCTAACTGGGATTCTCAATTTTGGGAAATTCAAAGTCCAGGGTGCTGGGGGTCTAAGGCCCCCTCTGCTGCACCCCAAAACATGTTTTAACAACATGTAAGGTGCACACATGTCAAAAGGGCATGTGTGCTCTACATGTAAATTTTTAAAATGCATTTTAAATGCATTTTTTAAATTTGCACATGGTTACCACCAAGTTCAACTTAGTGGTAATAGCGATTCCTTAATGCCCAATTCGCATTACGGAATTGCTTCATACATGTGCTTTAGAAATCGCAAATAAGGATTCCTTATTTGCGATTTCTTATTTAGCGAGTCGCAATTTGCGACTCTCTAAACAGGGTCGCAATTTTAAGGAATCGCTATTTTAGCAATTCCTTAAAATTGCATTCAGAATGCCTTTGATACATTCTAAAATGGCTTTTTGCATTCGCAAACGGGCATTCGCACCGTTTGAGAATGCAAAAAGCTTTGATACATCTGGCCCCTAGTCCCCTGTGCTGGCTATTGGGGTAGAGAAGACAGGACTCATGTGGTATGGATGGTTTTGCGTCAGAAAATGACACTAGGCTGGTTAAAGGCATTTTTTTCCCTCCAACCAGCTTAGTGTCACTTTTTGGCGCAAAACACCCTTCTCCCATACCGCCATCCCTACTCGGCTAACGTCATTTTTATTTTTACGCTAGACCACCCTTTGCGCCGGCTCCTGGGATTCCATAAATTTGGCATCCGGCTGGCGCTCTGGAATGATGCAAGCCAGCGTTAGACTTTTTGAGGCAAAACTGCGGTTGCAGTTTTGCATCAAAAAGTATAAATATGGGCCTACGTTTCCACATGAGAGCAAATAGCACTGGTAGCCCTCATCTGCTCATCTAGTCCCGGGAAGGAAGTTCGAAACCCATACCTGTGATTAGATGTAAAGAAGAGGTCTGTTAGTCTGCTGGGAGTCCTCCCACATAGATGAAGTGGAAGCATGGAGTTTCAGTAGAACCTGTGACAATCTACAGCATGAGATGACAGGCTGGCTGGAATGACCCCTGAAAGATGGTGGGGGCAGCATATTGTTTTATAATAAAACATCTTGTTGTACTGGGAACAGCCCTGACGTGACAACATATATTTTTCTGTGTACGATGGACATTGTACTCTCTGGGCCAGCAAGACCCGGTAAGCTATTGTCTACAGCCTTGGAGTGAAAACAGGATGGAATGTTTTGCAAAGAAACAAATAGCACATTCTGCATTGAAGAGCAATTGATAACAATAATAAAACATCGCCACTAAAATTAAGTCTTAGTAAAATAATGAGGAAAAAAATTACAAGTGACTAGGTTAGCGGGCATAGGATTCAGACCCATGCTAAAATTGATGTGCCTATACAAATGCAAAAACTATCTCATGACAAAGTTACTTTCACTTTCCCTTACAATTTTTTTGCCTGTGCTAGCTGGTGGAGGTGTTTGCTGTTTGGTTATGAGATGTGTGGAGTTTTCCGGTTTTGTTGGTGTCTGTGCTGTCTCTGTTGTGGCCCACATTTGTTGTTTGTGTTTTCTAATTGTATTTTGTATTGTTTTGTGCACTGTATTGTTGGGTATTTGTCTTTTAAGGGTTTTTTAGTTTTAGGAGTGGGGGAAATTGTAGGTTAAATTTAGTGGTTGGGAAGGGAGTTTTCTTTTAGAGGGATATGTGTGGGAGAGACAGGTCCAAAAATTGGATGGAGGTGGAGTTTTGTGGCTTTCTGTGGCTTCTATCCCACTACCTGACTAACATGATTGCCAAGGGGAGTAGAGTGACACAGGAGAATCCTACCCAGGAGAGGAAGCAAAGATGAAAGAAGGTGCCCCAACACATGACCCGTGTCCTTGGCATTGAACGGACCCTACACCAAATTCAAACACTGATGGGCAGATGTGGTCAGCCAGGAGGCTCATTGATCATCTCGACATTGAAGTTGGTGAACCTGTTAGTAAGTACCTATATACCATGAGCAAAAATGTGCTATTGCTTTTATGACTTAAAGGGTAATATTTGTTTTTGGGTTAATATGCCATACTGCAGCCTAACTCTGTTAAGAAAAAGAACCATTCCACAGAGACATGTTCAGAGTGGCCTGGCACTAGCCCACACAGACCATGCATTGCATACGAGGCACAGGGTTGCTCGGAGACCCATCAGGCGTATGTAGGGAGTGTTGTCATCCGGCATGCCAGGTCATGACTGATTCTAAAATGTGTGGGCCACCCTCCATGAATGTTGTAGTGCAGCACCCTCACGTTATCACACCAGACATTTGATTGGCTGTTTGGTGAATCTCTAATAATTTAACATACATGTTATTTCGCAAATAGTCACAATTCATTAATGAGTCTATGTAGGGCATAAATGGATAATGTTTATTTACTGTGCAGTAGTAACAGGTAATGACCCAAGTGAAAGAAATAAATAAACATTGCTACTGTCTAATGTGTGTAGCATTGCTATGAACATGTATTGATTTGTAAAAGTGTCAGTTTAATTGCAGAGTGTGGTATGTCAAGTCATACTGTTCACATAGCGTTTAAGGGCAGACAACTTTGCACCATTTAGTAAGGAGTGATGGTTAAGAATTTTCTCTGCACTCTGTCCACATGAGACAAGGTTTCCCTGACATTATCTGTAAACACTTAAACCTGGCATACCTATGTTTATCCAAAAGCCATGTCACCTTTGCCATATGCTACATGTTCAACATGCAGACTTAAATAGACATTTGTGAATTCAATATACTGTGCTTCATATGTACACAGTGTAAGTATTCTCACTTCTCAGTACAATGTATCATTTTTTTGTCTTCTAGGTGGACCTGAACCCTGCACCACAGCTGAGGTGGAAACATTCATGGATCTCAATGTTGCCAGAGAACCTCAGATACATTTTTTCAGTTTTCTTTAAGGAAAGTGTGTGATGCTGGGATATTGGTTGCAATGACATGTGCAAGGGACATCATCATTTCCCAGAAAACTATTGTTTCATACATGTTATATGACAAATAAAGTTGAACAGAGTTGCTTGTGCAATAGACAGGGACTAATTTCAATGTACATGTATTGCCAATCTATGCAGGCCCACATGATAGATGGCTCTGAATCATCTGTACTAATATTTTTAAAACCATGGTGCTGATGTTTATGGCACATGAACCAACACCACCATCAAGACCAACATATGGTCTTAACTTCAAACCTCTAACAGCCATTCCATAGCCCAAAATGTAGGATTCTGTTTAACCAGTGTGTGACAAAAAAATGTGACTGAGTTAGGCAGAGAGTTTCAAGAGACAGTATGTTTGCCCAAGTTCTAATTGGTGTGGTCCATATTCCTGACAACATTTACATTAGGCAACTTTGCATGGGTATGGGAAACTATAGACAGTGCACATCTACATACATTTTAGAATCCTACTATTGTGTGTTCACATCATACTATGCCCATGCATGCATATTATGATTTGCATTGCTACCAAAAATGGTACAGTGTGAAGGATTAAAGGCATGTGCAGAATTCGTGCCACTCAAACTGAAACAAATATTTAAATCCAGACATGTACCAGTATCTTCTCATATAGGCAAACTTGAAAATCAATAAACTTGTGTGACCATGTGAGTAGGCTTTGCCTCATGAAACAACATTCCTTCTTAGGATCTATGCTACATATGTATTTGTGAGCTCAAAAATCAAACTCTTATAATTTCTCAGAACAATACCAGTGGCGAAATGGCCTAACCCTATGTGTTACTGTGAGTATGTAACTACATTACCCCTAGAAATCATCCTGTTTGGCTTCACGACATCTCCAACATTTATCCTGATGTGTGGAAAATATCATCTAGCATCATGGGTACCTGAGCATTGCTTCGAATACTGCATATCAGTGGCATCTGAAATGGGGTGACAGAGGAGCAATTAGCTAAAAGCCATTCTGTTTTAAGTATGTAGAAGAGGGACTCTCTGTGAACATGGATTTGATGGTTCTACTTCAATCTGCCTGTCAGATACACATTGCTGGGGTAGTTGTCCACATGGCAAGGTATGAACATTTTGTATGGCAAGTCCAGATAAGATGTGCGGAATTACACTTCAGTGCAGAAAGAATATTTATGGGCAGATGGGGCACATGTCAACATTTCACACGTGGTAATGCAGTTAAAAACCTTACCCATGCTGTCATATACCCCATGCCCATTGTTTGACAAATGCTTATACCATTGTAGTGTTTTGTGAAGAAGGAAGCCAATGTGTATAGGACTAAATACATGCCTGCATGGTGTTGTCCGTTTAAAAGCCATTACACAGTCCACCTACTGGTGCATATTACTCATAACTGTTCACATAAAAGCTGACATCCTTGATTCAAAGACCTGCAAGATACAGCACTAGTTACTTTTGCAAATGAAATCTATAGCATACATGCACACACTCATCACACATGGACAGACACTAGAATCTGAAAAGAGACGCATGCTTGTGCTTGAATCACATGAAATGAGCCTATTAATGGTCCTCCAGGGCTTACCATTAGTCAATTTAGGAGAAGTGACCAATTGGTCTGTTTGATGTGAGGTAGCTAGCCACCATCTATCCAGTTCTCAAGCAGCTGGCACTGAGTCAGTCTATGTGGCAATGTGTGTGGACTTCTCTTCTTGCCATATCCATTACGCAGTGCTGAGACACAATACCTGTACTTGCCAGACATTACTCATTTCAAATAGGTTATTAGCCATGGAATAAACCCCTTTGCATTCTGCATAAATAACCTCAATGAGTCCTTAGAAGAAATATGTGTACCATACCATGTGTACACAACGGTATAGTTCCTAATCAGTCTCAGTATTGACATGGCTCTACATTGATTTTGGGAGGACACTGCAATTTCATATACCTACTATGGCGACACCTGAGTATTTTTCTTTGTCACATTAGAAAAAGTAAATGTTTGTTATGATGGATGGTCAAATTTCAATTAGACAAATTATTTTTGGAATAGAGATGCCAGATTTCAAACACTTAAGTCTATATTATTTTATTAAAACAGGTACTAGTTCAGCTTTGTCTGATACATATTTCCTTTCTCTCCAACAGACAATATGACAGCTGACCAGCAAAAAAACACACCACACGTTTGGAGAGATATCACCACACCAGGCACGTTGCAGAAGCTTACAGGCCTATACTCGGCAATACATTGAGGAGAAGGCAGATGCGACCTAGAAGTTGACACCTCAGGGCCCACTAGCATAGGACAACACAGGTACAAGACAGAAGGTACCAGTGGACGCTAGTCATCCAATGTGATGCTTGAGGGTTCCAGCTCCTGAGATCACGGGTCTCCTGGTTTGACAATTCTTATTGGAACAGTGTACCTGTATTTAATCAGTCTTGTTTATGTTACATCATGGCAGTCTTCCTTCTAATGCTGTCTAGCATGCATGTTATACATTCATGTTGGCAAGGTGCATATTGGTCATGCATTCAACCTGCTACACTGTAGCAATATGTAAGTGCATGTTCTTGCCATGGTTGTGCTGTCTGTCTAAACAGTGGCCAGTTTGTGTGAACTCTGTGGGATATATGCAGCCAAAGAAGGTAGCTCACTAGCCCTGACGCTCACCCAATTTCATCGTTGCCAGAGTTGAATATCTGCTGAGTATCACACATTGTTAGACTCATCACCACTCACTTGAACATGTACATGACTCCTCTAGCAATGCTCTTTTAGGCTCAGTGACTCCACTTACTGTCACACATAGATGGAAGCATGATCATACATTGACTCACATGTGACACCAAAGCCTACATGTACATGCACCACTACCAATTGCCTAATATGGCTGAGTGTTTTTGTGAGCTATGTATCTGGCTGGACACACACAGGCTAGCATTTTTGGTTATGCCTGACACGTACCCACTCTGCTTTGGCACCCACTTGTACCCATACTTTTCAGTTCCAAACTGATTCACATCACATAGCTCATCCTGTCACTTCTGAATTCCCTGCTTGTCATCCTCCTGCTTTGACATATGTGCTGTGGACTGATTTTTCTTTTTCCATCCCCTTCCTGGAACGTGCTATATCTTACCCCTGGTGCACATCACTTGTTGGATG
The DNA here is from genome assembly GCF_031143425.1 of Pleurodeles waltl. Classification (NCBI taxonomy): domain Eukaryota; kingdom Metazoa; phylum Chordata; class Amphibia; order Caudata; family Salamandridae; genus Pleurodeles; species Pleurodeles waltl. The sequence goes on along the minus strand of NC_090445.1, from coordinate 930,356,734 downwards.
TATTACACCTATGCCCTCTTCTATGTCATCCCTTCCAAGCAGCAACAGATGTTTAACAATGTCAAACACAGCGATGCATGTGTATAGCTCAGGGATCCTTGCAGTACACATCACACTTCTCAACTCTATGCTATGCAATGTGCCCCCATTGAAACTCAGTGACAGTTCCATGTGCTCAGCCATACTTACATTTAAGAGCACTACTAGGGGACAACCGGTTTCACACACATCTATTGTTTTACAAAACACACAGCTCAATATTTTATGCATCACTTCACTGCTCCACACTCTAGATATTTTATATACCAAAATTGAGGTTGTTGGCAACCATGGCAGGCTATACCTATGTGCTTACACTCCACACAGCATGGCATCTGTGTGCAATCTAGTTTAATACTAGGGATTAAAGGACATATTTACAAGCCATGTGTACTGCCAGTGAAACACTTATGGTGATGCACCAGTGGCGGAAATTGCAGACCCATATGTTTGAGGCCACACAAAAGCTATTTCCTTGCCTTTGGATGGCCTTGTAGATATTGAGTAAGGCAAGGCATTGAATAATTGCTGCGTTGCCTTAGTCTGTATTAGGGGATCATTCAAGTGCATTTTGGTGGGGCTTCAAATGCAGCACCCATGGCTTTTGAGTCAGTCACAGATTTTCAAAACAGGTAAACCTGGACATGTACACAAACAGATATACCTACCCAGGGCAGGCATACAAAAGAACAATAACTCTTTCTCCTTCTTTTTGCCTCTTTCCATGTTTGCTGCCTTTTGCTGCACAGATGGGAAGAGGTAACTGCCTCCATGGATTGCTATTGTGCATGTAAGCATGCCTTCCTGCACTAAGGCAATCTTGCATGCAATGCAGGCAACCTTGTAACATTTTGCGCATGTGCCAGCCTTGATGCTAGGAAGCCATTAGGACACCAGTGGGGGTTGGAACCAGAAATGCTCAGTTTTTTTAACACACATTGGCCCTCATTTCGACCTCGGCAGTCTTTTATAAAGACCGCTGAGGTACCGCCGTGCTAAAGACCTCCAGTGCAGGCTGTTTTCCGCACAGCGTATTATGACTGCTGGCAGCCCTCCGTCCTTTTTCAGAAAGAGAGCTGCCAGCAGCCATACCGGCGGTCGGCAGGGAAATGGAGGCTGCTCCACCTCCACTGCCCCGTCATCAGAACACCACCCACTGAATCACGTCCCATGATTCGGTGTGGCGGTGTTTTGGTGAAAAGGAGCTGGCGGCCGAGCAGCCCCCGTGGATCCCGCCCCCTCCCGTAGGATCAACAGACAAGGTAAGTTGATCGTCCGTTAGGGGAGGGGGGTTAGGGGTATTGTGTGTTGTGTGCGTGTATGGGGGTGTGCGTGTGAGTATGTAGAGGAGGTGTGTGAGTGCGTGTATGCACGTGGGGGCTGTGTTGTGTGTATGGGAAATGGGTATGGGTGCGAGGCGCAAATGCCTCTTTGCTATGCAGAAATGCATTTTGCGAGTCGGAACCGACTCGCAAAATGCATTTCCGACTCGCAAATAGGAAGGGGTGTTCCCTTCCTATTTGCGAGTCTGAGTGGTATGCTATACCATTTGCGACCACGTACGCGGTCGCAAATCGTATCGCAGTTACCATCCACTTCAAGTGGATGGTAACCCTCTCGCAAATTGGAAGGGGTCCCCATGGGACCCCTTCCACTTTGTGAATGGACCCAAAAATATTTTTTCAGGGCAGGGAGTGGTCCCAGGGACCACTCCCTGCCCTGAAAAAAAACCGAAACGAAAGGTTTCGTTTTTTTTTTTTAAGTGCAGCTCGTTTTCCTTTAAGGAAAACGGGCTACACTTAAAAAAAAAAAAACTGCTTTATTGAAAGCAGTCACGAACATGGAGGTCTGCTGACGACAGCAGGCCTCCATGTTTGCGAGTGCCTATACTCGCTATGGGGCCGCAATTTGCGACCCACCTCATGAATATTCATGAGGTGGGTCATTGCGACCCCATAGCGAGTCGCAGTCGGTGTCTGAGACACCGTACTGCATTCCAAATTGCGAGTTGCAATTTGCGAGTCGCTGGGACTCGCAAATTGCAAGTCGCAATTTGAAAGTTTGCTACATCTGGCCCCCAGTCCGAAGGTAAAAAGTTGACCGGGGACCTCCCAGCCAGCGTATCCGAGGAGGGCTCCAAGGACATCGGATCAAGATCCAGGTTTACCCCGGTCGAAGTATTTTCACCTCGAAAAAACGACTAAGTCCGAAGGTAAAAATCTCCACCGAGGGCTCCCGCGACGCGTACCCAGAGAAGAGGTCCAGGAGGTCGGATTGGACTGGAAGGTTCGTCCCTCTGAAGAAAATCTTCAGAAAAGAGACTAAGGGGGTTATTCTAACTTTGGAGGAGTGTTAATCCATCCCAAAAGTGACGGTAAAGTGACGGATATACCACCAGCCGTATTACGAGTTCCATAGGATATAATGGACTCGTAATACGGCTGGTGGTAAATCCGTCACTTTTCCGTCACTTTTGGGACGGATTAACACCTCCTCCAAAGTTAGATTAACCCCCTAAGTCCGAAGGTAAACTTTTGACTGAGGCCTCCCGCAAGCTGTAGCCTAGCAGGGCTCCATCGCGGTCGGCCTTAAACTTTGGCTTTTCCCCGGTCGAGGTGCAACCAGATGACCCGAGTGGCGCTTTTTGTTTCTAGGCACTAAAAAAAAATAATTATTTAAAAATTCATATCTCCGGTTCCCCTTATCCTATTTTATTCGTTTTTGTGTCATCTTAAAGATAGAAATATAATCTATTTTTATAAATTAGTTTTGGATTTATAAAACTGTTTCCTGTGTTTTACTTCATTACTGTTTTGTGATATTTGAATGCTTTACACTCTGTCTCCTAAGTTAAGTCTTGACGCTCGTTGCCAAGCTACCAAGGGTTGAGCTGGGTTTAATTTACTAAGACCTAACTGGACCTAAGTGGCGTACCTACCTGCCCTTACCAATAACCCATTTTACAACATTTTTGGTGCGCAGTGGTGGGATCCTGTACTTGTGTTCAGTATCACATTATTATAGTTTTAAGTAAAACAAATTAAAAATCCTTTAAATTGTCCTAGTGCAAAAAAATTTTTAATTTTTTATTTGGATTCATTTTAATTATTGAATTTTTGTGATTTTTCGAAATTCTTGTTTCCAATTTTTGCAAAACGTTTTTGTTGACACAAAACTAAGGAACCGTGGAGCTTGATCTGGCTAGCCTACCCACACTGACAGTAGTCCAGCTTAGGGGATTGTGTACTGAAAGAGGGTTGCCTGCAACCACTGACCTCAGGAAGCATGTCCTAATCAAATCCCTGACAGCATGGACTGAGGCCCAAGAGGTAGACCCAGTGGAAGCTCCAGAGGAGGGAAAAGTAGGGGAGGATGCTAGCTCCAACCACTCAGGGGAGGGAGGGCATCTGAGCCTAGGTGAGGAAGAGGAAGACCGGTCCTCACTGCACACAGACACTAGGGTCATACTCAAAGCTAGTTGGGGGAAGGGGATCCCTTCAGGAGGAGAGAACCTGTCCCTCAGGGAAAGAGAGCTGAAGGCCCAGCTAGATTTATAGCTTTGGAAGCCCAGAAGCTGGCCCTAGAAGAGAAAAAGTGGGCAAAGAAAGAGAAAAGAGATGGTGGCAGCGACAGAGAAGCTGAGGTGTCCATGGGTGGGGGGGTTTGCCCCAGATTACCCAAGGGGGTGGTTCCTGCTTATGTAGAGGGGGATGATATAGACAAGTGGTTGGAGGCCTTTGAGAGGGCACTCCAAATGAGAAGGGTTAAGCCTCAATACTGGGGTTCACTTTTATGGGAGTTGTTCTCAGGGAGGGATAGGCTTCTGACCTTAATTGGGGAGGAGGCATATTCATACCCTAGTATGAAGAGGTGCTTAACCAAGAAGTTTGGTCTGACCCCAGAGCAGTATAGGATGAAGTTCAGGGACACCCAGAAGGTCAATACCCAGTCTTGGGTTGACTTTGTAGACACCTCACTTAAGGCACTAGAGGGCTGGATTCATGGTAATAAAGTAAATACTTATGAGGGGTTATACAATCTGATCATGAGAGAGCACATTTTGACCAAATGTACCCAAGAAAGGTTACGCCAGCATCTAGTGGACCCTAAGCTGACCAACCCTAGAGAGCTCGGGGAGGCAGCTGATGAGTGGTTGAGAACCAGGGTGGTTGTCAAGTCCTAGGGGGGAGACTCCAAGAAGGGGAGGTCAGGTCCCCAAAAACCAAAGGAGGGAAGTGGTAAGCCCACCACAGAGACTCCCTCTGTACCCCAGAACCCTAAGAAGGAGGAGAATAAATTCCACTCCCACTCTGACAAGCAGAGAAAGGAAGACCCAGGGTTGAAAAAGCTCTTGGACAGTAAGGCTTGCTTTGACTGTCAGCAGACAGGTCATTTCAGAGGAGATGCAGCCTGTCCAAACAAGGTGGTTAGCACTGCGCTGTCCAGTGTAGCCATGGAAGAGGACTCCTCAGATGATGAAGTCTTCTTAGCATTGAGCTGGGCGTTAGGACCAGATGGTAAGCTGGTGATCCCTGAGGGTGGGAGTACTCACTTCCACCCCATTCAGGTGAATGGGATCCCTACCACTGGCCTGAGAGACACCTGTGGCAGTCACACTATAGTGAGTGACCGGTTAGTGACCCCAGACATGTATGTCCCAGGAGAGACCAGGAAAGTCAGGATAGCCACAGGGGAGGTCACCTCCAAGCCTGTAGCCACAGTGTCCCTAGAGAGGGAGGGTTCTTCTTGACTGATTTAGGGTGGTAGTCAGTGCTGACCTCCCCCTAGATTGTATCCTGGGCAATGACCTCCCAGAGGTAAGTCTGGTCCCAGATGGGGCGGTCGCCCAGGGCGCCCCCCAACCCAAAGTCCTGGGGAGTCAGTCCCCACAGTTAGGAGACAGGGGTCCCCAAGAAAAGGAAAGAAGAAAAGGAAGGGTGGGCCACTCTTAAAGAGAGTTGCAGAGTGCCAAAGGCCTTCTGCCCCAGTAGAGGGGAGCCCAGAGTTGGTACTGGTGAGGCCTCACCTGACCCCAGGGATGTCCTGAGTAGTCAGGCAGCTGCCCAGATGAAGGGTGTTGCCCCTGCACTGGCAGAAGGGAGAGTGGAAGGAGGGTGTCTGCCAGAGGAGATGGTAGCCCCTCACTCTAGACAGCAAGAGGGGTGCCAGGACCCCACAGTTGCCCCTAAAGCAGCTCAGCCACCTGTCAGTGGAGAGCTTAGGGTGTGGTTCTGGGTACTGACAGCTGTCAGTAGCCTCTGCTGGGTGCTAGCCATCCTGGCAGCACTGTACTTGGCCTGGGAGGCAGACCCCAGGGCCAAAAGCAAAGTAGGCCCCCTGACCCTGTTGGTCATGGTGGGGTTGCTCAAGTGTTGGGTGACCTCTTTGGGTAAGCTAGGTGTTGCCCTAACAAAGTTGGGAGTAGGGGAGGTGGGCACCTCACTACCCAAGTTAGCAAAGAGATAGGAGGAAGACCCCCGATAGAGGGAAGTTTCAGTTTGAGATGGGTCCTTTCACTGTTGGGATGGATTCACTGCCCAGAGGGAGTGACCATGGCAGGAGGATGTAAGGCAGAGTAGGCCCTGCAAAGGAACAACCTGTTCTCTTCACTGTCTTCCACGCCTGACAAGCCAGGAAGACTCTCCCAGGGTTGGGCTGAGTCTCCTGGGCGTGTGGGCTGGGGGGGACTTGTGTGAGAAAACAGGGCTGATTGCAGAGGCCCCCTAAATTTTTGCCCCCATTTTCCACTTTTTGCTGGTGTTTTCCTGACTCTGATGGTGCCCTGGGTACTGCTAACCAGTCCCAGGGCCTGTGCTCTGTGTAAAATCAATATGCAAATTAGGCTAATTATAATTTGCTAAGTCAACCTACCTGTACGTCCCTAGTATATGGTAGGGCATGTAGGTTTAGGGACCACAGCACAGGTAGTGCACCCATAGGTGCTCTGCTGAGGTGCCCAGTGTCATTTTAAAGGCAGGCCTGCCTTGCTGGCTGCTTTTAAATTAAAGTTATATGCAAATTCGACTTTGGAATTAAAAGTAGTTCCAAAGTCTTAAACTACCTTATTTTTACATATAAGTCACCCCTAAGGTGTGCCCTATGTGCCCCTAGGGCTGGGTGCCATGTAACTATAAGCAGGACCTTATAAAAATAGTTTTATAAGCCCTGGTGAGGTAAAAACAGCCAAATTTGTTTATCCCTCATTGTAGTGAATGGCCTTCATAGGCTAGAATGGGGAGACTTTATTTTAATTTTAAAAGTCTCTTTAAGTGATGGGTACCAAGAGTTTGGTATTAAATTAATTGTTATAATAAATCAAACAACTTCCAGTTGTTGGATTTAATATAACTTGTTCAGGTAAAGAGTTTTAAACCTTACCTGAAAGGTGGCCAATTTCAGCCCTGCATTGTCTTTATTGCTGTGCTCTGATTGGCCAGCCTCTGGCAGCCTGGCCAGGCTGCCTTGATAAGGTGTGAAGTGGCCTGGCTTCACACAAAGAGTTGTGCCTGTGGGAGGGAATTTCCCTTCAGCAGATGGTGAGGCAGGAATGGGGAGGGCTGCCAAACTGGTCTTCAAAGGCAGAGAAGGACATTTGGAGCACCCCAGCAACACCCCAACATCCTGCAACCCCAGACAACTAGGTTCCCCCTTGATTAGATTAGGAGAGGGCAGGAGAGGGGTGAGTTTATGATTTTTAGCCAAACCAGTGGGGGGGCTCAGCCAGATGTAACCTCCTAAAATCAGATTCAGCCATGATAGATTTTTGAAGAATGTTGCCTCCTGGGATTGATTTTTGCCACACTTCAAGCGAAGTGGTCACCACAGGGGTAAGGACACTGCACATGATTGGAGAATCTGGACTCCCCAGTTATTCACCCAGGAGCAAGGATAAAACTGGCAGACCTGCACCCACACCTCAGTTCCCTAACACATCCAACAAGGAAGAACCAAAGAAGAAGAAGGATTGCCCTGCTGGACCCCTGGCCTGCACCTGGAATCTGCACTCTGGAGGACTGCACCAGCTGCACACTTGGGCTTCACCACAAGAAGGACTTTGCCTGGCAGACGGTCTTCAAGCGGAGGTAAGACCGCCAACAGGCCGGCGGTAAAACATTTGCAATTACGACCGTGGCGGAAGCCGCCAACAAAGACAGCCACGTTAACACTCCGACCGCCACAGCGGTACAAACAAACAGCGCGGCGGTCACCGCCAACAGACAGGCGGGAGACAATGTACCGCCCACACTATTGTGACAGGCCAATCCGCCACCTTTTCCGGGGTGGATTCACCGCGGATAAAAGCACAGCGGAAACAGGAATTCTAAAGGGAAAACGCTCACCTCTACACACCCTACGAGGAACGAGGACACCATGGACCCGGAACTCCAAATTCTACCTGCGATAGTCTTCCTGCTCCTCTACCAGGAGCACGAACTCTGGCGGCGAAGACCACGGTGAGTACTGCACCTACGACACAGGGGAGGGGGGAAGGAAAAGAGAATGACACACATATGCAACACGCAACACCCCCACCCCCACCCACTACAACACACACACACATGCATATTAATACATCACAGTTACACCCCCTAACCCCCCCGGAAGAATGCGAAGGCAATAGAAAATGAGTGTAACCATTGTAATATATTAAAATCAAGTAGGCAAAAATATATATACACCATTTACAAATTATATACCAAGCATAGTAGTCCATGTAGTGCTCCAATTAAGGCGGTGGAACAATGGCCCCCACATGATATGGGTGAGGCCCACACAAGATCCACGACCATGACGGAGAGAACACTGCAGGGGCACCAGACAGCAACTAAACAGGCACCTCAGGGGGAGGGAAAGGGGGGGCACCTCAGCCGGTTGAGTGCACAACGCCAAATCCACGAGGGGACCACATGCCCACTGTTACATCCTGGGGAGTGCAAAGCCACAGTCTCTCAAGTCTCTACAGTGGGTGGCTTGTCCACTGTTCCATCTTGGGGAGTGCAAAGCCACAGTCTCTCAAGTCTATACAGTGGGTGGGTTGCCCACTCTTCCATCCTGGGGAGTGCAAAGCCACAGTCTCTCAAGTCTATACAGTGGGTGGGTTGCCCACTGATTTATCCAGGGGAGTGCAAAGCCACAGTCTCTCAAGTCTATACAGTGGGTGGGTTGCCCACTGTTCCATCCTGGGGAGTGCAAAGCCACAGTCTCTCAAGTCTCTACAGTGGGTGGCTTGCCCACTGTTCCATCCTGGGGAGTGCAAAGCCACAGTCTCTCAAGTGGATAACAGTCTCCACTGGTTCTGGAGGGGGCCTTGTGCCCAGAGTGCTTCATCCTGCTAAGGACAGAGGTAGTGAATTCATCTCTCCACTGGTTCCGGAGGGGGCCTTGTTCCCAGAGTGCTTCATCCTGCTAAGGACAGAGGTAGTGGATGGATCTCTCCACTGGTTCTGGAGGGGGCCTTGTGCCCAGAGTGCTTCATCCTGCTAAGGACAGAGGTAGTGGATGGATCTCTCCACTGGTTCTGTATGGGGCTTTGTGCCCAGAGTGCTTCATTCTGCCCGTGACGGACTCAGTAGCGTCAGTGCCCTTGGCGCTCATGGGCCAGCGGTGCTTGAGGCGGCAGTGCCCTGTTCAGTAGTGCTTGAGGCGGTGGTGTCATGTTCAGCAGTGCTTGAGACGGCGGTGCCCTGTTCAGCGGTGCTTGAGACGGCGGTCTCCATTGCAGGGACTCAGCTACTGGCGGTCCTTCATGGCCCAGCGGGGCTTTTGCTGGTGGTCCTTCATGGCCCAGCGGGGCTTTTGCTGGTGGTCCTTCATGGCCCAGCCATGGCTTCCTGGGCAGCTGGGCTTGTGCTAGTGGTGGCCCTTCCCCACCTTGGAAGGTGTCACAGCTGACTCCACACTCCCACCGGGACCCCGGGAGCGGCTTTGGTGGCTGGAGTCTTCCCCCTCTCCCGCCGGGCACTGGCCAACTTCTGATGCTTCACAGGTGGGGGGACTATCTGTGCTGTGGCTCCGTGCCACACTGGCTGCCCTGGTGGCCGGTGCACTCCATATTCTGGTGTCTACAGGCACCACTGGTCATGGAGATGTTGTGACTGAGGTGCTAGTTCGGGACCTAGGAGATGGAGGGGGTTGGGGAGGTGTGGGAAAGAGGTCAAGGTTGGACAGGAAAAGTTTTTTTGACACACTGGGAAGGGTAGCTGGAGGGGGTTTGGTAGTGGAGGAAGAGGTTGTGGTTTTAGGAGGTGTTCGTTTGCTGACTTTGGGTGAAGGTGCATGGGCTGGAGGCTGTCGTGAGGTGGATGGCTATTGGGTGGGTGTGTGCCTGCGTTTGTGTATTTTCGGAGGGGGCGTCACAGACACACTGGGAGAGGACACAGGGGACGTGTGAATGGTAGTGGGGGTGGTGACTGCACGTGATCGGGGTGTGGTGGTGGGTGTGCTGGAGAGGGACGTAGTGGCTGTGGAGGTAGTGCATGCAGGTGTGAGTGTAGACGAGCCAGGGAGGGAAGAGGGAGATGAGGAGGAGGGGGACACAGTGGAGGCAGTGGATGTTGGTGTGTCTGCATGTGTGTGATGCTTGCGTGAGTGCCTGTGGGATGTGTGGTGCTTATGTTTGCCTGAGCTTCCCTTGTGTGTTGAGGTGTGTGCATGCTGGTCTGTAGGTGTGCTTGGGATAGGCTGAGGTACAGGGGATTGGGTCTGGGTGGAGGAAGTTGGAGGGGGGAGGATAGAGACAGGGACAATGGCGGCCATCAGTGCTGAGGCCAGAGTCTGAAAAGCTTGCTGAAGGGCCGCCTGACCAGAATGAATGCCCTCCAGGAATGCATTTGTTTGTTGCAACTGCCTTTCTACACCCTGGATGGCATTCAAAATGGTAGACTGCCCAACAGTGAGGGACCTGAGGAGGACAATGGCCTCCTCAGTGAGGGCAGCAGGGGTGACTGGGGCAGGGCCTGAGGGGCCTGGGGCGAAGGTGATGCTCACCCTCCTGGGTGAGCAGGCACGGGCGAAGGCTGAGGGGCTGCTGGGAGTGCGGTGCTGCAAGGGGGTTGACGGCTGCACCTGTAGATGGTGGGGGCACAGATGTTGCCGCCACCACAAGGGAGCTCCCATCAGAGGACGAGTCCGTGTCACTGGTCTCAGCTCCTGTCCCCGCCGTGGAGCTCCCTTCGCCCTCCGTCCCACTCGTGAACTCCGAGTCCATAGTGCGGCCCTCCATGGCCATGTGGGATGCAGCTCCCTCCTGCTCCGGTGCCACTGCTCCTCCGCCTGGTGATGCTAATGCACACAAGAACAGGGAGACCACAAAAAGGGGGGGACGACAGAAGAAAGACATGTTGAGTGCTTGCATTACCGCTATCGTTGGTGGACACGAGAGACAAAGAAGCCCCCTGCACTACGCCGCGCTCTTGGGCAGAGGTGGGGTGGGGTGCCACAGGGCCTGCCTTACGGATGGACCTTGCCTACGGAACTTGCCCTGGCCTAGGGAAACCCACAGCCCACCTCCCCCACCCAGACCCCTCCACTGCGCGCAAAATCAGCAGAATGAAAGTGTACTCACCCCCTTGTGGCCCTCAAGCGTCCATCCAACTCCGGGGACGCCACTGCCAGGATCCTGAACATCAGGGGGATCATGGTGCGACGGGCACCCCTCCCACGTTGGGAGGCCATCCCCAGCTGAGCCTCCGCCATCTTCTTGCTCTAGCAGCGAATGTCCTCCCATCTTTATCGGCAGTGGGTGCTCCATCTGTGGTAGACCCCCAGGGTCCGGACGTCCTTGGCGATGGCATGCCAAATATGTTTTTTTCTGGTGGGCGCTGACCTACATGATTTGTACATGGGGAAGAGAAAGTTATTGCCAACTGCACCGTCAAAGTGATTGGCCCCCATCCCTACCCTTGCCATGTGGCACATGCACTCACCGTTGTTTCATGCACGCCGCACTCTCCCCCCTTCCTTCTTACATCCACCCCTCTCCACACAGGCATAGCCCATACATCATGCTCCCAGAGTACTTACCTGTTTGTCTGGAGGACCGTAGAGTAGCGTATACTGGGGGAGGACCCCATCCACGAGTTTCTCCAACTCCTCCGATGTGAAGGCAGGGGCCCTTTCCCCAGACACTCGAGCCATTGTCTCTTCCAGACCAAGGTCACAGCAGCACTTGAGGCGTAGGTCCTCTCCTGTCGAAGATCAGGTATCGAGTGATTGAACAGATAGAAAATAGCGGTCACGTTCGCGGCGGTGCATACCGTCACCGCCGACGTACATCGTCATTGGCTCCTGGGACCCATAGGGTCCAATGTTAAGCAATGCAGCATTGCACCGTGGTCTTCGACCGCCTACCGCGACAGTGTTCAGCGCCAGCACAGTTATCTCACATCCCATTGTCCCACTTTAGAGGTCAGGCAGCCGCCTTTTCAGGGGCCCACATGGCTTAATTTTCAACTGCGTCACACATACCTAGGCCTAGACTCAACACACATACAGGCCACTTTTTGCGTATGAATGGTGTTCTGAGTAAGCTGTGGGTCCGTACCTCTGAGTTGTTTGACTCTGTGCTCACTGTTGTCCTTCATAGGCACTGTCCGCTGGGACATGTGAGGAGATGGCGGCATCCTCCGGTGTACCGACCGTTGGTGGACCTGTCGACAATGGAGGAAGACATGTGATAATCACATACAGGCTTGATCGTGCCACAATCCAGGAACTGTGTAGCCAGTTGGAGCCAGACCTGATGTCAGCTATCCGCCATCCCACAGGAATCCCCCCTCAAGTGCAGGTGCTGTCAATGCTCCATTTCCTTCCAAGTGGGTCATTTCAAACAACAGTGGCCATAGCATCAGGGATGTCCCAGCCTATGTTTTCCAACGTGTTGTCCAGAGTGTTGTCTGCCCTGCTGAAACACATGCGGAGCTACATCGTTTTCCCTCAGGTGGAGGATTTGCCTACAGTGAAAGGTGTTTTCTATGCCCTGGGACATATCCCCAACATCATAGGTGCCATTGATGGGACACATGTGGCATTGGTTCCCCCCCACAGGAGTGAACAGGTGTACAGAAACAGGAAGAGTTATCATTCGATGAATGTACAGATGGTATGTTTGGCAGACCAGTACATCTCCCATGTGAATGCCATGTTCCCTGGCTCAGTGCATGACGCTTACATCCTGCGGAATAGCAGCATCCCTTATGTGATGGGTCAACTCCAGAGGCACCGTGTGTGGCTACCAGGTGAGCACCTGGAAGCTAGTCAGTGGGAATGGTTGTCTGGGTCTGGGGATATTCCTCCAGGTTAGTGTGTGTCTAACAGTTGTCCCACGCCATTTGCAGGTGACTCTGGTTACCCCAACCTGTCATGGCTACTGACCCCAGTGAGGAATCCCAGGACAAGGGCAGAGGAACGCTACAATGAGGCACATGGGTGAACTAGGAGGGTGATCGAACGCACCTTCGACCTCCTGAAGGTGAGGTTCAGGTGCCTCCATATGACAGGTGGATCCCTATTCTACTCACCAAAGAAGGTGTGCCAGATCATCGTGGCCTGCTGTACGCTTCACAACTTGGCTTTGCGACGAAAGGTGCCCTTTCTGCAGGAGGATGGCCCAGATGGCGGTGTTGTTGCAGCTGTGGAGCCTGTGGACAGTGAAGACGAGGACGCAGAGGAAGAAGACATGGATAACAGGGACTCAGTGATCCAGCAATATTTCCAGTGATACACAGGTAAGAATACAAACCTGCCTGCTACATGTAGTTACACACTACTACCTCTCTACTGTCTGTCTTTTTCACCCAGTGTATGGTCACTGAGTTGTTAATTTCCCTTACGATTTCACAGATCTGGGTCCCACAGTGTGACATCTGCTTTGATACCTCATGGACTAGAGCTTTTGTGACATAGGTATGTTGACATTACAAATGAAAGAGCTTTTTGCCACAGTTATTGCTAATACAGTATTCCGAAATCACAGACAGACTCCAGATTGCTTAGTGCTTTAAGGTTGATTATTTTAGTGCTCACAATTGGAAGGGGTAGCAAAATGGTGAGGGGTGATGGCGGAGGAATGTCCATGGCAGAGTCCAGTCTATTAGTCTCACAGGTGCATTGCCCAAATGGGCATAGGAAGTGGAGCTGGGGCAGTTTAAGGATGGACAGGGTGACAAAGTGGGACAGTAGGATGAAAATCAGCGTGGTCTCATTTCTTGGCGGGGGTCTTGGCATCGTTCTCTGTCTTGTTCCTGGATCTCAGGGACCGTTTGCGAGGTGGTTCTCCATCTGCAGGGGGTGGGGTGCTGGTGTGGTGGTCCTGTGGCGGTGCCTCCTGTCCACTAGCGCCGGCGGAGATGGTGGGCAGTTCATCATCCAGGCTAGTGTCAGGGGCCCCTTGTAGTGCCACAGTGTTCCTCCTGGTGTTGAGGACTTCCTTCAGCACCCCCACGATGGTGCACAGGGTGGAATTGATGGTTCTGAGTTCCTCCCTCAAGCCCATATATTGTTCCTCCTGCAGGCGCTGGGTCTCCTGAAACTTGCCCAGGACCGTAGCCATCGTCTCCTGGGAGTGGTGGTAGGCTCCCAGGATGGAGGAGAGGGCCTCGTGGAGAGTGGTTTCCCTGGGCCTGTCCACCCCCTGTCACACAGCAGCCCTCCCAGTTCCCCTGTGTTCCTGGGCCTCTGTCCCCTGGACCGTGTACCCACTACCACTGCCCCCAGGTCCCTGTTGTTGTGGTGGTGGCGGGTTAGCCTGAGTTCCCTGTAGTGGTGGACACACTGCAGATTGACGTGTCTGGGGGACGGAGGTATGGGCCCGCTGGGTGGGTGCTGTGCTGGTGTTTCCAGAGAGGGGAAGCTCTGTGGTGGCCTGTGACTGGGTGTGGGGAACCGACTGTCTTGAGGTCCCCGATGGGCTGGGCTGGTCATCTAGATCCAGTTGGACAGAGGTGCTGTCATCACTGTGGGCCTCTTCTGTTGGTGGTGTGGACATGTGTGGACCCTCCTGTCCGTTGACATTGGGTAGGGGTCCTGCAGGGGTATAAAGGCATGATTATTGCATCTGTGTGTGTCAAGGTGTGCAATAGGTGGGTGACCGTGTACACCAGTGCTAGCATTCCTGTGTGGGACCTTGTGTGATGATGGTTTAGGGGGGTGTATGGGTATGTGCAGTGGGCATGCTTTAGTGATGGGTGTCCATGCTTTGGTGTTGCATGCAGGGCTTGGTGTTGGGATGTGTGGTTTGTGATAGTGGGACATTTGTGAGGAGTAGGAGTGATGGGGGTGAGGGTGAGGGTGGGGGTATGTGCTGGCATGCAGGTTGGGTGGGGGATGTAATAGTAAAGCTTTGACTGACCAGAGTCCATTCCTCCACCTACTCCTGCGAGGCCCTCAGGAGGCAGACCTGCTCCTCCCATGTTGTTAGTTGTGGGGGAGGAGGTGGGGGTCTGCCGCCAGTCTGCTGAACCGCCATGTGGTGTCTGGAGACCACAGAACGCACCTTACCCCGTATGTCGTTTCACCTCTTCCTGATGTCCTCCCGATTTCTTGGGTGTTGTCCCACTGCGTTGACCCAGTCCACTATTCTTTGCCATAGCTCCATCTTACTTGCAATGGAGGTGTGCTGCACCTGTGATCCGAATAGCTGTGTTTCTACCCGGGCGATTTCCTCCACCATGACCCTGAGCTCCTCCTCCGAGAACCTGGGGTGTCTTTGCCGTGTCATGGGGTGGTGTAGGTGATGTGTGGGGTGGTATGTGGGGTGATAAGTGTGCTGATATGTAGTGTGGTGTTGTGTGAGGTGTGTGGAAGTTATGTGGCTGATGGTGTTGTGTGCCTGTGGATGCTAGTGTTGTTGATGGTCATGTCTCTGGCTTTCGTTCTTGATTTGTGGTCGTAAGTGTTTGTGGGTGATGTGAGTTTGTGTTTTATAGTGTATTGAGTGTGTGGGAGTGGTGTGTGTGTGTGTATCAGGTGTGTGTATTTGGAATTGTCCAATGTGGCTGTGTTTTGTAAGAGTGGGTGTATTTTGAGCGCAGCGGTGTGTACCGCCAACGGAATACTGCGGTTGAAAGACCGCCTTTTGGATTCGCGTGTTGTGATAGTGTGGGCGTATTTCTGTTGGCGTGACGATGGAGGTTTTGTTTTCGCCAGTTTATCACTGACCTTTGGTGCGGCTGACTTGTATGGGTATCTGAATTTTGGAGGATTCCGAACTGTGGATCATAATAGCTGTGGCGGAATTCCGCTTCCGCGGCGGTGTGGTGGCAGTCTTCTGCACGGCGGTAAGCAGCTTTTACCACCAATGTCATAATGAGGGCCTAAGTCCGAAGGTAAACCTTTGACCAAGGCCTCCCGCAAGCTGTAGCCGAGCAGGGCTCCATCGCGGTCGGCCTTAAACGTTGACTTTGCCCCGCTCGAGGTGCAACCAGATGACCCGATTGGCGCTTTTTGTTTCTAGGCACTATTAAACAATAAGGCCCTCATTCTTACCCTGGCGGTCCTAAACCGCCAGGGCCGCGGGCAACGGAGGCACCGCCAACAGGCTGGCGGTGCTTCATTGCCCATTCTGACCGCGGCAGTAAAGCCGCGGTCAGAAAAGGGGATCCGGCGGTTTCCCGCCGGATTTCCCCTGTCTGGGCTGAATCTCCATGGAGCAGCGCCGCCATGGAGATTCCGACCCCCTTCTCACCACCCTGTTTCTGGCGGTTTTTACCGCCAGGAACAGGATGGTGTGAACGGGTGTCGTGGGGCCCCCTAACAGGGCCCCAGCATGATTTTCACTGTCTGCCTAGCAGACAGTGAAAATCGCGACGAGTGCAACTGCACCCGTCGCACCCCTGCAACACCGCCGGCTCCATTCGGAGCCGGCCTCTGTGTTGCAGGGCCTTTCCCGCTGGGCCGGCGGGCGCTCCTTTGGCAGGCGCCCGCCGGGCCATCGGGAAAGCCAGAATGGCCTCCGCGGTCTTTTGACCGCGGAGCGGCCAAATGCGGTGACCGCATGGCGGGCGGCTACCGCCGCCCGCCGCGGTCATAATGACCGCCTAAGTCTTTCAAAATTCATATCTCCGGTTCCCCTTATCCAATTTCATTCATTTTTTGTGTCATTTTAAAGATAAAAATATAATCTAGTTTGATTAATTGGTTTTGGATTTTTAAACTGTTTCCTGTGTTTTATTTCATTACTGTTTTGTGATATTTGAATGCTTTACACTCTGTCTCCTAAGTTAAGCCTTGACACTCATTGCCAAGCTACAAAGGGTTGAACTGGGTTTAATTTACTGAGACCTAACTGGACCTAAGTGGTGGTTAGTGGCCTATTGCTTACCAATAACCCATTTTCCAACATAGGGTTGTCATATATTTGGGCTTCGCCAGCCTTTCCAGTAATTCAACAATTATAGGCATTGGATAGGTGTCAAAGTGGAAAAGGGCATTTACTTGTCTAAAGTCAATACAAACTCTGATGGTTCCGTCCGGTTTCGGGTCTAACACTATGGGAGAGCACCAAGGACTAGAAAAAGGTTCAATACCTGTGGCCTGTAATATTTCTTTCACTTCCTGTTCTACCATTTTCTGTCTGGCTTCCGGTATCCTGTACGACCATTGTCGGGAAACTCTATCGCCTATTATATAGATGTGATGTTGTATCAGATGGGTTCTTCTGGTGATTTTTGAAAAGACATTTAGGTTAGCCCTCACTACCTCTTATAATTGGGTGCGCTGTTCGGGAGAGAGAAAATCACTAAGTTGGGGCATCAGTATCTCTTTCGTTTCTTTCGCCTATGTGGGGTATACAGGTATGTCACCTACACCCCTGGTGGAAATATACCTATTACTGAGAGGTTCATTAGTATCATGCCATATCTTTACTAGGTTGATGTGGTATATTTGCTCTCTACCTGACCCGGTGGGTATTTCAATTTTGTAAGTTACTGGAGTAACTTGTTCAAGGACAGCATATGGCCCTTGCCAATTTGTTTTCTGTTGTGGGTAATAGCGCTAGCGCTTTTTGACCTACTGCTACAGTTCGGTGTCTGCTGTGAGAATCATAATAGGCTTTTTGTTTCTCTTGGGCTTCTTTCAAACACTTATTAGCTTCTTCCCATACGGTGTGTAAGCTTTTCTTTTAGGTCTTTAGTGTACTTTAAAACGTCTTTGATTTCTTCCTCAGTCTCTTCCCATTGTTCTGCCAACATGTCTAATAATGTACGGGGCTGTCTACCAAAAAGAAGCTCAAAGGGGCTGTGTCCTGTGGATGACTGTACATGGGTTAGGAGAGCATATAGAACAAGGGGTAATTTTTTTCTCCCAGTTTTTCCCTGAGTCATTAATGATTTTTTGCAGGAGGTTTTTGATAGTTTTATTATAGCGCTCCACAAGACCATCCATTTCGGGATGATAGACTGATGTCCTGATTTGTTTTACCCCTAGTGCTTGACACACTTCGGACATCAGTCCGGACTTAAAGGGAGTCCCTTGGTCTGTAAGGATCTCTTTAGGGAACCCTACTCAAGAAAAAAAGACTCTATCATAGCCTCTGCTATAGTCTTGATGGTCATACTGGCTAGTGGAATGGCCTTGGGATACCGGGAAGCGTAATCAACTAGGACTAACTGGTATTGATGTCCCTTTACGGATGGGATTAAAGGACCCACCAAGTCCATTCCTACTCTTGTAAAGGGGACTTCTATTTTAGGAAGAGGATGGAGAGGAATGGTGGAGTTGGGGGAGGGGTTTACCAACTGGCATTTGGGACAGACCTGACAATGCTTTCTAATATTGCCGTAGACCCCTGGCCAATAGAACCTTTTGGTTATAGATTCCTCGGTTTTTCTCCTACCTAGATGACCCTCACCATCATCACTGTGAGCTAGGTGGCGCACTTGTTCTCGATAATCCTGAGGAATCACCAGCTGTGGATCCCTGTTATTAGAGTTGGGACAGACCTTATCTAATAAATCATTAGTAAGCCTGAAAGTTGGACCTACCAAAGGGGTATCGGGTGACAAGGCTATCTGCCAGGCATTCTTCAGGGTTGGATCTTCTCTTTGTGCCTGCCAGAATTGTCCTGCAATGGACATTATATCATTTGGAAGTTCATGTGAAGTTGTGATGGGTTTAGTGGACTCCTTTTGATACAGTCGCTTTTGCTCTCGTTTTTGTAATTTAGTTAGTCTCCTTTTTGTGCTACTTTCCTCTATGTTGGAGGATACAAAGGGAGCCTCCCCCACCAAGACTTTAATGTGTTTAACAGTTCAGAAAATGCTTCATAGTCTGTCCCTACAATAAGATCCTCCCCTAAGTTAGGAGTCACACCTACTGAGAGGCACTCCTCTTATCCTCTCCAGTTTATCTCTATGGTGGCAACCGGGTAGGTTCTCCTGTCTCCATGTATACAAGTGATTAATACTTGGGTATTGGAATCCCACTGGTCTTGTCTTACATATGCCTGATTCACTACACTTTGACTACACCCAGAATCAATGAGTTTGATCCTCTCTTCTTTATTCACCAACATAGTGGTGTTATATCTTGCCATACTTTGTCCTAACCATAAGTCTCGTCCTTTCGGCATTCTTATTTTCATTGGTTCGACCTGTTCTCTTTTTAGCGGGCAATGTCTTGCTAGATGGCTCCATTCGGCACAATGGAAGCATTGGGGTCCCATCATGAACTCTTTGGAGGAAGGATTATGAGGACTACTTGATTTTTCCATGCTAGGACCCGGTGAAGATTTGGAAAGGAGGGGTTTTGGAGTAGAGCCCGGGTGGTTAAAGGAATGGTTTTAGCGTGAGAACTTTTAAACTCAGGAGCTCGGTGGAAGGGACATGCGAGTTCAGTAGCGGTATTGTTGTTGAGGCCAGGATGTTGCCGGATTCAGTTTCTTGTAGGGGGTGGTAGGGCGTCTAGGTATTGCTCTAGTACCACAGTTTCAAACATGTCATCTTTGGAGGTTTCTGTGGGATTTCACCATTTTCCTGCCGCATGATGTACTCTATAATAAAGCATGTGGGGATTTTCCTGGGGTGTCCAATTTGTCTGTCAAAACCGAACTCGATAGCTTTCTTGATCCAGACCGACTCGTTCAAGAATGGCTTTCTTGATTTCATTATACAGAGTTACCACTCTGGGGTTTACAGCCTGCAAATTACCTGTTAGTAAAGGGGCAATGTACTGGCCCCATCTGTCTGTCGGCCATTTGGCAGAACTCGCAACCCTCTCAAAATTTGTAAAGGAAGAGTCAGGATCTTCGCTGTCCTGGTATTTTTGGAGGACACTGCTAGGGACATTGGCGTGTGCCCTATTACTTGCTATGGTCTCTGTTAACTTCCCAATAGCTGTTTCATGCACCAGCTGGTTATTGGCGACGATAGTCGCCTGACTCTTTAACGCAGTCTGTAACGCTTCTCTTTCTTCCTTTGTCTCCTTTAATTGCTCTTTCCAAACCAGCTGTAGATGTCTCTGTCCTTCCGCTAGTTGGGCAATCATGTCAGCTAGTGTACGTTATGGGATTGCCAACTAGGTCCCACTTCTGACACCACTGTCACAGGGTCAAAGTAATGGAGACTCGCAGGCGATTATTATAGCTTTTATGGTTTATTAGGTTGGTGTGCTCAATAACAGTTTTATAGTTCTTTTGTTTCTCTTTGTTTTTAATTCTCTTTGTTTTTCTTTCTTCTCTGTGGTCTCATGTGGTCTTCATCTTCTTCCTTCTTCTTCTTTCAGATGGGGACTCAGGAGGCGCATGGGGAAAAAGAAGAACACAAGACCGTTGGTGCACAGGTAAGTATTACTACTGCTCTTTCTCTTACTTTCCCTGGTCTGTCTGGCACTCCTCTCTTTCCTTTCCTTTCTTATCTTCTTTTTATTTCTCTTGCTGGTTTCTTTTCTTCTCTTTTCTTGTACTTCTTTTCATGTTTTCAGGGTTCCTTTTCTTCTCTTTCTCCCATCCTTTTCTTTGCTGTCTCTTCTCCTGCCTTTGCTGTCCCTCTTCCCTTTGTTAGGTAGATTAAAACGAGGCTGCCCTAGATGTGCTATTTCTTTTCTACTCCCCTGGTACCCTTTTGACAATCTGCTTCGAAGTCCACATAAATGGGAAAAAAACTACAAAAATCCTTAACCCGATTCTCCTACTTAAACACGGGCCGCCGTACAGCTTAGGTGTTATTACTCCGTTTCACCCAGTATAATGAACAAAGATACTCCAAACAACAAAAGTTATAACAAAAAAAAAAACAACCATCTTTAACTAATTGTTTTTTTCCCCTCCCACGCTCCCGATTTTCTCTTTCCTCGTCCTGTTATAGGACTGTATCTGGTGGGGCCACACTCTCCCCAGAGGGTGGCTAGTCTGCTGGCCTCGCCGCCTCCTGTTCCTCCACCTGGACGTCGGAAAAGTTGTCGGGCAGTCGCCTTCGGTTTTTCCCTCGTTCTGGCATCATCTCCTCTGCTCCGCTTCGCCCTGTGCTCCTCCTGCTGGTGCCTTCCCGGCCGAGGTTCACACTGGAGGTTAACGCAGTGGGTTTAAAAACCCCTCTATTTGCTGCAGTCGTCACCTGATTGGCTGTCGGGAGAAGTACCTCTGGGTTACCCACTCCGGACCTGCATCCCCCCCGGGGTAATGCTGGGCCGGATCACCGATGGTCGGCCCGGCACAATGCCTGTGCTGTCAAACCTCTGTAACTAAAATCAACCAGAAGGAAAAGTAGCTGTAAATAATTGGTATCTGTGTAGGAAAGATGGCTTAACATTTTTTTCCTCACCGAATTCAGGCAAACTAGCAATGTGATCATCTGTCTCCTATTGATAATTATTGTTGAAATAAAGGAAAGACACATCTCCCATGTGTGAGCCAGGAGAGTAATGTTGGGTAGATCATACCACAGAATTAAGTAATGCCGCTGTCAGGGCACTCACCTGGAGGTCTTGTCTGTAGAGACGATATTGGACCCTAGTCTTTCGCAACACAATGCCCGGCCGATGAATGATAACCTCAAATATGGCGCTGTCCTAGGAGGGAAGGGTATCAGGACAAAATAATAAAAGAAAAAAAGACTAGCACCTTCTGAGGGGTGTCCAGATCGCTATCCTCCTTGGGAATCCCCAAGTGCCTTCCTCTTTCAGGATGTGAAGGAGAGTTAACTAAAGGGAAGAAACACACACAATATATTAGCATTGGCATGCATTAACATTGTTAGTTCAAGTAACATTTGAGCAATGGACGTACATGCACTCAGAGATGCTTGTAGCAACACAGAGAATATGAACTTCTTTAGTTCTGGTGGGATAGAAATTCCCACTCCTTTTGTGAGCGTTGGGTAACAGTTCTTATTTTTTCCCTGGCAGCATATTACATCATACGCTCTTGTTATGTTACTTTTCTTCCTTTTCTTATTCATGAATTCTCTTTTTCTCTTTAAAAGTTTGCAAATAGTCTCTTGAACTTTCAGCAGATCATGTGGGAGTCTTAGGCCAAATTATTTACAAGCCTTGAAGTTTTTATATTTTGTGGAATTGTTGTGGATGGAAAACAAAGAAGAGTGCAATAACATTGTATTCTTTTCTTTTGTCTGTCCTTCCTTTCATTGCATGTTACGCCCTCACATGTTGGCATGACCAACGGGCCGACTCCTGAACAGCTGCAGCCACAAAGAAGATTCCCCACAGGCATGCCTTTTCTGGAATGAGGAGATGAGAGAAGTCCAATGAACTGCTCAGGGATGACTGCGGGGACACAGATGTAACTAGGTCAGGCTGGAAAGCTTGACCCGGGGAAAAGAAGCTGCAATGATCCAGGAGAGTGGAAGGAAGGATAACGGTTCTTTTTCAGAAAATAAAGCCAAGGGCCGAACTGGGGTTTGGCCGAGTATTTATAGACAGATAGGGGGTCATTCCGACCGCCGGGGCCGGGGTTGGCGGGAGCACCGCCAACAGGCTGGCGGTGCCCCGCAGGTCATTCTGACCGCGGCGGTTTGGCTGCGGTCAGCACAGGAAAACCGGCAGTGTCCCGCCGGTTTTCCGCTGCCCTGGGAATCCCCCATGGCGGCGCAGCTTGCTGCGCCGCCATGGGGGATTCCGACCCCCTCACCGCCATCCTGTTCCTGGCGGTTCCGATCGCCAGGAACAGGATGGCGGTGAGGGGTGTCGTGGGGCCCCCGTAAGAGGGCCCCACTTTGTATTTCAGTGTCTGCTTTGCAGACACTGAAATACGCGACGGGTGCCACTGCACCCGTCGCACATCCTCCACTCCGCCGGCTCCATTCGGAGCCGGCATCCTCATGGAGGGGTGTTTCCCACTGGGCTGGCGGGCGGCCTTTTGGCGGTCGCCCGCCAGCCCAGTGGGAAACCCAGAATACCCGCAGCGGTCTTTTGACCGCGCAGCGGTATTCTGGAGGTTCCCTCCAGGCGGGCGGCTCCCGCCGCCCGCCGGGGTCAGAATGACCCCCATAGTGTTTTCCAGAAGGACACATGAATCACTCTGGAAAGTCCCTGACTGGAAAGTCCCTGTACTGGTGATACATGAATCACTTTGGAAAGTACCTGAATGGAAAGTCCCTGTCTGCAGGTGTAGGAGGCTGTCCTGGTTTGTAGTGGGTACTTAAGCTACTTCCACTTTATATCAGGTCCAGTTATCCCTTAATAGTGAAATGCAGGCAGTGTCTAGAAGCCAGCATGTCTAGAGGTTACTCTAGGCAGAGCAGCCAAGGCTGAATTAGGAGACATGCAAAACTCTTGCAATACCACTGCGGTCACACAATACTCACACACATGAAAGACAATACTCAGTGTTACCAAAAATAAAGGTAATTTATTTAAGTGACACAAGACCAAAAATACTTTGGAGACTATACTCGCTTAGCAGGTAAGTAAATCACACAATGTACACACTACTAACCAAAAACAGGTAAGTAAAGAGAAAATAGTGCAAATAGTGAAAATCACAATAGGTTGCAATGAGCCTAGTGGGAACACAAACCGAAAACTAAAATAGTGGAATGTGAAAGTCGGTTTCCCACCTAGGCAAGTGTAGTCTGTAGAGGGGCACTCGGAGTGTAAGAAAGCGCCAAAGGTAAGTAAAATACCCCGTCCCAGAGCCCACGAAAGCAGGAGTAAAACACAGCAAGTTTCCTGAAACACACTAGAAGTCATGATGGAAGATAATGCAAGAACCAAGAGAGACTGCAAGACACCAACGATTCCAGGACCTGAAGACCTGTGGAAGAAGGGGACCAAGTCCAAGAAGCACTGAAGAGTCCAGGGAAAACAGGAGCCCCTACTAACCTGGATGAATTTGCAAAAGGAGGATCACCAATGAGAAGACACAGACAGTATTGCACCAAACAAGATAGATGCGGGTTGCTAGTTGGTGTAGAAGATGTCCCACACCGGGTGGATGAATGCATTCTGGTTTGCATTGCAGGATTCCGCCAACAAGCCTTGGTAAATGCAAACTAGTGTTTCACAAAGAATGGCGCTGCCTGGGCCCAGGAAGGACCAGGTTGACTCTACCTAAGCGGGGGACACAGAGGGGGCTCTCAGCAATTCAGAGAGCCCTCAAAAGACCAGGCAGCATGCACAGGAGTCCCACAGCATGGGGACAAGGGAGTTGCAAATGGCGGTCAGTGCAGCAGTGCATAAAGGGATCCCACGCCACCGGGAAACAACTCACATAGCTGAGCATCACAGGATAGAGTGCTGGGGACCTGGACTATGCTGTGCATGAAGGATTTCTTGAAAAAGTACACAGAAGCCCTTGGAGCTGGAAAAACATGGTGCACAGGGGTACTGTCTGCCATGGGGAGGCAAGCTCTTACTTCCACCAAATTTAGACAAGTGGACCTCTGGACAGTCAGGGTCACTTTAGTCCACCACCTGTGTTCCAGGATCCAAACTCTTCGTCGGGAGAGGAGACCCAGAGTAATGGTTGTCGCTGCAGACAGGTGCCTGCTGAAGCAGGGAAGTAACTCCGTAACTCCACAGGAGATTCCTTCAATTCTTCTGATGAAGGATGAAGACCAGCAGTCCTCAGAGCTTGCACAACCTGGTAACTGTTGCAGTTGCTGGCAGGAGTTGAGGTTATAGAGTTGCAGTAGCCTTCTTGGATACTTTATTGCAGCTGTAG
Source organism: Pleurodeles waltl (assembly GCF_031143425.1). Classification (NCBI taxonomy): domain Eukaryota; kingdom Metazoa; phylum Chordata; class Amphibia; order Caudata; family Salamandridae; genus Pleurodeles; species Pleurodeles waltl. The sequence goes on along the minus strand of NC_090445.1, from coordinate 930,332,580 downwards.
AGTTCCTGGAGCAGTTCTGCGGTTGATCTGATGGTACAAGGTGAAGCAAAGGATACAGAGGAGTACTGCTGAAGTCTTGCAATCCGAATCTGAGGAAACACCCACAGGAGAGCCCCTAAATAGCCCTCAGAGGGGGATTGGTCACCAGGTGTGGCCCTATCTAGAGGGGTCTCTGGCATCACCTGTTGACACTGGCCACTCAGATGCTCCCAGAGTTCTCTGACCATCTGAAAACAAGATGGTGGAACACAAGGACACTCTGGAGGAGCTCTGGGTACCACCCTGGGGTAGTGATGGACAGGGGAGTTGTCACTTGCCTTTCCTTTGTCCAGTATCATGCCAGAGCAGAGACTGGGGGTCCCTGAACCGGTGTAGACTGGATTATGCAAGGAGGGTACCATCTATGCCCTTCAAAGCACTTCCAGACGCTCTGGGAGGGAACCCCTCCCATGCCTGTAACATCTATTTCAAAAGGGAGAGGGTGTAACACCCCTCTCCTAAAGGCAATTCATTGTTCTGCCTTCCTGGGATTGAGATGCTCAAGCCCAAGGATGGCAGAAGCCTATCTGTGAGGTGGCAGCACCTGGGGCTGCAGTTTAAACCTCAGAAGGCTGGTATTGCTGTACTGGGGGTCCATGGTGGAGCCCCCAGGGTGCATGGTATTGCCCCCCAATACCATAATCAGTTTAGGGGTACATTTTCTCAGTCCTACACACCTGATATAGCCATATTCGGAGTTACCATTGTGAAGCTACATATATGTATTGACCTATAAGTAGTGCACACTTATAATGGTGTCCCCACACTCACAAAGTCTGGGAAATTGGTCCTGGACAATGTAGGTGCAACTCTGCTAGTGCAGGGGTGCCCTCACGCACGGTAACTTTTCACCTTGCCTATAGGAACTGAAGGTTAGACATATAGGTGACTTCTAAGTTACCTGATACAGTGAAAATAGCTGTGGAATTGTGCTTGCACTGTTTCACGCAGTCCTGAAGAAGTGTTTGTATTAGCTCATTATGGGTGGCAAAAGAAATGCTGCAGCCCATTAGGATCTCCTGGAACCCCAATGACCTGAATACCTAGGTACCACATACTAGGGACTTATAAGGGGGGTCCAGTATGCCACTTTGGAGTGGAATACTGGGTTACTAGTAGGTAAGTATACATTTGGAATCAGAGAGAGCATAAGCACTGGAGTTCTGGTTAACAGGACTCCAGTGACACAGTCAAGCATACTGACAACACAGTAAAACATACTGACATATAGGCCATAAACTATGAGCACTTGGGTCCTGACTAGCAGGATCCCAGTGAGACAGTAAAAACACACTGACAAACAGGCCACAAACTGAGGTAACCATGCTAGAAGAAAGCCACCTTCCTACAACAGGCACATGGATAATTATCAAGCATGTGAATCATTACAATAACAGAAACAAGGTCATCATTGAAGCAAGACCTGCACAAACATGTAGAACAAAAACATGAGGCTGCTTATTGAAACCTAGGGATAATTACAAGCACATCGAAAATTGCAAACACAAAGATAATTTAAAGGTTTGGTATCGGAAACAGTGATACCAAACTTAGCGCAAATACATAACCTAAGGTGTGTGAGGTTGAGGACCGCCTATATGATTTATAAAGTGATGAGTTGTAAAACATAATGTACATGCTTGGGATTAGTGTTCGTAATAGTCGCAATGTGAAATCATGCTGCAGCACTGGAAAAAGAGAGAAAGAATGAATCTAATGCATTATTACGTCCCCAGATATACTGGCAGATCACATGAGCAGCAGTCTTACCCCAGAACTGCGTACATTTGAAACGCTTTAAGCACCACCTATGTCTCAGGTCCGAGTGACTCGATAAGTGTTTCCTCCCACCCTAAACTTAATGGAAATCCAGAAAGGACAGTCCACAAAATAGATGTTGCGGTGGCGGCCATTTATAAGTGATACAGAAACCAGCATCTCGGCAAAGCTAATGTGGCATAGAGGCAAAAGAATAGCAAAGGGAGAGACAAAGCAATGAAGGGGCGGTTATCAAATCACTCATCACAATATTATTAATCTCAACTCATACTTTTTCAATCTCGGCTGCAGTGCATGTCATACAATAGGCTACACAATGGTAAAATGGCAAAACAAAAAACATTACTAAAAAATAATTAATTACTGACTGCCCTTCGTGACTTCCAATGCGTCCTCATAATCTAGCATTTACATTACCATGAGTCAATGACTCTTATTAGCGTTGCTAAGCGGACAAGGTTTGTTGTAACAAAGGGAATTATAAATCTACACAACGTTTGTCAAATGAAAGGCAAATATAAATCAAAGAAACTAATTTGAACCAATTATAAGTAGCAGGACAGATACTAAGCACATTTCCATATCTGTGCAATTCGCCTCTACAAAATGTTCAGTAATTATAGGAGCCTGTGGACTTGCCAAGGTAATCCTGTTGTCAATTAAATTCAAGTCAGTCCCCTGAAAAGGCTGCCAGTTCAGTATTCCAAGCAACTATCTTTGCAGAATGAACTCCAAATCTACCCAAGACTATCCCACAACTCTTGATGGTGTGATTAGACCAGGGATGCCCAGTCCTCCTTTTTATTCAGTCTGCTATGAAGGCTGTCAGTCCTGAGGATCCACTTTTGCTCTTCCTTATTCTAGAGAACTGAAATGTCACCACCGGGTTCCAGGCAGCTTTACCACTTCTATTACCTACCCACGAAGGTCATTTTCTGTGGCCTAAAGCCTCAAAATGTTCCACCAGTGGTGCCACTAGACACCTTACACCTCAATCAACTTCTGTGTTGGCCTATTTGTATCTTTATTTTCTGTGTAATCTAGCCAATATATACAAGGCCACAGGGGTAGGTAGTAATATAAATATTGTTTGATGTATTACAGTTATTAAAATGAGTGAATGCAATTTTTATATTTCCGTATACAAAACTTTTGGTCTCAATTGTGTATTCATAGACACCACACATTCCATATTCCTTATGGCCCACCACTGGTGTCAAGCCCCAAAGATCATTCAATAATCTTTAATATTTTTGCTTTTGCAAAACACAAAAATAGGGCAATCTATCAAGAACTCCCCCACATTTAATACCTGCTAGTGCTGTAAGATTAATTTTTCCCCTAACAGAAACTGTGGAATATGTGGTAACATAGACAATTCTTTCAGGATCATCTCTTCTTTTTGGGGTAAGTAGTGCCTCACATGGGCAATACCAGGCCCTTTTTAATGATCTTGTTAGCAACTTCTTGGGGTACCCTCTCACAAGTAACTTAGGTTTGAGTGTTTCTGCTGCCCTAAAAAAATCTTGTTTCTGAAAGCAGTAACACCTAATCCTCAGAAATTGGGAACACAGAAGGGATTCCCGTAGTGCTTGGGGATGATTACTTGAATATGCAAGTAATGTATTCCTCTCCATTGGCTAGCAATATAATGATGTATAGAGCTCACCTTCTTGGGATTTAATCATGAGGTCTAGAAATGGAATCTCCTCCTTTCTATAATGTGATGTGAAACTAAAGGCCTCATTGCGACTTTAGCGGTCTTTTCCAAAGACTGCTGAAGCCGCTGCAATCAACAGATCGTCAGTGTTGCCGGTCTGCTGACCACCATAATAGGAGTTGTGTTTGGACTTCCACCTATTTATGGGCGGATGTCTGACTCCGTCAGGCTGGCCAACAGAGTTGAAGAGGTGGTTGCATCACCAGCACCACCATACTAGCAAGACTCCACCCGCCACATCACAAGCCTTAATACAGCTTCGCAGAGCTTTGCTGGTTTGGTGGTGCTGGCGGTGCAAAACTGCCAGGACCCATCCCCTCCTGGATGACCAGCTTGCCAGAAAAGATAAGTTGATTGTCCAAAAGGGGGAGGATTGTTGGGTGCATGTGTGTGGTGTGTGAGTGTTTGTGTGCGAATGGGCGTGTAGGAGTGCATGTTTGTGAGTGAGAGAGTGGGGGTGTCTGAATGTATGTGTGCAGTTGGGGGTGTTTCGGCATGTATGCAGAGGGGGAGTGTCGGGTGTGAGTGAGTAGGTGTGTGTATTGGGGTGCATGTGTGCAAGTCTGTGAGTGAGTGGGGGTGTGTGTGAATGTATGCATAGGGGTGTGTATCTAAATGTATGTGTATGCGGAGGGGTGTGTGTGAATGTATGCGAAAGTGGAGGGGTGTATGTGTGTATGTATGCATATGTGGAGGGGTGTGTGTGTGAATGTATGTGTATGCAGAGGGGTGTGTATGTGAATGTATGCGTATGCGGAGGGGGTGCGAGTGTGGATGATTGTGGAGGGGTGGCGGTGTGAATGTTTGCGCAGGGGGTTTGTGTGTGTGAGTGGGAGTGTGTGTATGTCAGTGTGATAGTGGGTGGGGTATTAGAATGGATGTGTACTGTTGGGGGGTGTTTGTAAGCATGTGGATGGTGGTGGGTGTCTGCATCTGTGTGGACGTATGGTGGTGTATGTGCCAGCGACAGGAATGGGGATTCCTGTCACTGGGCGCGTTACCACTAGGGTTTTCGTGGGGGAGTGACTGCCACAGAAAGCCTGGCGGTCTGCAGCCTCGCAATCCAGCCAGCAAGCAGATGCCTGCCACCGGGCTGGAGGAGCTCACCGCAGGCCGTGTCAGTGCGACCGCACCAGCTAGCCAGGCAGAGTTGTGGCGGTTTGGCTTCTGCCAAACCCCACAACTTGTAATTCAGTGGTCTTTACTGCCTGTTCCACCGCCTTAACACCACCACAGCAAGGCAGGCGGTCTGATGACCGCCAGCCTCGTAATGAGGGCCTAAGTCTGTACAGTTGGCATTCATCCATGTTACAAATGCAGAGAAAATGTCAGGAGTACCTTTCCAAACTAAAAAGATATCATCAATGTATCTCTTCCATATCATGATGTTATCATGGTACAGGTTTTTATCAGACAGAATAGTCTGAGCCCCCCATGATGAGTCTGGCAGTCCTAGGACCACCAGACCCATGGTGGAGGTTGGACCGCCGCCAATGAGTCGGTCCGGCCTCCACATTATGACCATGCTGAAAACGCCACGGTCTGAATGCCAGCACCACTACTCCGCCACTGGAAGAGCTGGTGGTGCTGGCGGTCCTAATCTGCCAGGGCTGAGCTGCAAGCAATGGTGCCCTGAGAATTGGCATTGGCAGTGCACCGGCCCCCAAGGCCCACCCTGTCATGCTTTTCACTGTCTACTTGGCAGACAGTAAAAAGCGCGGCAGGTGCTCCTGCACCTGACGCACCGCAACATTGCTCCCGGCTCTATTCTGAGCTAGCCTCAACGTTGTGGGCTGTTTCCCGCTGAGCTGGCAGGCGGAAACCCTGTTTCCACCCGCCCACTCAGCTGACGACTCTTAATAGCCCTCGTGGTCAGATCACCTCACTGGCAGATTTTTAACTGCACAGCTTCGGCGGACGGGCGTTTCCGTCCACTAAAGTTGGAATGAGGACCCGAGTCTCCAGGTTATCCATAAAAAGGATATCAAAATTAAGGGCATAGACCGCTCCCTTGAATGTCCCCTTAATCTGTTGAAAGAAGTCTTTTTTAAACTGGAAAAAGTTCCTGGTGAGTGTCAGAAGTAATAACTCTAAAATTCAATTAACAGGTACTGGGTGTGGGCGTGCCCTACTCTTCAACATCTGTCTGATTACCTCAATACCTTCTGTTTGAGGGATATTTGTGTACAAAGATTCTATATCGAATGTACACAATAGACATTCATCAGGGTTGAAGGCCATGTGTTCAATTTGATTTATTAGGTCTATACAATGTCTTACGTAACACTTAGTATGGAGCACAAAGTCCTTCATGTACGGTTTAGTGCATGGACAATTTTGTTGGACACCTATTCAGATGATGCGGACAGGGCGGTTAATTTATGTTATTATGGTGCCCTTCTAGCTCCTGCGGTCTACTAAATGAGGAGGATATATGGTCTTATGAGTAAAACCTTGATATTGATGTGCTGCATTTTATAGCACTTTTATTGGTTGGTATGTACTCTAATTGATTTAAATCTGCTGTGTTTGTGTACTGAATGTTGTTGACGAATGCATGCTGACCCCCTTTTGGATATGTGCTATTGAAATTGTGTGCAGTAGTGTGTAAGGGTTTACAAAGAAATTTGCCTGTATATGCTTTTCACCTATACAGAAAACACCCTTGTATTGGAATTACCCTTACTTTTGAAAAAAATGTTTTAATATAAATTGATGATTGATGTTTATATACATCTGATTGAATATTTCCTGGATAAAATTGTTTCCCCAATGCATTGGTTGTCACTTGCTTTCAGCTGAGGGACCCTTGTTCCTTATAGCACATTATTAACCTCGGTCCCAACTTATCCCTGGGTTCCTCTTGTTCCTTTAAAACACCGTTCATTTTAGTAGCAAATGCTAACTTTTTGTCATATCTTTGCTCATGACATTTACTTTGAATAGTGTAATGTATTAGAAGTAATGCACCTATTATTAAAATACTATTAGGCATATGCAATGCTAATAAACTCAGTTCTCTCTCATGAAGATTTGTACATATAAAACATTTCGAGTTGTAGATACTAAAAGATTTCATTTAGGAGAAAAGCTTTATTAATTAGTTCCCTGATGCTCTTTAAATTGGTGAGTAATTTAAGATAATTTGCTCTGCAAACTGAAAAAAATGCTTTTATTCTTGCTAATAGACAAATCAATCAAAACTACATGGTGGATTCACTCCATGATTAAGTAATGCTGCACTCTATCTGCTTTTACAATTATGACGGTATTGAAGTTTAAATACAGCAACTATCAAGTCTGTAGGACAGAGAGAACTGAGTCTCCAATCAGCTTTTTGAAATGTATTATGATGTTTTCTCCACATCATAGACAGAAGCATTGGCAAAGTCAATATGTCTTGTCTATAAAATCTGTTGGCTTAGCCAAAACTCAATAAAGGCCATTAATCTACTGTTGACTAAAACTGCACAGCAAACTAGCTAAATATCAGTGCACATGTTTAGCAATTTGAATTTGCAATTGCCAAAAGGCAATTACCTATTACTCTCAAATGTGATGCACAAATCATTCATAATTTGCAAATAGTCACAAAAAGTGGTTTACCATCATAAGAAAGCAGTTGTTAATCGATTGAAATCTATAAAAGGAAGCCCCTAGACACTGTTTTTCCAAATTGATTGTGCTTTTTTCCCTGACAAGGAAAATTGGATTTTTACAGTACAGCTGGGGAGAAGCCGGAGAGAATTTTTAGGATCAGGTTTGCAATTTTTGACCACACTGAAGAGAAGATATATTGGAAGTATTGGCTGACCCCAAATTTTGGACTACATTGATGAATGAGACTCTGTATTAGGTTTTGAACTCACACAAGTGAGACTATTCCTACACATGTGTGATTCCTGTGTTACCTGCTCCTCCTAGGCAGTAGTAGTTATCAGGCACTGTAACTACAGCAGGTGGGAATTGACAGAATACCGTGTCCAGGATGTTTTATAGCTTCCAGGATGCCACATTGGCAAGCATTGAAACTGGCACTACCTTGCAATACACCACTAAAGATTTACAACAAACGATGTTAGCGGTTTACAGATTAGTGCAACTCATCTGCTAAATATCACTTCCAATTAATTACATAATCATTACCTGTTGTGTGATGTTACACAATGTGTGTGTTTCCTCAAAACAATGGATTAGCAAGTGTTTGAAAATTGTGTTGTGTGTCATGTTCCAACTGGCAGCCGTATGGTGGTCTTCCTCTCAACTTTCTGCCTACCTTCTCAACTTTTCTGAGCTTGTTTTTGATGACTCTGTGCACTTTACCACTGCTAACCAATGTTCAAGTGTGTGTGTTCCCTACCAAAACATGGTAATATTGTTTTATCCCCATTTGATATATTTAAATTACTTACAAGTACCTAATGGGTTCCACTACATGTGCCCAGGGCCTGTAACTTAATGCTACTTGTGGGCCTGCTGCACTGGTTATGCCACCTAAGAAGCCTCTAACCATGATTCATGCCTGCCATTGCAGAGCCGGTAAGTGCAGTTTACAATGCCATGTCGACCTGGTAATATAACCTTGTTGCCAGGCCCAAGCCTCACCTTTTTGTATATAATAGTTACCCCTAAGGTAGAACCTGAACATCGCAGAGGGCGAGGTTCAATGTATCTATAAGACAGGCCATGCACTTTTAGGTTTTACATACCCTGGTAGCAAAAAACATCTCAAAGTTGTTTTTTGATACAGCAAGGTCCATCTCTTCCACAGACTAGCATTGGGATTACCTTATTACATCTTTTAAATGTCATTTCACAGGTTTTTTGAGTTTGGTGTCTCTGGAATAACAATTTAAAATAACAAATTATTGGGAAGATGTATTTATCTGAAAATGTCACTTTTAGAAAGTTAGCATTTTCCTACTTTAGCTCACTTGTCTGGCGTGGTTAACAGTTGGGCCTGTGTATTTCCCCTAGACAGCCACACACAATGGGAGCTTAGGTGCGACTTGAAGGTCCATGCACATCCTGATGCACCATCATATGCAGGATGGGAGGGAGGATCAGGACACAACCTCACACTTACAGCTGTATAGGCTCTGTTCTGCCCGGATACAAAGAGCTGCATAGACCCCTGTATTGAGTTTGGACCCAGTACAGGAAGGGCAGGACCTCTGTATACATCAAAGGCCTGTCTCTGTAGTCTCCCCCACTTCAAAGGCCAAATTGGGTATGAGTGCTGGCCCTCCTACCCCACCAAGGCAGTACTCTTCTGGACCTATGTATACTCTGCCAGGAAGAAGGACTGCTATGTTGCTACAAGTGCAGCCACTCTGCTGGCCTTCGACTTTGATGGACTCCTGCTTTGCTGTTCTGACCTGCTGCCCTCTTGCCTGTGAGTGAGAAGGACTCCACCTGCATCTCTCCAACCTAGAGTGACTATAAGGGACTGCTAACTGTTCTCCCGATTGAAGTCTCCGTGACTTTAAAGACTTCCAATCCACCTACGTCTACTCCTGAAATCTGATATCTGTGAGTCTACCCTGCCAAGTGACTCAATCCCTGTCCTGGACCCTTGGAATTGGGTTTAAGGTGCCTGCTGTGGCTGAAACGATGTACCACCGCAGCTGCATGGATCAGACCTGGTGCATCAACCTCTGTTGCATGGATCAGAACTGGCACATCGGCCCCCTTGCATGGATTGGAGTAGACACATTGGGTCTCATTACGAGTTTGGCGGGTGATTACTGCATCACAAATTTGACAGATATCCTTTCCACTGAATTACAAGTTTCAAATATATTATGGAACTTGTGATGGAGTAATCCCCTTCGCCGAGCTCGTAAGCCGGCCCATTGACTGACAAGCAGGGATCAGCCTCATCACATCATCTTCAGAACCACTGCATCTCAGAACCGATGCATTGTAGATGTTGAGTGGAGAAAATCGGCACATCTTCACTGCTTGGTGGGAAGGACTGACGCATTGCTGCCACTGTGTGGATCAACACTGACACATCGCTTCAGCCTGCTCCCCGAATCTTCATCGACAATGCAACCAGGATTAAGGTACTTTTGTTCAGCAGGCCTCACTAGATCCCTGTAGCCGGCCCGTGTTGTGTTGTGGTTGGCCTGAACTTTTGACTTTGTCCTGGTGCAGTGCAAGCAGATGTCCTTGGCTGTTGCTTCTTGTTTCTAAGCATTATCTTACAGTTTATTCTTTAAAAATCCCAAGTTCTGCATTTTGGACTTTTGTCCTTTTGGTCTTGTTTTATTAATTAAATTGAGTTCTACTTTACTAACTTGGCTTGGAATCATTTTCTGTGGTGTTTTCACTGTTTTACTGTTTCAAATGTTGCAGAAATACTTTATACATTGCCTCTTAAATTAAGCCTGAGTGCTCTGTGCCAAGCTACCATAGGGTGATCATAGGTTAACCTAGGATGTGTTTGTGACTTACTCTTGCTAGGGTCGTGGTTGCCACTTGAGCAGAGCTCACTCCTCAGTGAACCTGTACCCCACTTCCTAACAGTGTAGTCCTTCTATGGTCTTACCAATTCTATGGTCTTGCCATACAGTTTTCAGTGATTTGGTGTTTGAATCTATATTAATTTTCAACCAGATACAAGTGATTACATACAGACGAAATGGAGATTTAGAGCTTATGAAATGGTCCAACATATTTTCATTTTCAATAGTATAACACCGTTTCAGAATTCAAAATTCGTTATTCAATCTTTCAACAAAAATCATAAAAGTAAAAATACTCCCCAATAAATTGGAGATTGCATAACATAAAATTCCTCAATAAAATCACAAATCGCATTCACCTGCAAAAATACTAACATTAATAAAACCCAGCAAACATTGAATACTAACTAAAAGGGCAACAATAATAAAACTGTGTCATGCTGTTATGGCCAGTCATGCAACTAAAAAAGGCCTCCACAAATAGCGTGAATCGGAATAGTAAATTATTGCAAAGCTGAAAGGTGGATTTAAGAAGCAAACGTACTCTAGGGCAGAGTTCCGGACAATTAATCTTCTGCAGAAAAACATCATTCAAGTCTGCACTTCTTGAATTGCATTCTCCTGTGGATAGGGAACAGAAAAGACATTTCTATCAACATGGTTATATTATGTGAAATGAAGCAGCGTCAGGGATGATAGTTCATGACATAATATCGGGTAAAAGTTTTAAAAGCTCCTCTCCCTCTCTTCTCAAGGGTCTTACATCCATTAAATTCTTGATGAACCATCCTTCGTCGTATTTCTCTAGTTTAGATCGTTTTTCAAAAATGTGACGGTCTACACAGTTTACAGGATGAGCATAATATTCTGCAACCACAGGATGTTATGCCCCAGGTCACATGAAAGGCAGTCTTCTGTGAAAGGTGGCTTCCGCAATACACCAGATGATGGAGGACCATAATAACAGGAGAGCTAACGTTATGATCCTCAACATACTCTGGGCACAACGCCTGATGCACGCTATCACGCTGACTACTGATAACGCGCCCAGCCCTTATAAATTACCTGTTCCTGGACAAGTTGGAGGTCGGTGAACTTTTTAGCCGAGTTGGGCTCTCCTCATCCTAGAATAGTCGGATCACTTGAATCAATAATCAATAACTATTGTAATCGGTACCCAATACTTAATTAATAGATTAAAATAATACATCAAGAATCAATAACAGTTGGTATTTCAACGCACCATGACCTTTCAGTCATGAATAACCACACCAGTTTATTAAAAGTTAATGAGTTTATTTCCCTATATTAACAAAGCTAGCACAATGTATATAAGTCTTAAAACCAAATGATATATGTATACGAACATTACTAGCTGTCCATAACGGTGGAAGAAACGCTGTCTACGCAAAATCTGTATTATAATGCACTCGGTTATAGCAATGCAAATCACTAATATAAGTAACTGAATTTGACTAATTTCATACATCGGTCAGCATAACAAGATTTCAATTTAGCATGGTGCATCAGGTGAATACCTCGACTAACCTCTAATTAGCTTTGGCATGTGGGGTTTCATGCAAAACGAATTTAGTCCACACAAATTTGGAAAACTTCTAGCTTGAGCCCTATCAAAATAGCAGTTGGTGCCTAAAGAGATAAAAACACAATGCATAATACAATTATCCTTTCATAATTACCAAATACAATCAGCATTCAAGAAAGTCTTCCTCCTTCAGGTACCGGTTCGATCAGCATGGGGCAGATTTCAAAAGGGCAAAGTTAAAGTCTCTAGGGTGAGAATTCTTTAAGTCTCTTTCTCTTGAATAGAGAAAAGGGCATCAATATGTCGTCCCAAGATGGAGTCTGGCATTTGGCTTCAAAGATGGCATCAAGGAAAATGGCTGACTTCTCTTTGTCCGGTGGGTTTAAGTAAGAAACATTCCAAATTCAGCAGGGTCTTCCATTGGAGGGTTCATAGGGTGGCTTCAATTTGACCAATGAATAGTGTCTTTCTCCTAGTACCCATTTATGCATACATCGTCCTTGGAGCCTTGGAACACAAGTTGCAACAAGGTTTGCCAATTATTTCGGTATCAGTACTTTTATTGTCCGCACCTGCAGAGACTGACCTTGTATCAAAGGGGATGAAACTGGCCTAGCACGAAACCTTGGAGATAAGTGTATTAGTCATCTCTACTGGAAAAATACAACCTTAAAATAAAATACTGTATCTTGTTAATGCAAGTGAAAACCACGCAGTTAAATTTGAGACCAGGCAACTAGACCAAAGCCTCTACTAAATTTAAGCTAAGCACAAAACAGTTCCAACAAGAAATCATAGCACATATTAGTAATTATGATGGATTACTACTTTTTCAATTCTTCATGATTAGTTAAGCTCGTTTATAATAATGGCGAACTACTCCGAGGGCACAATTTCCCACGTACGTTATTTTCCTTACTAAAATCACACTACATTATACGATTTCGGTTACATGATATATGAATATATGTTGGTCCTTCTTTTTCTGCGTCATCACTAATAACTAGAACCCCCAGAATGTGTCTGCAATGAAGATTTTCCTCCACCTGTGAGCTGCTAACATCTCTATACCCCAGAAGTCCATACAAAAAGTTAAAACTGGAATACATGTCCAATTGTATTTTCCAATAATGGGACAATTTGTTTTCTTCCTATGTTTGACGCCAGATTATATAAAAGTCATACTTACTGTATATATTGCTGTTTCCTGATAGTGAGACAGGGAGCCCATGTACTGAAAGGTATCAAACATTACCGTCAACTAAGTGAAATAATTTGTCTTTCCAATAGCTTGACCCTTAATGGAAAAACAGCAAGTCTTTAAGGGATTCATATATGAAACAGTGGCTCGGAGGTGCATCAAAACTGGCAGCACTGCGCTATGTCACTTCAGAAACACAAGGATGACCTGTATTTAAAACAACATGGCTCACCCCAGTATTTGCCCTAGTGCTCGTGCTAAACTTAGCTGCCTAGTGCCAGTGAAGGCACCCAAGCACCATAGCTTTGTAGGGAATGATTGTTTATGTGCAGGAAGATGTCCCTTTCTGCACATAAACAATAATTAATGATGTTTTACTCTTCCTATGTGTGCTGCAGCATGTAGCACACATAGGAAAAGCAAAAATGCTGAGAAATAAAAGTATTTCTCTTTGTAGCACCATGCTAACGCCACCCCTGGGGTGGTGTTAGTTTTTGCACCTGCCTCATGTTTACGAATCCTCATAAATATGAATAGCATCAAAATGCAATGGGTGTTGCAGTAGAACGCCCCTTAGCAACACCCATTGCATGCCCCTCTTCTGTAGAAAACTGCGTCAGGAGGCCATATTTACAAGGCAGCGTTAAGTCATGCACAGTGGCTCAACACTGACTTGTAAATATTGAAAATGACACAATGCCACCTGAGTATTGCTAAAAGTGATGCTCAGGTGGTGCTAGGGGCTTGTAAACAAGTTTTTCCGGGTGCAGGGCATCGTGTATGTTTGAGTGAAGTTGCTTTTTAAAATTCAATTGTTCCATGAAATGCTATAGCCTCCCTGTTACTGAGGGATGTTTTCAACACCTTCTGTAATCTAATATTGGCCCCTCTACATACTCTATCAAACCAAGTAGTATGGTTCTCTTTAGGATTGCTCTGTGGTTTCAGAAATAAGGCCTTGTCTTATTTTACGGTTTTTACAAAGGCCTTGATAATACCTGAAAGTCTAAGGTCCAGTGAGGGGCAACTGTATACAAGATCCAAGTTATCATCATTGAGGCTGAGAAGAAAGTTACCCATATAGCTTTGGTTTCCACACTAGCCTGAGCTCAATATCTTTGGCGGAAGATGTTATGCTCCCTGATGCCCTGACTTTGTGATGGCGCACTGATGGCATTGCAAGGGAAATTACCAGAGGCTTTGGTCATTGTGAATACTAGCTTGTACAGACTTCTCCGTGATGTTATTAATTCATTTAAATGAAGAAAAGATATAGGCCCTCATTCCAACCCTGGCGGTAAGTGCCGCCTACCGCCGTGCTGACGGCCGCCAACGTACCGTGCCCGCGGCGGTATTCCGCCATGGGTATTATGACCCACACTGAGAAATCCGTCACTATACAGACCCCCAATCAAGTCCGCCAGCCCAAAGGTCAGTGATAAACTGGCGATATCCAAACCCACATAGTTACGCCAACAGGAATACGCCCAGATATCACGACCCATGAATCACCGCAGCAGTCTTTCAACCATGGTAAACCATTGGCGGTACACACCGCCGCGCTCAAAATACACACACATTTACAAAACTACACCACATTGGAAAATTCAAACTACACACACCTGACACACATACACACACCACACTCACACACCCAAACCACTATGAAACACACACCCACATTACAAACAAACCCTTCCACGAAAAAAAAATGTTGCTAACTGAGAGAGACACAAGGCAGGAGCACCCACTGAATCAGGGGCACAGAACACCATCACCCATACACCATCCATGCACCTCACATCATACAACCCAACACATCACACATACTCACACCACAACCATGGCACCCTAAAGACACCCCCGATTTTCAGAGCAGGAGCTAAGGGCCATGGTGTAGGAAATCATCCGGGTAGAGCCACAGTTATTCGGATCACAGGTGCAGCAGACCTCCATTGCCAAGAAGATGGAGCTATGATGGAGAATCGTGGACAGGGGCAACACCGTGGGACAGCACCCCAGAACAAGAGATGACGTCAGGAACAGGTGGAACGACCTACGGGGGAAGGTGCGTTCTGTGGCTGCAAGACACCAGGTAGCAGTACAGAGGACTGGCAGTGGACCCCAACCTCCTCCCCCACAACTAACAACATAGGAGGAGTAAGTCTTGGTGATCATGCATCCTGAGGGCCTCACAGGAGTAGCAGGAGGACTGGACTCTGGTAAGTCAAATCCTTACTACTTTATCCTCCCCCACCTGCATGCCATCACAAACCCCTACCTCACCACCATCACTCCACCACCTCACACATACCCCACCATCACAATCCACCCATCCCAATACCAAGCCCTGCATGCAATACCAAAGCATTGACCCCCAACACAGACCTGCATGGACACCCATCACCACAGCATGCCCATTACAGAGACTCACCCAGCCCACAAAATCACCACTCACACAAGGCCAAGCTGACAGGGAAATCACAACCATACAGGGAAACACACCCATGCACAAGATGGCACACGCAGATACATTAACACTGTATTTGCATCCCCACAGGACCCCTACTCAACATCACCGGAGAGAAGGTGCCAGCTACATCCAGTCCCCCCCCCCGAAGAGGCCCACAGTGATGACAGCAGCTCTGGATGCCTGGATCAGGATGACCAACCTGGCCCATCAGGGACCTCTGGACAGTCGGTTCACCGCCACAGTCCCAAACCACCACAGAGACTCCCCCCTCAGTAAACACCACCACAGCAGCCACCCAGCGGGCCCAGGCCACTGTCCCCAGGACACGTCAATCAGCACTGTCTACACCACTACAGGGACACCAGGCAACCCCACAAACCCAGGACGATCAGGGACCTGGGGTCAGTGGCAGTGGGCACACGGATCAGGCGACAGAGGCACAGGACAACAGGGAAACTGGGAGTACTGCTGTGCGACACAGGAGGACAGGCCCAGGGAACCCACTCTCCACAAGGCACTCTCCAACATCCTGGGAGCATACCACCATTCCCAGGAGACCATGGGCCAGATACTGGCCAAGCTGCAAGAGACCAGTGGCTGCAGGATAGACAGTACCTGGGGATCACGGATGACCTAACAAACATCTACACCATCCTGGTCACCATTGCAGAGGTGCTGGCTGACATAGCCAAGACCATGAGGGAGCCAGTGGCACAACAACGGGCCCCTGACACTAGCAAAACTGATGAACAGCCTTCCACTTCTGCCGGCGCTAGTGGACAGGAGGCACCGGCACAGGAACAACAGGCCACCAGCATCCCACACCCTGCAGAAGGAGAACCACCCCGCAAACGGTCCCTGCGATCCAGGCAGAAGCCAGAGAACATTGCCAAGACCCCTGCCAGGAAAACAGACTCTCCTGATTGTCACCCTTCTGTCCCACTCTGTCACCCTATCCACCTTGAACCATTGCTCCACTTCCCATGCCACCTTGGACAATGCACTTGTGACACCAGGAGACTGTACTCTACCCTGGACTTTCCTCCACTATCAGCCTAGCCCATTGCACACCCCCCTATACTTATGAGCACTTAAATAAACACCCTTGGAACAAATACAAATCTGGACTCTGTCAAATGATTCACAAATGTATTAGTAAAACTTTATCAAAGGATTGCAACTCAACTGTACAGTGAAATATGCTTTGGAATGTCCTATGGATGGGTAGTAGTACACATAGCAGGAGCCACAGTGGGGCACAGGGATCTGAAAATAGAGATGCCAAAGGGTACAGTCAGTGGCCATAGACATAGGGTAGGAGGCTGCCTTGTACAATGTCCAACAGATGACTGAAATATAAAGTGAACGTACAATGTCTTACCTGGGTGTCACTGGAAGTATTGCTGAATTATGTTGCTCCTGTTGTCAACATCTTCTTCCTCTGCCTCCTCTTCCTCACTGTCCACAGGCTCCAACGCTGCCACAAGACCATCTCCAGACACATCCGCCTGCAGAAAAGGCACCTGATGTCTCAAGGCCAGATTGTGCAACATGCAACGATGATCTGGCACACCTTCTTGGGTGAGTAGTACAGGGATCCACCTGTCAGATGGAGACACCGGAACCTGGCTTTCAGGAGGCCGAAGGTTCTTTCTATAATCCTCCTTGTACGCACATGTGCCTCATTGTACAGTTCCTCTGCCATTATCCTGGGATTCCTCACTGGGGTCAATAGCCATGAGAGGTTGGGGTAACCAGAGTCACCTGCAAATATCGAGGGATACCTGTTAGCCACACATCCACCCTTAGGGACAACCCCCTACCCATACACCAATATATCCTGGGTGGGAACCTTGGGCTCACTTATTAGCCACACCCGGTGCCACTGGAGTTGGCACATAACATATGGGATGCTGCTATTCCTCAAGATAAAGGCATCATGCACAGAGCCAAGGCATTTGGTATTCACATGGGAGATGTACTGCTCCGCTAAACACACCATCTGCACATTCATAGAGTGATAGCTTTTTCTATTCCTGAAAACTTGCTCATTTCTCCAGGTGGGGGAGGGCAAATGCCACATATGTACCATCAATGGCACCAATGACCCAGGGCATAAAAGTCAGCTTTCACTATGGCCAAATCCTCCACCTGGGGGAAAACGATGTAGCTGCGCATGTATTTCAGCAGGGGTGACAACACTCTTGTCAACATGTTAGAGAACATTGGCTGAGACATCCCCGATGCCATGGCCATTGTTGTTTGGAAGGAACCACTTGCCAGGAAATGGAGCACTGACAGGACTTGCACTAGAGGGGTGATACCAGTGGGCTGCCAGATAGTTGACATCAGGTCTGGCTCCAATTGGGCACCCAATTCCTGGATTGTGGCACAATCAAGTCTGTAAGTAATGATAATGTGTCTATCCTCCATTGTTGCAAGGTCCACCAGGGGTCTGCACACCAGAGGATGCCACCATCTCATATTTAGCCTCAGCGGTTGAAGCCTATGGAAGAAAAAGGTGAGCAGAGGGTCATATTCCCACTTCTATTGCACTAATGCTGATTTCTTTACTTTACAGAAACTAAATGTGAATCCGAAACCAGTTGCTGTGCTTATGTCTGCTGTGACTCAGTTAGGTGTCATGCCCGATGACCTTCTGAAATGGCGGATGCCTGACCTGTGAGGAGGGACAAGTGGAAATGAGGTAATTGCGCTGGCGTTGTGTACCATTGCTGTAGGCGGTCGATGATCACCGCCCAACTTCGCATTTGTTATCATTGGGCCCTATCGGTTCCAGGAGCCAATGGTGAAGTACACCGGCGGTGATGGTACGCACCACCGAGGACGTCACCATAATTTTCTATCTATCCACTCACTTGCTACCTGGCCTTCAACAGGAGAGGACCTACACTGCAAGTGCTGTTGTGACCTGTGTCTGAAAGCGACAATGGCTCAAGTGTCTGGGGAAAGGGCCCTTGCCTTCACTGTGGAGGAGTTGGAGAAACTGGTGGATGGGGTCCTAACCCATTACATGTTACTCTACTGCCCTCCAGACAAACAGGTGAGTACACTATGAGCACGATGCGTGGGCCATGAATGTACGGAGTGCTGTGCATGTAAGCTACATGTGGGGGGGCAGGGACATCCGGGCCAGAATGCAGCATATAACGGGGTCAATGTATGTGCGTCAGGGGATGGGAGCGATCTGATGGGCCATGAGTGTGAAGGTGCAGACGCTTGACTAATTCCTTTTTCTGCTGTCTTTTCCCTGCAGGTCAGCACCCACCAAAAAAAGGGTATTTGGTGTGCCATCGTCAAGGAGGTGCGGACCCTGGGGGTCTTTGACAGGTAGAGCACCCACCGCAGCAAGAGGTGGGAGGACCTGCGCCGCTGGGCAAAGAAGACAGCGGAGGCCCTGATCCGGCTTGCCTCCCAACAAGGAAGGGGTGCCCCTCGCACCATGACCCCCCTGATGTTCCTCATCCTGGCGGTGGCCTATCTGGAGTTGGATGGGCGCTTGAAGGCATCACAGCAGGCACAAGGGGGTGAGTACAGAATCTGACTCCTGCTTTGCACACGTTAAGAGTTACCTGGGTGGGGGGTGGGGGCTATGGGTGTCCCTAGGCCAGGGCGAAGATGGCAGGGTAGGTCCCTTGTTGGGCGGGCTCTGAAGCACACCTACCCCAATAGTGTTAGTGGGCATCCACTACTGTGCAGGGTCCTGTGGGTTTCTGGGGTACAGCTGATGGCGTTAGGCATTGTACCCCATGGGCTGGTGACTATCTTAGTAACTGGTTGGGCATGGCCTAGTGCATAGGGCTGCTCCCTGTGTGTTGTGTACACCAACGGTAGTGGTGTTGCTGGCATTGACCAAGTGTATCCTCTGTCTCTCCCCACCCTTTTTGTTTTGTCACCCTGTCCTTATGTGCATTAGCATAATCTGGTGGAGGAGCAGGGGCACCGGCGACGGAGGGAGCTGCATTCTACATGGGCCTGGAGGTCGAATCCACCGACGGTGAGGGCACCAGTGGGACGGAGGGCGAGGGGAGCACCACGACGGCGACAGGAGGGGAGACCACAGACTGCGACTCCTCCTCCGATGGAAGCTCCCTGGTGGTGGTGGACACCTCTGTGCCCACCCCATCAACAGGTACAGCCACCACTCCCCATACCAGCACCGCCCTCCCAGGAGCCCCTCAGCGTGTTTACCGTGCCCGCTCACCCAGGAGGGTGGGCATCTCCTTCGCCCCAGGCACCTCAGGCCCTGCCCCAGTCAGCCCTGCTACCCTCAGTGAGGAGGCTATTGACCTCCTGAGATCCCTCACTGTTGGACAGTCAACCATTCTGAATGCCATCCAGGGTGTCGAGAGGCATTTGAAACAAACAAATGCATACCTGGAGGGCATTCACTCTGGCGTGGAAGCCCAACAGAGATCATTTCAGGCTCTGGCCTCAGCACTGATGGCAGCCCTTGACCCTGTGTCTAGCCTCCCCCCTCGAACTTCCTCTACCCAGTCCCAATCCCCTCAACCCCAACCTAACCCAAGCACAACTTCAGACCAGCAATCACCCAAATCAACACACAGAAGTGTCTCAGGCAAACACAAGCACCACACATCATCCCACAGGCACTCACACAAGCACCAAACACATGCAGACACACCAGCATCCACTGCCTCCACTGTGTCCCCATCCTCCTCCTCGTCCACCTCCCTCCCAGTATCATTTCCACTCACACCTGCATGCACTACATCCTTATCCACTACCTCCATCACCAGCACGCCCATCACTACTCACTCCTCACTGGCAGTCACCACCCACACAACTATGAACATGTCCCCTGTGTCCTCTCCCAGTGTGTCTGTGACCTCTCCTCCCAAAGTACACAAACGCAAGCACCCACCCACTCAACAGCTATCCACCTCACAACAGCATCCAGCCCATGCACCTTCACCCAAACTCAGCAGACAGACACCTCCTACAACCACTCCCTCTTCCTCCACTCCCAAACCCTCTCCCCCTTCCCACCCCAGTGTGTCTAAAAAACTTTTCCTGGCAAACATTGACCTGTTCCCTACCCCTCCACCTCCCCGGCATTGCCCTCGGGCCAGGGTGTCAGAACCCAGGCCAGCACCTCCAACACCAAGTCACCGTCCGCTGTGGAACCTGCAACTCCCAGAGGCTCAAAGGGGGCACCCGTCAGAACAGCCAGTGTGTCATCAACCCCTGCAAAGGACCAAACCATTCTGCCACCTGCCAAGGTGAAGAAGGGGCCAGCATGCAGCAATGGCAAGGAGCATGACCCACCCAGCAAGGCCTCCTTCAAACCTCCAGCTGACAGAGCCAAGGGCACAACAGCATCTGCCAAGGTGAGGAAGGGGTAGAAAACCAAAGGCAAGGCACTTCAGCCGATGGACGATGCAGGTGAAGCCCTGGTGCCCTCCAGCAGAACCGCCAGCCCCGCCACCTGCACTGCCTCAGTACCACCAGGAGCCCCGCCGCAAGCAGCGCCACCTGCACCACCACCTGCACCGCCGCTGCCACCACTACTGTCAGCAGCAGCATCCCCAGTGGGCAGCCGTCCGAGGCTGCAGGAGAAGGGCTGGAGCCTCCCTCCACCACTGGCCGCACGAGCACCTGCACCACGCCCAGCACCGCCAATAGCCCCGGCGCAAGCACCGCCGCAAGCACCACCACCTGCACTGCTGACAGTAGGACCACTACCAGTACCAGCAGCCCCAGTGGGTGGTTGTCTAGGCTGCAGGAGATGGCCTGGAGCCTACCACCACCACTGGCAGCACCCCCACCATCACCGGCTCTACCACCACTCAGTAGCCTTAGGCACCGCAGGATGGAGTCTAGCCCTGCCTCCATGAACTATCATGCTACCTGTCCCATGCAAATCTCGTGCCTCAGACACCCAGGTGAGGGAATGTGAACTGGCACACCCCAAGTGCTGCATCACTGAGCACAAAGCCCCCTCCAGAACCAGTGGAGAAAGGCATCCAGTCACCCTATCCTTTGCAGGATGAAGCACTCTGGGCACAAAGCCCCCTCCAGTACCAGTGGAGATATGCATCCACTCACCCTATTCTTGACAGGATGAGGCACACTGGGCACAAGACCACCTCCACAACCGGTGGAAGTTGGCATCCACTTGAGAGACTGTGGCTTTGCACTCCCCAGGAGCAAGCAGTGGGCAAACCACCCACTTGAGAGACTTGAGAGACTGTGGCTTTGCACTCCTCAGAAGCAAGCAGTGGGCAAAGCACCCACTTGAGAGACTGTGGCTTTGCACTCCCCAGGAGCAAGCAGTGAGCAAACCACCCACTTGAGAGACTTGAGAGACTGTGGCTTTGCACTCCCCAGGACCAAGCAGTGGACAAACCACCCACTTGAGAGACTGTGGCTTTGCACTCCCCAGGGCATCGCTGTGAGCATGGGGCCCCCTCCAGGAGCAGTGGCGTTGTACCATCTTCCGGCTGAGGTTACCCCTCTTCCCCACCCCCCTGAGGTACCTGTGTGTTTTTGACCTGATGCCCCTGCAGTGTTCTCTCCATATTGAGGCAGAAGTCAAGTGTGGACTTGGCCCATGATTTTTGGCCTAGTGGCCCATGAACATTTGTGAAGGACAATGAACGGTCTGTACATATTGTATATATTTGTAAATACTGTTTTTCAAAATCTACAGTATATCTGCCTTTTTTTTAAATATCACTGGTTTGACTCAATTCCTATTGTCCTTGCGTTCTTCCAGGGGGTTACTGGGTGTATATTTATGGTGTTGGATCTGTTTGTGTGTATGGTGTTGGGGGTAGGGTGGGGTGGTGGTGTTGCGTGTGTGTGTCACTCTCTTTTTCCTCCCCCCTCCCCCCTCCCCTGTGTAGTAGATGCAGTACTCACTTCCATTGTCACCACCGTCTTTGGTGTTCCTGGCAGATGAGGAAGCATGGGCAGGACCTGTAACTCAGGCTCCATGGTATCCTGGTTACTTGTTGAGTGTCGAGAGGTGAGTGGTTTCCCTTCCTAACACTGTTTCTGCCATGCTTTTGATGGCGTTGGTACCGCCTCGGAAAAGCTGGCGGGTAGGTGGGTTGTGATGGGGTGGGTGGTACATTGTCTTCCGCCTGGCTGTTGGCGGTGACCGCCGTGGTGTTTGTTGCTACCGCCATGGCGGTAGGAGTGTTAAAGTGGCTGTCTGTGTTGGCGTTTCCCACCGTGGTCGTGATCCCATTTTTTTTCACCGCCGGCCTGTTAGCGGTATTACCTCCGCTTTAACACCGACCACCAGGGTTGTAATGAGGGCCATAATCATTTACTATAGCCAATTCCTGTGTATGTGTCTCAATAGACCTTGTTGGTCCTGCCCACTCTGAAATGATGCATAAATCATGAGGCAACAGGTAATTGTACAGGATGTTGGCCCTAGGATACCATGTGTTTCCCTCACCCAAGGTATCATTTTCTGCAAAGGATCTACTGCTGTTAACATTGCTTTACCCTTCAGCATGGCGTTATAATCCACGGCCAACAGCAGGCTGAGATCATACCTTGGGCCAGATGATACACTGCCCAGCTCTTTCATTAAGCTGAAAAGAGTGCTGAAGTTTAGATTATCCCTTACTGAGAATTCATCAATATAGAAATTAATTGTTACAAAACTAAAGTTATTGTCTAACCATTTAAGATGGAATGCATGAAAAGTCCCAAAGATTCATTGACTCATTGACCTCATCAAGCACGATTCCTGTGAAGGATGAAATGCATTAACAAACCGCTGCCTTAAATCATGTTTTTAGTCCTTTTTTGTCTTTTTTCTGAAGGTAAAGGCAGCGCCAGCTCAGTACAGCAGATATAACTAACACGATAAACATTATCTGTTGCCTACGTTTCTTGTAACATGACTATATAAAATAAGTTGATATAGTCCAACCAGATTTAGTTTGGATATCGCCCGGCTACTTACTAGTTCATAATTTTTAGATCATGCACAGTAGCAGGTAATCCAATAAAAACCTTATAACTAATGTCCTGTTCTAAAGATGATTTGACGGTATCCATTGCACATGGCTCCAGTTGCAGCTGGCGACTTGGCATGGTGGCAGGTGGCGGGGTAGGCCAAACAAATATATATATGTTAAACAATTTTAAAAAATTACTTACCTCATCGCTGCGCTACTCCCGCTTTGCCGCCGTTGCACTCCCGGCACAGGCTACCAGCCTGCCCTGCACCAATCATGGCGCTGCTCAAAGCAGAGTTATGATTGGCTGGAGTTCCCCGGTTGGGCGCTCCAGTGCAGACTGGGAGCTTGTGCAGTCTCTCCCCAACCTGGACCACAGTGCCGGGTTGGAGAGAGCCCTTGTGCGCATTAGTGTTTGGTTGGCCCAAGAGGGCCGGCCAAACATACGTGGACACTGAGGGGAGTGCTCTGTGCACTCCCCTCGATGCTCATCATCCCTATGTCCCCGCCCCATTAGAAACAAAACAACAATAAACAGTGTTTATTGTCATTTTGTTTCCAAAGGTTGCAGCTCCTGCTGCAGCTGGCGGAGGGACGACACTCCTCTGCCCTAACAGAGGAGCCGCTCCTGAATGGATCAGACTCTGGTTGTCAAACAATTTCACATAAACCAGAGAGTACAGAAAATGATTTAAAGTTGGGTTTTGGACAAAGAGTCAGGGTGGAAACAGGCTGTGTATTTAAACCAGATTCCGGCATAGCCAGTTTCAAATGTATGTGAGAAAATCTGGAGGGCAAAAGCTAAGCATGACCTGGTTTTATAAGCCCTTGATATGATATTATCCAAGCAACTGTACATATCATCAAAATGTAATTGAAAATTCTATTATTAGATTTACCGTTCCTATGCAACCTATGTGTGACCTTATTTTTTAACAGTTCAGTTGATTCTGTTGCCTGGGAGGCTAGCCGTGATGCATTGGCCAGGACACTTACATATGGATATGTTGTAGGGGGGAGCTGACTTGCAGAGGGCTGTTCATGAGTCTGCGATAACGGTCCATAGACAAATTTCACAGAATGACCCTGTCCATCCTCGCAAGTCAGCTGAGTTCTCATGTGGCCAACCAGGTTATTGCACTTAGAATTCACTGTTCACTGTTCTGGGATTTGTCTACGGCTGGTGCCACAGGGTGTGAGCCATAGTATACGATCACTCTACAATCAATGGAGCATTGCGGCCATCACTATGACTTTGCAGCCCTCTACAAAATGGCCTGCAGGTGAAGGGTTTGCAACAGTAGACAAGCTGAAGTTCGTAAGGGGGGAAACCCTGCTGTTTTTTTACTCAAAATAAGGTTGGGTAACCATGAGATGAACTGCCAATTTATTGTGTGTCACACTTCACCAAACTCTAAATGACCCAGCAGTTCCCAACTGTCAAGCACAAACTGTTAGTCAAGTTGTCTTGTTTAACAAATGCTATGGCCAGCACCACTCTTCTTGGTGATTGGAATTTTCAGATCTGCCACAGTACAAAGGATTTTTCACAGATCTGCAGGCTGCTCAACTCATTGAAATTGACTCCTATGATGTATGGGACTGCAGACATCCATCTCAACATTTGCATTCACAAAATATGGACATTGTCATGGTTTTTCTGATAAAAAGCGCAATGCACTTATAAACTTGTTGCACTGTGAATTTCACATCAGGGAGTACGTGCAGTCTATTTGCTGATGACATCATCCTATATCTCAGGTCAGAAAAGCTGAACATACAAAGGGTGTTGGGTGAGTTTGACCAGTTCCAATTGATCGGAGGACATATAATATTAATAAGAATAAAAAAGTAATGCTTTTATTCACTACCTTGCTAACTAATCTCCCTCCCACTCTTCAACAGCAGGCTCGTTCTCTTAATCTGATCTAATATTTGGGGGTACAAGCTACTAATCGTTACTCAGAACTTATTCAAATAAATTATCGGGTGTTGTTATGTTATGTTATGTTACTATGTTTTACATAGCGCCATACTACACGGAGGCTTTGTAGCGCTAATTAGACTGACAATTAAACAAGCCGGAGGAATCATGCCGCCTCGGAATGGGAGGAAGAATACTATCTTAACATTAGAATAGCCATGTTTTAATGGCCTTCCGAAATTCAGTCTCCTGTCTCATCAGCCGAATATTTAAAGGTAGAGAATTCCAAAGTCCGGCTCCCTGATACTTCAGGGATCTGCCTTTCCCAAGAAGCTCTTTTTACTTTAGGGAGCACAACCAAGGCTTTGGAAGAAGGTCTTAAGGCTCTTGTAGGTGCATAAAATGAAACTAATGTTTTTAATTGATGAGGAAGCCCTTTATATAGCGCTCTATGAAAAATACACAAAGCCTTAAACTTAATTATTTTCCCCACTGGGAGCCAATGCAAAGCGGGCAAAGCTTTCCTAGCCAAAGTAGACCTAGGCAAATTAAATAGTAACCAGGCGGCCACATTTTGGACTACTTGTAGTTTATTGACCACATACCCTGGAGAACTCAGGAGGAGACTATTACCGTAGTCCAACCTAGATAAGATGAGGGCCTGTACTGTAAGTCTTTTGGCCAAGGGCGGAAGCACACCAATTACCTTACGGAGTAACTTCAGTATTCCAAAGCAGGTGGCTGAAAGTCTCCTCGCCTGATAGTCTAAAGTTAGTGTGGTGTCTAACCAAACTCCTAATGCTTTGATGTGGTCTTTCGGTGGAGGTAAGTATTCTAATTGTATTGCTGGCAAAATATTATTTACCGGATTGGAAAGCCTTCCCAAAAACATTATTTCAGTCTTTTCTTCATTAAGCTGAAGTCTGCTATCTGTCATCCAAGACGACACCACTTGCAGGCAGGCAGGTAACACTGAATTATCAACATCCTTACTAGAGGAGAAAGAAACTACCAGCTGTGTGTCATCCGCATATGATACGAGCGATACACCAAAAGGTTCCACAACATCTGCCAAGGGAGCCATATAAATATTAAAGAGAGTCGGGCTCAAAGATGAACCCTGTTGCACTCCACATTGAAGTCTAAACTGGTCTGAAAAAAAAGAACGATCTAAGACCTGAAAAGATCTGTTTTGAAGAAAAGAGATCAACCATTTAAGCGCCAGGCCTTTAATAACACTTTTTCTGATTCTTTGAATTAGTAATCCATGGTTGACTGTGTCAAATGCGGCGCTTAGGTCCAACATTATTACAGCTGTCACCTGTCCCAGATCCATCTTTTTTCTAGCTTCCTCCGTAACCACTATCATCGCTGATTCGGTGCTGTGGGCAGGTCTAAAGCCCATTTGCGTACAGTGCAGAATCTTTTGTTCTTCCAAAAATCCAGATATTTGAGTGTTGACATGCTTGTCAATTAATTTTGCCATAAATGGAAGAAGAGAAATTGGCCTATAGTTCTTTAGTTCAGCTCCATCTAGATTGGGTTTCTTTACCAGGGGCTTTACCACTGCATGCTTCCATGATTCAGGTACCATGCCACTTTGTAAGGAGCTATTTAACAGCTCCGTTATCACTGGTATTGTGGCTAATCCTCAATGCATAATTATATGAGGGGGCGCAGGATCTAATGGAGAACCAGAATTCAGATTACTAAGAAGCCAGTAGGTACCTTCTTCAGAGATCGAGGGAAAACTTTGTATAAAGTTATCACCCTCCTTATTCTCAATGGGCTGAACGGAGTTTATCACGTCCTCAACTGGGAAATTCTTCTAAATATCCTTAATCTTCTGTACGAAGAATGTGGCGAAATTATTGCTGTGTTCCACTGATGCTACCATTGCTTCAGGGCCAATAGGGGAATAAAGCAACTCCTTCAAAATACAAAAGATTTATTTTGAAGAGCCTGCCGCCTTTTCAATTTTGTCACCATAATAGGCTGCTTGAGCTAGTCTTATCTTATCCTATGATGAAAATATATGATGAAGAAGAAGATTAAGAACCTCTTGGATAAATGGGCACTTCTTCCTCTTAGGAAGGATAACCCTTATCAAAATGTCGATTGTACACTTATAGATAATTTTTTTCCAATGTCCTGATTAAAATAAATAAGTCTTATTTTAAAGAGCTCAAGGTTCTTTTTCATCCTTTTGTGTGGAGTAAGAAGGCCTTGAGGGTTACACTCTGTACTAGACATAAATCAGGGTGGATTTGCATTACCACAGATAGCTATCTATTACAAAGCCTCCTTTAGCAATCTTTTAGCATGATTAATTACCTCAAATGGGTCTCTAGACTATTTTTTTTTTTTTAATGGTGCACGAGTTAGGTTCCCAGCTTCCGGTATTTATTAAGATGGCCAAAATTCCCAAAAAATCCAGGTATAAAAGTGGTTCAGGAAATGAGTGCGGACTGCAAATATTTTATTCTTTGAAATGTATGTCTGCAGGATACGAGTATGTGCAGCCTAGTGAATGTAGATATGTAGGTCTTAGAATAGCACATAGCCATGTAAAAGTTTGGAATACGAATGGTTTTAAAGAACTGGGTGACTTTTTTAGTACAGGGCAAATATATGACCTGGCAAAACTTTCACGCAAGGTGTGGTGATCGATGCAAGCTCTTTTTTCTAGGATTTCAGCAGGTCATCCAGCTGGTGAAAAATTGCTGCCCTGAGTCTTGTTCATTATCCCATTCTGCATTGTCGGCCTTGTTTAGGACAAACTTTGTGAGATTGGCAATTGGTCTAGATTATTACAGAAAAAAACGACTGCCATCTGGTCAAAGCTTTTTTAAAGTAAAATCAGCCAATCAACAACACAATGCCGTTTTTCAGAGGCAGGGTTTCAGTTAATATCACAATTAGTTCACAAGGTTTTAAGAGTGGCAAGTTTTAAGAGAATGCCCTTTCTATCCCGTTGGATGGCATATTATACTCCAAGGACTCTTCACAGAGTGTACCTGGGCCGTGGAGGATAATTTTTTTTTTTTGCCAACAATAATGGAGGGGTGATTGGCTACACATTTTCTCTTCCTCCCCAAGGTGGCACAGTTTTGGGAAAAGGTGTTTATGGCCCTAAGTTTAGGATTTCAGGCCAGACCCTATCTTGAGGCAAGTGTCGCACTTTTTGAATTTTCCAAATAGCAGCAGAGCACCTTGGTAGGTAAAGGGGAGCAGGTGTGAACTGCAATATCTTTGTTAATTGCTCGCTCCTTGATCCTTCAGTACTGGAAGCAATCTAGAGTACCAACGCACCAAGAGAGGTTTAATGCAATGATCCACGCAACAAAATGAAGAGGCATACGCAAAAAGGGTGGGTGGCATTAAAAGGTTCATCTGTCTCATGGCAGTTTATGGAGGTAATAGAACAAAATACTTGGTAGCACTCTACAACATGGCTGCAACCTTTGGCTTGGCAACTTTTAGAGATTGGTTTTAGCTCATCTGTGTTATTAAATTGCCTTGTATGTAGCGTATTGCTAATTTCTGATAGCTGCACAGGGAGCTATTCATCAAACATATCAAAGCATGGGCATTTTTTAATGGATTGAGTTCTTTATTAGATATGACAGCAGTAGTAACTAATGTATTCAGGTCTATCAAGTATTTACTACAATAAAGTAGGCTTGCTTTGTATTGTGTCTCCATTTTCACATAAGCTACGTGCGCAGTTGTTTATGGAACATATCAAATCACGGATTCACTTTTAGGGGTTCTCCCTCTTTATTAGATATGGTATCAGTTATCGAGGTCAATCAGCTAAAAAGGCATATCAAAGTAATCTTGCATTTTTTCTGGTTGCAACTTTTTAATGTATCAATGTTTCTTGTTATATTTCATTGTGTGGCCTTTTTAAGATCATACAGGATCATCATGTTCTTATTTGGCTATCCAGGAGGTACGTCAGCCTTCGTGGATGCTATCTTTATGGACTGATCTAATATCTTTAAATCATGGGAAATGAGCTTGATATTATTTCTTGCTCAATGATTCTCTGTGTTTCATGTATTTGATTTTTATATGTTTTTATTATTTGATTCTGCTCAGTAAAAAAAAAGGGAGTACATATGGTGGTCACTGGGACACGTTTCTTCTCCTCCCAATGTCTACAATGCGCACAGTCTCTGTGCAAGCTGTCACAGGAGGACTGTTTTTACTATGCAAATGTAACAATACTCTGCAGGTGCTTAACGTTCCATGATTTAAGATCACAGAAATGATCACAAATGACTTGTGCACCCATTGAGAATCACAAGAAGTAAGGATCTCCATTTGTCACCATCTCTCCCTTTCGACCAGTAGCATGGAAGAGCGCCATCAGTCACCCTGGTTTTGCCGCAAAATTGCAATTAGGAGATAGGTATTCCTTATGTATGAAACTTTTAATATAAAATTAGCTAACATTTGGGTCACAAATCAACCTACCTCACGAATATTAATAAGGTAAGTTGCAATTTGTGACCCACTAGGACTGTCTGTCATCACAGCCACGGTGGCCAGCCTGAGTCAGATTTATTTTTTTAAACGCCGCCATTGCCCTTAAAGGAAACAGGACTGCATTTAAAAAGGAACATTTCATTATTTTATTGTTGTTTGTTCATCGGCCTATGCCTCCTCTTACTTTTTATTATTAATACTTTGTTACCAGATTTCAGTCGCAAAACAATAATGCATACTATTTGGATTCAGTATTTGGAAGGGACGTCCTTCCAAATACCTAATTAGTATCTGGTCGCAAACACAAATTGCAATTCAGTAACATGTTACGAAATCTCAATGAGATGTGTGTTTATCTTAGATGACATTTTTGTGATCGCAAATGTTGTGACTTTATTCTGACAAATCACATCAAAGACACAACAGTCAACAAAAGGTGTACTTCTTATTGTAAATCACACAACCATTGACCCTTGAGTTCAGCCTGGGCTTCCTATCTTGAACTGTGCTTTGAGAGTGCAGGTGAGAGAGGTCAGTGTCAATTGACTATAGCATATTATTTTCTGACTATAAAATAGACAGCATCTCATTATTATAAATGTGTGGATTACGTTTTAGGAAACAAACTATCTGCAAAATGGGTTGATAAAATTAATCTTTGTTAGTCTGCCAATGCAATGCATGAGAAACAGATTTTAATTGATTATAAATAGCAGCAAGCAATAAGACATCACGTTTGATATTGAACGATAGTCATAACAACTAGGGGATGAGAAAAGAGAAAGAAAACATTTATGATATAGTACAAGAAACTGCAACCCTGAGTGACATCTCTCTATTTTTTGATTCCACTTTATTGCAGAGGTCTTCAAACTGTAGGAAACGCCCCTTGGTGCACCATGGCTGCATTCCCGGGAGGAGCAAATGCATCTTTAACTATTTGCAAATGAAAGTGGACTGGAAGCGTGATTTTGTTTCGTTGACACCTTAATTTATATAAACAAGTGTGTGAACTGCATTCCTGAGTGCCAATGGCATGGTCAGTAAGTGGGGTCACAGTTTCAGAGAAGTGGTTAAATAAGAGCAACATATTCTGTAACTATTTCTTTGATTTATTCACTTTCTTTTACCACACATAAAAAGGCTTATATTAAATGAAAGATAAATGCAAGTTAAACTAATGGGTGGGAAATGTACTATTTTAGGATGTACAATCTCATTTAGCTAATGTCTTCACTCTAGAGCCCCTGTGTGTGTGACAAAGCAGTCATAGAAAGAAATTCGCATTACGCCTGCTTTGTGTCTCAGTCCTAGGAGTGATGGCCCAGTAGAGTGTGCAGAGTAGCCAGCCTGCTTCGCAGAACTGATGGTATGATAAGTGTGGCTAGTGCTGTGGCACCATGCCTCAGAGGTATAAGAGACTAGCTAAAACCCATGTATATATTACTATTCTTCCCAATTTGTAGAAGGGCCCACTGGTGACTTGCTCTGGCAGTGTTACTTTGGGCCTCTAAGTATTAGTCCAGGGTTGGTGAAAATTGAAGTAGAGGAGACACTTTATTTTGGCCATCAGAGGGATGACAGTGACTACAATGGGGCAAAATGGGAGCTCCTGTTTTTACCAAAGGGTAGAGGAGACATCCCAGTGGGTGATGTTGGAAAGTAGATTATTAGAAATGGTAGGTTGGTACTTAGACTTCTTAACAGGCCACAATCCCAGACTAGGTCCAGTCAAGGTCTCCATACATTAATCCTTGCTCAACCCTTGCAAGCAGTTAGGCTTAACTTAGGAGACACGTGCATAAATCATTTAACATCACACAACACCACTTTATAAACATAAGAAATAATTCTATCTTTAAAATGAACCAAAATTACAAAAATCCATTGCAGGGAACCAGGAATATGAATTTATAAATATTGAATGTAATAAAAAGCCTTTTAGTGCCCAAAAACAAAAAGCACCAACTGGGTACACCTGGTCGCGCTTCAGGACAACCGCAATAGATCTCTGCTCGGATGCACTGTGCGGTAGTCCTTGGCCAAAGTTTAACCTTCACACTTAGAAATTTTTCTGGGGCTTTTCTCCCTTGATGTCGTGCGGTCCTGTCCAGCAAGCTGATTTCAATGCAAGGCCATCAGATTGTTTTCCAGTGAGACCCCTGTCAATTCCCGGAAGTCTGGAGTTCCAGCGGGATGAATCTAAAATTCAATCCAGGTCGTGGTTGAAGGTAACCTGCTTGACTCATGACATCTGGTCGGTCCACTTATGGAGATTTTTACAAAATTGCTCCAAACTTCTGGATCTTATTCCAGAAGTCCCTTTTGGGTTCTTGAAGTGTCCACAACTTGATCCAAGATTCCAGATGCTCTGAGTTGCTCCTTGGAGGTTGGGACTACAGTTACCTGACAGCATCTGGTCAGAATCCTGAAATGGACACTGGTCAGCTAAGTTTTTCTTGCAGGACTTGATGCAGGGGACTCTGGTCAGCTTGTTTTACATGTAGCTTACAGGGTGTCCCCTCCTGGTCTTGCAGAAGAAAGGCAAAGTACTTTTCATGGTGAATCCCAACATGTGCAGCTGAATCATTCCTTGTGGGTGCAGTTCTTCAGGTGCAGACCAGGGGTTCGGCAGGGCAGTCCTTCTTCTCCAGTATCTTCTTCTAGCAGGGATCTGAATTGCTAGGCAGCTCTGCCAGATTTATCCTTGCTCCTGGGATGGCAAGCAGGGGAGTACCCCTGACCAGTGGAGTGCAGGGTGCCACCCTCTTGGGTGACCACTTCCTGCAAAGTGTGGCAAAAAATAAATCCCAGAAAGCAACATTATTTAAAAATCCAAGATGGAGAAAATCTCTCCTGGGAGGTTACATCTTGCTGAGCCCACTCACTGGTGTGGCTAAGTTTCCCTGACACCCCCTTATAGCCCCTTTCCTAATCTTATTACTGAGGTGTCCATCTGGCTGAGGAAACAGGAAATGGGGGAGGTCTAGTTTCTGTACCAGGTGGCTTTTCCTCCTTTGAAAACCAGTGTGGCAACTCTACCCCATCGTGCTCTGCCATCTGCTGCAGCTGTTCTGCTCCCACCAGGTGCATTCTTTGTTTCATCCCAGGCCACTTCACATCTCATTAAGAAAGCTTGGCTCCTGCTGCCAAAGACTTGCCAATCAGGAAAGGACACTACAGGGCTGATTTTGGAAACTTTTAGAAATAGTTCTAAAACTCTTTCTCTGTGCTACTTATAATAAATCAAACCTTGGCAAGTTGTTGGATGTATTCTAACTTTTAGGTTTACATCAAATGTTGCATATTTTGCTCTTTTCTAGTGGAAAAGAGCCTTTATTATTTTAAATAAAGCCTCTCGATGTTAGCCTATAGTGTCAATACACTACATCAGGGAAAAACAAATGTGGCTGTTTTTCTCTCACCAGGGCTTATAAAACATATTTTATAAAGCCCCTGCTTATATTTATACTGCACTCAACCCTTGGGGCACCTAGTGCAGACCTTAGGGGTGATGTATCTGTAAAACTAAGGTAGTTTGAGACTTTGGAAGCACTTTGAATTCCAAAGCCGATTTTGGACTAAACTTTGACTTAAACACAGCCAGCAAGGCAGCCCCCTCATTGACAATGACAAAAGAGACCACAAAGGGCACCCAGAAGTGCCCTAACAACATGGGAGGTCCCTAAACGTTCATGACTTACCATTTACTATTGACTTTTAGGTAGATTGGCATAGCCAATTATAAATATTCCTAATTTGCATACACCATTTTACATAGAGCACTGGCCCTGGGACTAGTTAGAGTCACTAACTACAAGTATCAGTAGAAAGGTTTGGGGGTGATCAGGGCCAAAAGGATGACTTTCTCACAGAAAGGCAGTAGCGATCATCAGTGAAGCATGTGCAGCGGCACTGGAGTCCAGGGATCTGAGAGACCCATTGCATTACAGATATGTCTTTCTTTAAAAAGAAGTGTGTGAGGGCTCATTTTACCTGATAGCATTAGGGTTAAGGATACCTTTGCTGCAAAAGGAGGGCAACAAAAATCCAAGCCGAGTGCCAGCTTTACCATGGAATGACTGGTGCCAATGTACTAGACACTAAGCTTGAGAATCACCATTTGCATTATAGAATCAGGTTGCACTGGTGTCATTGTCCTATAGCCTGCTCTGGGAGTGCGGTTGTCCATTTTTTTATTTCACAAGCAAAGCCATTAAGCATATGAAAGACTCACAACAGCTCCATGAAATTGGGCTTGTAGGTCAATCCTGTGGCCGAGATGCACAAAGTTATGGTCCCCCACTGGCTGCAGGTCATGAGCCACCCGGAGGCATTGAAATACCTCTTCTGTCCTCTGGTATGTGTCATAATTTGTAATGGCACTAGCACTCACAGCTGAGCTCCACCCTGTTGGCCGACCACTTCTTTCCTGAGAGCACGTCTGAGTTGCTGTTGGCTGTATATACTTGGGTTTATTTTAATAACCAGAACACTGCCTCCACGCAATATCATGTCCAGGTTTTTCCCTTCAGTGAGTAATAAACACAAATTCAAAACGGATTTTTGAGTGTGCATGTCTGACTTGGATAGAGAGATTCAAGTACTCCAGTCTTCTCGGGCGTATGAGGTATTGAATATGGCAGAAATACGTCAACCCTAGAAATTGAAGAGACCACATGGACAGAATATGTGAAAATTAGAGCAAGCTCAGGGAGCTACCAAGGGGATTGGTGCCCTATCATCTATTTAAACTGAGGAGTACCTCCAAGTGGGATACAAATTAGACTGAATGTGTATCCACTTTACGATTGCAGTAACAAGGAAGCAAGGAGTATGATCAGTCCTGTAGTATAGAAGAATTATAGTATTGTTGTTAAATGGTGATGTCTTGTCTTTGTATGTTATAAATGTTTCATTATTGAGTGTATATACCAGAGATCACACAAAATGTTTTATGGAATGTGAATTGATACACAGAATGGCTTACAATAGTTAATGATAATAAATACTTTTGGCTGAGTTATAGTTCCGGTGGACATTTACTGCTTCATTGTGGAATTAGTTTTCTATGAATTTGTTTTTTATGGTATACCAAACCTTTTTATCAAAGACTTATTTTAAGTCAGGTTCATTATATTTGTGGAAGCCCCTTAGGAAAGTGGTCAAAGTGCATAAATAGTATGTGCCCATTGGGGCCGAGTCAGTGAGTGTGGGGTCAAGATCAAAGACATAGCTAAAGAAACCCTAAATATTCTGGAACTATTTTGGTTTGTGACTTTCAGATAATTGCATATAAAATAACATACACAACTTAAATTAAAAAAAAATGAAAGTTAAACTAACTGGTGGGAAATAAACTCTGTTGTGAAATCGCAGTTGGTCAATGCAATCACAACAGATGTGTGTGTGTTTAATCAGCAGGTTAGAGATTGAATCCATGTTGGCACACTGGGAAATAGAGATGCCCCAAAGCCTTCATATATCCTTAGGGGCATATTTACGAAAACATTTTACAGTGCAGCAAGACACCTCACTACTGTGTGATAGGGAAAAGGCAGGAATGTGTCATATTTAACATAATGCCAAACATGTCTGTCTTTTCCCTGTGGTGGCACACAATGTGCTGCCTAGAGCCAACACAGGCTCTCTTGCACCATGGAATTATTCATTGCGTGGTCACTACAGGTTCTAAACCAATACTTGGACAGAACGCAATTTGAGCCTCATATAGAAAGTTGTTGTGCTTTACATGTATTGCACTTGGGCTGTGGTCACTGTCTCATATATCTTTGTTAAGTAGGTGTTGGAAGGTGGGTCATTAGTTGTGTGGCCTGCACAAGTAACGAGTCCGCACACGACCGCCACTGGGAACCAAACACCCCATTGTAGCGCTTGACTCTCATAGGGTAGCGTTGCAGAGCAGTCCAAGGCTTACTCAAGGGAGATGGTGTGGGCTAGTAATCCGCATTCACAAGCACGCAAGCATGACTCTTAATAAATGAATGTCCAGTCTGTGCTTTTTCTTTTGATAAAGCAAAAGTACATTTATTATTCACACACACTACTCAATACTATGCAACAATCTACAAATATATACAAAGTGATGAAATCACTCTGGACCAACAGTATGTAATCGTTCAGGTCTCCTTAAGGGAGAATATAATCCAACAACCCACATGGCAAAACAATCCCCGTGCCCCCCGTTGCGACATTTGAACATTCTGACAGTATTCAACAGTACAGTGCAATGATGACACCTACATTTGTGAATAAATACTTTCATCCTGCCAAGATGTGACTGTCAGTATCATTATTCAAATTAGCATAATCAGAGAACATAAGAGACCAAATTCGAGCATTCTAACCATCAGGATTACTTTTAGATTACTTTTGGGATTACTCTTATTTAAACATAAAATAAGAGTAGAATACATGGGGCCATACCAACCTACACCTATGATAGGCACCCTTGCACAACCAGGAACAAAAGTTCACTGAAGCTTGTGCTTCAAAAAACCATTCAACCCTTGAGGGGTTATCTCTCAGGTGTCCCACCCTACCTAGGGTGGGGACACCAACAGAAGTTGGGGGGGAGGCTGCGCTGCTCCTGCAGCTCCCCCTGTCTCACAGTTTTCGTTGGTGGTGGCCCCCATCTCCCTGGGACCACCACAGGCATTTTAGGGGCTCAATAAGCAGCCCCAGCCCCGCAAAGCATGCTGGGGCGGCTGCATAAATGATTAGCGGCTCTCCCGCTGAGAGGGGAGAGCCGCGATTCCTTTTCTGCTCTTGTTTTCCTTTTTATTTTGGGGGTGCCGGTCCCACCCGGACACCCCCTGCACTAAAAAGCCGATCCCTCGTTGGAGGGCGGCTCAGGGAGCCCACCCCTGGCCGCCCCCGCCGGTTCCCCGCACGCCCAGCACCTCCGGGTGCTGCCACGGGAACCGGCCAGTTGACTTAGAGTCTGCCCGCTCCAGCGGGCAGACTCAGGGATCCTCGCGGCCGCTGGGGCCGCGCGGGGGAGTGCAGCGGCACTCCCCCTTCCTACCGGCATCTTCGGGGCCCCGGGATGGGGTCCGGGGCCCCTCCTCCTCACGACGGGGAGCGCGACGCCGCTCCCCGGAGTCCTCCTGTTCTCGGGGCCCTGGGATGGGGTTCGGGGCCCCTCTCCTCCTCAGTGGGGAGCGCGACGGCGCTCCCCCAGGCCCTCTTCTGCGCGGGGCCCCGGGATAGGGTCCGGGGCCCCTCTGGCCATTATTCACAAGGAGCGCAACGGCGCTCCCCGACTTTTCTTCAGCTGGGGGTGCGCGATGGAGCACCCCCACTCCCGCCTCTTCTCGGGGCCCCGGGATGGGGTCCGGGGCCCCAGGGGACCATTTTCACAGGGAGCGCGAGGGCGCTCCCCGACTTCCCTTCTTCTGGGGGGTGCGCGACGGCGCCCCCCCATTCACCCTTTCTTCACGGGGAGCGCGACGGCGCTCCCCGGCTTATCTTCGCCGCCGGGGGCCCCGGGATGGGGTCCGGGGTCCCCTTTCCTCAGCGGCAGGGGGGTGCGCGACAGCGCCCCCCCTTTTTAAACCTCCAATGGACCAGGCTTCAAGGGGCCCCGGGATGGGGTCCGGGGTCCCTTTCTCTTCTGCGAGGGGGAGGGCGACGGCACCCCCCTTGCTCCTCTTTCTCCTGGGCAGCCCCCAGGCCCTGACCCACCCTGGGGGCACAGTCTCCAGCAGCTGCGGAGCGCCACTCGCTTCGCAGCTGCTTTCACAAAGGTCAAAGGTCACCATTCTTTGTCCTGTGATATCTTGGGCCCCCAAGGGCCGATTTTCTTCATTCTTGCATCGTTCCGCTCCTGGTGACAAGCCCTTGCCACCAGGAGTACTCTCCTTAGGCCTCCTGGACTGGAAGGGTCCCAGATCTTCAGTGAGCCAGTTCCACTGACTCCTGCGCCAATCTTTCCTCTGGGTTTCCTTTTTTTCTTCTGGGCTGCGCGCTCTCCTTGCGCTAGCCCAGTCCTTCCCCCAACTAGTCCTCTGGGGGAGTAAGAGGGCCAGCTTGCCTGGCCCTGGCATTTGCCTCGCTGGCCTGGGAACCTTCAGGGGCAGAGTCCCTGCCCCAAGGGCAGTCAGGAGGTTCTTCCTTCCAGTTGTCCATGACGCCCGCCTGCAGTCCCAGTGTCCAGCAATGAAGCACAGCCAAGAGAGAGAGAGCTCTCCCCTGTGCAGGACCTTTTAAGTGGGGGCGGAAGTGTCCAGCAGGTCTGCACCTCTGGCCTATCCAGATGTGCCACATCACTTCCTAGCTCCCATCCTCTCCTTCTTGCACAGTCTTCTGGGATAGCTCAAGATGGCATCCTCCAGGAGTTAGTTGCCACATGTGCTATGAAAGTCTCAGCCCCTCCTTCCTGACATGAATGACAGCTGGCTGATTGATGCCAGGCCCTGCTCCAGCAACTGGACAGAGCAGTAATTGGCCCTAATCCTGAGCTGGGGCAGAAAAATACAGTATGACATCCCTGGATGACCCATAAGTGGTACAACTATGCTCCTGTAACCTACTGCATCATTCTTTTCTTACAGGTTTCAGTGTACTTTGGTGTGACTCTGGTCTCGGTGGACCCCAGAGAACTGGAGTTGCACCCTAGGCCCTCCTTTCCCATTGACATTCAATGGAGTATTCCCCAATGCAAATACCTTAAGCACCCTGACATTGGCATTGAACTGGGTGTCCCTACAGTGAAAAGACAGTAAGCACACTGACTCTCCCTCACATGTATACACCCCTCTCATGAGACCTACTCCAGGTCACCACCCACTCTGCATAGTTCCTCCTGCACCTTGACTACCTAAGCGCAGTTCTAGGGCTGCGCACACTAGGAATCCTCCTCTCACAGCCCTCACATGGGTGCACATCCATGCGCACACATGATCACATGTAACCTGCCCGGGGCCTCCTGCCTTGCTGCGCCACAGCAGCCTTTCCTTAGCACGGCGACACCAGCGGTAAACACGTGCAGTCCATTTTACCATGTGTTTATTGTGCGGGAGTCACCTCATAGGAGGCTTCCTCACAGTAAACAGTCAAAAACCAGGTGGTCAAAAATCGAAAAATCAGGGCAGTCCTGATGGTCAGAACCGTCCTCTAACAGTAGGGTAAACTGGTAATAAATTTAGAATCAGCAAGATCCTATTCTTTTATCTTGGTTCCCTTAAGAAACTGGGTTATTGGTTGAAGGAGGGAAACACTTCTGAAGAAACAACTACAATCCTTTTCAGGGGAATCCACAAAACTCACAGAATTAACCCTTTATTACTGCTCTGGTAGATTGTCACAAAAGCAGTCAAGGTTAACTTGGAGGCAATGAGAAAAGTATTTATGAAGCACTCAAACAGGGATAAAGGAAACCACAACACCGGAAAAATTCCACACCAATTTAGTAAAATAGAGTGCATATTAATACATTTTTTTTTTGTTTTTCCCACTCCGTGCTCCAGACCACTTTCCGTCGAGCTTTCTCCACACAGGCGGTCGCGGATGGTTGTGACTGCTCATGTTGTGAAACCTTCAGTTTGCGTTGAGGTAGCTGCCTCTGGAGTAGAAAATCAACTGGAGTGGGAGAAAAAAGAAGTATCTTCTTGCGCTGTGCATGGAGCCATTTGCACAGGACAAACACCTGGTGGTAAAAATCAACATAAACAACGCTCGCGAAACTCTGCATAGCACAGCACTTTTTGGGCACTTCGCAGAGCTCCATGTAGTGCAACTCCGCAAACTCCACACAGACCTATGTAAAATTTGAGTCTAACTATAACGCCCCTGTAACCTCTGGTATTTTAAGTGCATTTGTATGTTTTTTTTTAATGCTGTTTCCTAACTATAACGTTTCTGTAAATTTCTACTTTTTTTAAATTTATAGTAATTTTCATTACTATACGTTAATCCAACCACTGCTGTGCATAGGCTATGGCTGTGTGTCGGCAGTTGGCCACAGGGTCTGGCCACACCAACCCCCTATCAGCACCCAACCTTGCACTTTACATCTCCTTTGCCCATGTGCAGTAGAGGTTGCCCGCAAGACCTGGCCTGCAGCCAGACCCTGTGGCAAACCCCACTAACCACCCAACCCCATGCTGTGCACAGCCCTTTGGCCGTGCATGGCATGAGTTGGCCGCAACCTCTTTAGGTGTGAATATAGGTGTGAGAGGCTGTATCTGGTGTGAGAGTGGCTGTGAGAGTGGCTCTCTGGGTGTAAGAGTGCGTACATCAGTGTTTAGTGGGTGTGCCAGTGTGTGGGTGAGGCTGTCAGTGGGTGAATGAGGGTGTCAGTGGGTCTGTGAGTGGGTGTGTGAAAGTCTTAGTGGGTCTGTGAGTAGGTGCAGGAGGGTCTGACTGGGCTGTGAGTAGATACACAAGGGTCACAGTGGGTCTTTGAGTGGGTGCGCAAGTGTCTGAGCGGGTCTGTGAGTGGGTGTGTAAGTGTCTGAGTAGGTGTGTGAGTGGGAGAACAAGATTTAAAGAGAGAGAGAGACAAAGAGAGTGAGAGGGAGAGAGATTGAGTTTTTTAGGCATTGATATATGATACTTAGAATGAGATATTTCTGCACAATATGAAAAGAAAAATGTATTGTCATTTAAAAACAGTAAGATCGCCCTTTAGTATGAGCCTTAAACATTTGCCCTTTCCCAAAAAATAAATAAATGAGGGGAAACAACTCTGGCTGGACTCAGACCCTCAATGCTCAGTGTGAAGGTCTGTGACCTTCACACTTGAGCTATTCATTTTTTTAATGTAATTTCTTTTAACCCTTTATGGCCTATCTGGGACTGTATGTGAGCCCTCCAATGATCTCCTGTGGTTCCTCCAGATTTTTAAAAATGTCCTAATGTGCCGTTTGCAGGCTATCTGGGACCGTGGGGGATGCCTCAAGGCTTCCCCCGGTCCTCGACTATTCTTTTTTATTTATTTTATTACATGTCCTTTGTGGGCCATTTTGGTCTGTGGGGGGGAGCCTCAAGGCCTCCTGCCCAGTCCCATTGCTCCAGAAACCAAGGAGATGCTTTAATTAGCAGCCCTCTGGCTCCAGAAGCAAAGCTGTCATCTCTGATTACTGAACGCATATCTGTGAGCAGGGCACTCTCTCAGAAAGTGGAGTGTTTGATGTGATTTGGCTGCAACTGTCAAAGCTGCAGCCAAGTCACAGCAAACAGTTATGCCCCAGGAGTGGGCACCATAGGAAATAGCAGGAGCAGGCCATCGGGGATCGTGGTCCCCATGGCCCTCAATGGTTTCTTGAGGGGGCCCACGCAGCCCCGGGAAGTGGATGCTCTCCAGACTACAGGGAGTCCGAAATGGACCCCTTTTTTTTTTGTTTTAATCTTTGTTCATGGGAGGTGGTGGTCCCCGGGGCAGCAGGGTGGCCGTCCCTCTGCCATGAATGCTATGAAAGCCCCGGGGAGGAGGTGGGCCCCCCGTTGGGGGGGTAGGCGGTCCCCCTATTTAATTCATAAAGCCCCAGGGAAGTGGCGGTCTCTGAGGCAGCAAGAGTGCAGATAGCTCCCTGCTTGTTAATTGATTACTGCCCAAGGGAGGTGGTGCTCCCCAGGCTGAGGGGAGATCAACAGACCACCTGCATGTCAATAATTAATTTAGCCCTGGGGAGGTGAAGGTCCCTGGGGTGCAGGGGGCCATGCGACTACTGCACCTAATTTCTGCTTTGGGCCAGAGAGGTGGTGACTCCACGGATCCGCCATTAATCACAGTAAAAATAAGAAACAAAATTCTTTTTAGCCCGGGGTGGGGGCACCACCAGAGCTAAGGGGTCAGGGTGTCTGGAACCTTACCCCCTTTTAAAAAAATAAATAAAATTTTGGGACTCGACTGCCGAGTCCCAAGATGGCTGCCAACACTCAATACTTCCCAGTTGAAGTGTTGACAGCCAATCAGATTTTAGCATAAGATAGGAAAGAGTCACAAATCCTTCCCATTTCTATATAAACAAATTTGTTTTCCCTTTAATTTTTCAAAAGCTACCGAACAGATTTACACCAAAACAAAAAAGGTTGCTTTCTGGACCACGGCCTACCTTTCTGCCAAATTTAGCCTTCCAGTAGCTTCGGCGCTATCGCTGATCAAAATCCCTATGGAAAAATGAATGGGAAATAGTGCTTGCCTTAACAATGTTTTCATCTATTTATGTGCATTGAAAGAAAGGGAAACTCTGCTTTCGGCAAGCAGAAGCTATTTCATCTTGCTATCCATCTTGCTGAAAGCGGAGATATGTTTGCGTTTGCTTGGTGGGAGCTGTCAGCAGCAAATAGCTTCTTCCAAAGAGTGGACACTCGCGAAGTACCCGGAGCCTGCCCCAGGGGGTGGCGTCCTTATGACCATCAATGGCTCCATGAGGGTGGATTAATCCTCCAGTATTAATTTAGCCCGACGAGGTGATGGTCCCCAGGGTTGACAAACCTGTGATGGACCCACTTCATTCACTAACTTAAACTTTGGTGATGTGTTGGTCCCGGGGGCCAGGCAGGGCTGTGTGCCGCCCATTCAGTATAATAATTGCCAGGGGAGGTGGTGTGCCGGGCTGACATCGCCCCCATACATTAAATCATTGCCCCCGGCAGGGGTCAGTCCCTGGAGCTGTGGGGGGAGCATTGTGGGGCCTGCATATTTTTACAAATATGCCCAGGGAGGTGGTGGTGGGGTGTGCAGCCCCTTGCATACTTTATATGCTATGTCCCGGGGAGGTGGCATCCTGGAGGACCTGGCCTACCCAAAGGAAAAAATAAAAGGAAGTGTGGGAGAAAACACAGTGAAATTAGCAAATAGTCGGGAAAAAAAATGGTAAAGGTTTTTTCCTGATTGAAGTGTTGGCAGCCAATCAGACCTCTCCAGGAGATCGGCAGTATCTGTCAATTCATTGCAAATCTAGATGCACAAATTTGGTTTTCTTTAATATTTCAAAAACTACTGAACAGATTTACACCAAACAACAAAAATCACTTGGTGTAATTCTGTCCAGCGGTTCAGGCTGCAGTTATGTCTACAATCTCCAAGGGAATTAAAATGGGAAATGTGCTTTTTTTACCCCCCTTTTTCTCATCCCCCACTTGAAGGATCACCCTGAAACTTTCCATGGACAGCAAGATTCTAGGGAGCACTTTCTTTGCAGAATGTCATGAAGATTCATCACATCTATGAAAAATAGGTCCTGGTCCACATGTATATTACATATGTATATATATATATATTTATATATATATATATATATATATATGGTGGCGGTTGCCATTAGGTAGTTATAGTTAGGACCTAGTTTCCATGGGAAGAATTTTTTTTGTTTTGCCTATAACTTTAGTGCCGCGTTTTCCCCATTCATTTTTCCATAGGACCTTTAGGCACACCTACAATCCAAACCACTGTATGGAATAACACCAAATTTGGCACAAGCTAGATTCTGTTCTGCAGATTACACTTTTTGTGGTTTGGTGGGAATCCATTCAGTAGTTTTGTAATTTAAGGCCAAAAAATAGAGACATAGGTACAAGGATTCTCTGCAGAGCCAACTGTCCCCGTGCTGAAATCTGA
Source organism: Pleurodeles waltl (assembly GCF_031143425.1). NCBI lineage: Eukaryota > Metazoa > Chordata > Amphibia > Caudata > Salamandridae > Pleurodeles > Pleurodeles waltl. The sequence goes on along the minus strand of NC_090445.1, from coordinate 930,289,382 downwards.
TTGGTTGCTAACACTTCAACAAAGAATTGTTGGCACCCATCTAAGGACTCGGCTTCAGCCAATTCCCAGAACAAAAGAACAATAAAATAGAAAAGGAGCCAGGGTATACTTACCCTGACCCTTTAGCCCTGGTGCCGGGGTCCCTTAGGAAACCCGCCAGGGTTAAAAAGCTACTTTTTAAAAGAAAACATCAGAAAAATCTGCAGATGGATCCACAGATTTTTCAGAGATTATTTTACAAAAACGTGGTCTACTGAGCTTTATTTTTTATTTGCCCCAGGGGGCCAGATCCCAGGGGCATTTGCCGTTAATATAAAAGGGGAGTGCATCAGGTCCCCCTCCGTGGGCTTTAATAAGCCAGGTGGTGATTGACCTAATGTGAGTGGGGGTTTGTGCGGCCCCCCCACACCCAGGGACCCCACCCCCTGGGGCAAAATTTTGCCAAGGTGGGGAGGCCCTACAGTCTCCCCCGCAGCCCAGGGGACCACCACCTCCCTGGGGAGAATATACAAATATGAACAGGGGGTCACAGGGCCCCCGCATCCTGGGGACCACCACCCCCAGGGCAAAAATGCTTTAAGTAAGGGGGGAAGCCCAACGACCTCCCCCACAGCCCTGGGGGCCAATACCTCTCTGGGGCTACACTGATTTGTGAGCAAGGGGACCGCATGGCAGAGGCATGAGTTACAGTTACCTTAGGGCACTAGTTAAAGTTACTTAAGATAACTCTTACTATAACTGGTGAATTTCTAAGGTTTTGTACATTTAAAAAGTAAGCCAAACTTTTTTCATTGAAAATATATATATATATATATATATATATATATATATATATATATATATATATATATATATATACATGTGTTTATATATGTGTGCATATAGATGTGTGTATATATAGATGTGTCTATCTATCTATCTATCTATCTATCTTTCTGCAAATATATGTACAGTTTTTTCATCAATATTTTTACTGCAAATGTTACAGTAATAATATTGATGATGTCATAGAAGATGTCATGAGTGAGGTAATATTTGGGGTAATTGGTAGTGCATGACAAGGGTGGGAGGTACCTTAAGGCCCGTATTATAGTTATTTGAAATAATTCTCAGTTTAAGAGCTGAATTTCAATGATTTTGTGTATGTAAAATCTGAACCTAACTATAATGTCCCTGTAACCTTTGGGTTTTTAGTGATATTATAGTTAGGACCTTGGGCTAGATGTATCATGTATTTTTGTAGTAGCAAACAGCCCAACTGGGCTGGTTGAGACAGCAAAAATCCATTTTGGTATGTATGAATTTCAATTTGCAATTCAGTACATTGTTACTTAATCACAATTTGGAAGTGCCACTCCATACTTTTCAGAAATAAAAAAAGGGTATGTCAAGGGCGTCCCTTCTTAATACCAAATCGCAGCGGTATATAAGAATGTTTTGTGACCGAAATGTGGTAGCAAAACATTAACATTTTACCACCTACTTCAAGTAGGAGATAACCCATTGGCGAATTGAAAGGGGCCAGTATCCAGAAAGTTCAGACCTTGTAAAATCAAATATGTTGGATATATACTATCCAAGAATAAGTGCTTATCAAGAAGAAAAGTGCCTTTATAAAATTCTTCAAAACTACAGATATAGAAGTGATGTACCTGAAAATATAGGAGAAGGAAAATATGCAGTTTGTGGATATTATGGATGTTTAGTCAAACATGAAAAACAAAATGTAATTAACGATCGAAAATTTTGCTGTCAAGCTCCTGAAAAAAAAAAAAATTCTATTTAGCACTTCTACAACTTTTCAACCTACGGAATACTGAATTGGAATTACTTGGAGATTATGATTGCTATGAGGAATCTTTCAAAGTTATAAAATATATTATTCAGTGTCCTGTGTAAAAATAAAAAAAATACTTACAAATGTTAAATGATGAGATACAGCAAGAAGAAATGATTACTGCACAGATAGCGAAGGATAGTTCCCAAAACAGCCAGCGTTCAGCACCTTCAGGTTAAAATACTCTTGGAATTTTTTTATTGAAAATGAAGCTGCAATAGCTATGAATGAAGTGGAAATTGTCATGAAACAAGCTAGACTTACAGTAGATCTAGATCAATTAGTTGAACTACTAAACAATGAGCAGAAAGACATTTACATTGAAGTGAAAAAAATAGAACATGGATTACAACATGAAAAAAGGAATGTAATTGCTTATTATTCAAGCCAATACTGTTACACATTAGTGGTCAGGCTTGTACTGGAAAAAAGCTTTTTAATCAAAGTTATCTCTACTTACAGAAAATCACAGATTCAAACTTATTGTGTGTAGTAACAGCATCTAGTGGATTAGCCACACACAAAATCATTGGAATAACATTACATAGACTACTTATGCTATTTGTAGCAAATTACAATAAAATGGAATACCAGAAGTTATCTGGTGAAGCTTGTCATGAGGTAGCAAGAGTTTTGAAGAAGATTATGATTTTGGTTATTGATGAGGTAATCATGCTTTCAAATCGAATGCGTGCCTTTGTCCACTTGCAAATGCAAGAGATTCCAAAAACTGAATACAAAGTCTTGTTTGGAGGAAAGCATTTGATTGTTTTGGAGACTTACTTCATCTTACTCCTGTAAAAGGACAGACAGTTTTTAAAACTCTTTAACATGATGAGACTTGAAACTATGCATCAAGCTTCTGACATGGAATATGTAAACATTCTAAAGGACATCAGAGTGGGAATTCTGACAAAGAGGTAAAATTGATGTTGGAAAGTCTATTTATTAGGAAACTATTTAATCTCCAATATAACTGCAGCAGAGCTAATGTATAACTTTTGTAAAGAGGGAAAGCATATATTTTCTTTAATGTCTACACTTCAAGAGTATGCTGCCTTTAATGAAGAATTACTAAACCTAGAGAATGAAAACATTTTGGAGATTATTGCTGTTGACTAAATGGAAAACAAGGGTGTAACTATACTACTCAGTGAAAAAATCTTAGATAACTTGAACTATTTGGAGAAATCTGTTTCTAGGACTGCTGGACTAGAAAAGTCTTCATGTGTCTACAGGAACTCTAGAATAGTTTTAAGATGTAATTTAAATGTTGAAGAAAGATTGGTAAAGGGTGCCATGGGTAAAATTGTTGATTTTATTATTTTTCCTAACCATGGTGAGATTGAATTCTTAGCTATGAAGTTTGACAAGGTTGATGTTGTGAAGCAAATCGGAAGATGTGTTGTACGCTTTTTGCTTGTGAAAGATTTGTATGTACGATAAAAACAGTTTCCAGTTTTTCTTGCGTATGCTGTACAAAACAGTCGAAAAAAGATTATGGATATGTTGGAAAGCAAAGCTAAAGAAGAGGGTGTGAAGAAAAGAAAAATGGAAAAGACGCACATATTGTTGGTTACCAGTTGGGTAACACTAGTGGTATTAAAAGCTATGCTAATGTTCTTCTCAATGTTCACTTCCACCTACCATATGTAGTAAATACATTCAAAGAAAAAACATGGAACACATTGTGTACAGCACTTTTTAATTGCCTTCAGCTGTTACCTTGAAACAGGACTGTATTGCAATCTGCTTCAGGAATTCTAGAGCTCAGAGACAAATACAGTGGCTCTGTAGTATTTATTCTAAAGTGCCTTTATGAAATTCTTCAAAACTACAGATATAGAAGTGATGTACCTGAAAATATAGGAGAAGGAAAATATGCAGTTTGTGGATATGATGGATGTTTAGTCAAACATGAAAAACAAAATGTAATTAACGATCGAAAATTTTGCTGTCAAGCTCCTGAAAAAAAAAAAAAATTCTATTTAGCACTTCTACAACTTTTCAAACTACGGAATACTGAATTGGAATTACTTGGAGATTATGATTGCTATGAGGAATCTTTCAAAGTTATAAAATATATTATTCAGTGTCCTGTGTAAAAATAAAAAAAATACTTACAAATGTTAAATGATGAGATACAGCAAGAAGAAATGATTACTGCAGAGATAGCGAAGGATAGTTCCCAAAACAGCCAGCGTTCAGCACCTTCAGGTTAAAATACTCTTGGATTTTTTTTTTATTGAAAATGAAGCTGCAATAGCTATGAATGAAGTGGAAATTGTCATGAAACAAGCTAGACTTACAGTAGATCTAGATCAATTAGTTGAACTACTAAACAATGAGCAGAAAGACATTTACATTGAAGTGAAAAAAATAGAACATGGATTACAACATGAAAAAAGGAATGTAATTGCTTATTATTCAAGCCAATACTGTTACACATTAGTGGTCAGGCTTGTACTGGAAAAAAGCTTTTTAATCAAAGTTATCTCTACTTACAGAAAATCACAGATTCAAACGTATTGTGTGTAGTAACAGCATCTAGTGGATTAGCCACACACAAAATCATTGGAATAACATTACATAGACTACTTATGCTATTTGTAGCAAATTACAATAAAATGGAATACCAGAAGTTATATGGTGAAGCTTGTCATGAGGTAGCAAGAGTTTTGAAGAAGATTATGATTTTGGTTATTGATGAGGTAATCATGCTTTCAAATCGAATGCGTGCCTTTGTCCACTTGCAAATGCAAGAGATTCCAAAAACTGAATACAAAGTCTTGTTTGGAGGAAAGCATTTGATTGTTTTGGAGACTTACTTCATCTTACTCCTGTAAAAGGACAGACAGTTTTTAAAACTCTTTAACATGATGAGACTTGAAACTATGCATCAAGCTTCTGACATGGAATATGTAAACATTCTAAAGGACATCAGAGTGGGAATTCTGACAAAGAGGTAAAATTGATGTTGGAAAGTCTATTTATTAGGAAACTATTTAATCTCCAATATAACTGCAGCAGAGCTAATGTATAACTTTTGTAAAGAGGGAAAGCATATATTTTCTTTAATGTCTACACTTCAAGAGTATGCTGCCTTTAATGAAGAATTACTAAACCTAGAGAATGAAAACATTTTGGAGATTATTGCTGTTGACTAAATGGAAAACAAGGGTGTAACTATACTACTCAGTGAAAAAATCTTAGATAACTTGAACTATTTGGAGAAATCTGTTTCTAGGACTGCTGGACTAGAAAAGTCTTCATGTGTCTACAAGAACTCTAGAATAGTTTTAAGATGTAATTTAAATGTTGAAGAAAGATTGGTAAAGGGTGCCATGGGTAAAATTGTTGATTTTATTATTTTTCCTAACCATGGTGAGATTGAATTCTTAGCTATGAAGTTTGACAAGGTTGATGTTGTGAAGCAAATCGGAAGATGTGTTGTACGCTTTTTGCTTGTGAAAGATTTGTATGTACGATGAAAACAGTTTCCAGTTTTTCTTGCGTATGCTGTACAAAACAGTCAAAAAAAGATTATGGATATGTTGGAAAGCAAAGCTAAAGAAGAGGGTGTGAAGAAAAGAAAAATGGAAAAGACGCACATATTGTTGGTTACCAGTTGGGTAACACTAGTGGTATTAAAAGCTATGCTAATGTTGTTCTCAATGTTCACTTCCACCTACCATATGTAGTAAATACATTCAAAGAAAAAACATGGAACACATTGTGTACAGCACTTTTTAATTGCCTTCAGCTGTTACCTTGAAACAGAACTGTATTGCAATCTGCTTCAGGAATTCTAGAGCTCGGAGACAAATACAGTGGCTCTGTAGTATTTACTCTAAACTCTCAACAAGATACACAGGAATTTATTATGGTGATTGTTGGAGTTTTAGAAGAAGAAAGTATGAATATTGATTGCATATTTAAACTCAGTTATATATGGAATCATCATGAGTATGAAGATTGCTCCTTTTCATCTACAATTGAAGTCCAATCTTACTGATTTTTCTATTTGAATCTGCTGGATTCTAAAAGTGTGTCTTTCAATAAACTAATAAAAAACAGTGACAAAAACATGACCTGTCCCAGCTGAAAATCAAATATATTCACTACATTGGTTATACAGAGAGTGGCAAATACATAACAGCAATGTTTCAGTGATGCAGAGGTCATGGAGCAAAATTGGATACAGAGATTGCAAACTTTAAAGCTGGACAAATATCTATTTCTGGGATAACATACTGTACTTTGTCTATCATCTTCCATAAAGGCTTTAATGTTATATCTCGACATTATAATGTATATTTAAAGTAGCAAACTGGATGGACAGAATGCAATGATACAGTCTCCAATGCAAGCAAAAGTACTTTTCAATCTTCCTAATTCTTCTTTATTAATTCTTCAACCAAAGTTCTAAGGTGAATGAGTAGCAAAATACTGGATGCAGTCTTCATTCTTTGTAAATTATAACTCCTAAAGCCATTATTCAGCCTTACAAAGGTGGTGTCTTCAATAAGATGCAAAAAGGTGTTGTGTTCATAAAATGTATTTAAACTGTTTTAAGGGAAAAAATGGGTATGCAGCCTTCTCTGTGCATCGATCATCACTTGTTAAGACATCATTCGGCCTAACAAGGATGATGTCAAGAAAGGCTGTGAAAAAATGAACTGAGGATGAATATGTTCATACTGTTTCTATGGAAAAATACTACACAGTCTTCTGTGTACATTGATAATAACTCTTTAGTACAATAATCAGCCTACTGGGACTCATGTGTATGAAATAAAATCTAAAATATAAATGTTACATTACATCTGTTCATTGTTTTGTTCTAGGTATAATAATAAGGAACTAGTAGTTAGCATCCATACTTTTTTTAACTAATTGTGCTTAGGCAAATTTTGCTAGAAATTGTAGCGAGTGAAATTCACAGTAACATTTAATTGGAGTGAAATACTGTGAAGTTACAACTGTGATGCATAATAATGTTAAATTTAAATAGCATGCTATGTGCTCATTTGCTCCTTTTCCAAACCTATATGAATGTTTTTCGCCCCATTGTTCAGTGATGAGCAGCTATACACACTTCCTTTATAGAGAAAAAGTATAGCAGCTGAGAATAATGGACAAAGATGTCTATATAATATCTATACAATATGTATATTTGCGATCTAAAACAAAAAAGTTGCTTGTGTTTTGTTATCAATAATAAATGCTGTTACAAATTTACAACTTATAACACATTTAATAATTATATGAAATTTTAACTATTATTTGTCTTCTTTTTCTTTAAATACAGATCAAAACACTTTATTATTAGTAACACCTGTAAGTAATAAAATTTTCCTGCATTACTAGACAATCCGTACATATTGTAATACAGCCAGTCACTCACCCTTATAAGTACTTATGCATCCATTCACTCACTCGTACAACCATTTAGGCACCCACTAGCTCACCCATACAGTCACTAATATATATATATTAAGTAACCCATACAACCATTGATGCATGCAGTCACTCAACCATACCGTCTTTCATGCAGCCATTCACTCACAAACACAGCCACTGATGCAGCCATTCACTCTCACATACACACACTGACACAACCAGTTACCCATAGGATTACTCATGTACCCATTCACTCACCCGCATATACACTAAAGCACCCACTCACTCAAAAATACAGTCACTGATGCACTTATTCTCTCACTTATACAAACACTCATGCAGCCATTCACTCAGTCATGCAATTACTTATGCACCGAGGCACTCACCCAGAAAGTTACCAATGCAGCCACTTGCTCACCCAAAGAGACACTGATACACCCAGTCACTCACCGAAACAGTCACAAAAGAGACACCGATACACCCAGTCACTCACTGATACAGTCACTCATGCACCCATTCCACACAAATACAACCACTCATGTACACATTCCCTCACCCATACAACCACTCATGCACCGACTTGCCCATATAGTCATGCTACTATTCACTCACCTATACGGGCACTCATGCACCCAGTCAGAAAAAACGTAGAGACACTCACACACCCAGTTGCTCACCCACATAGGGAATCATGCACCTAGTCTGTTATACATGCAGTCACTCATTCACCCATTCACCCACCCATACAGCCACTCATGCACCCATTTTGTCACCCATACAGCTAATCAAGCACCCACTTACTCACCCAGACAGTCAGCTATGCACCCATTCACTCACCATACAGGCACTCACACACCAAGTTAATCACCCATACTCCTATTCACACATCCAGTCACTCACCCATATAGGCAATCACACACCCATTGAGTCACCCATACAGTCACCCAGGCACCCATTCACTCATCCATACAACCACACACACACATAGTCATTCACCTATAAAGACACTGATGCACCCAGTCACTCAAAGACTCACTCACTCATGCTCTCATTCCCTCACCTATGCACCCACTCATTTAACCATTCACTCAGCCATATAGCCACTTACGCATCAAGTCACCCATCCACACAGTCACTCATGCAGCCATGCACTCACCCATGCAGCCACTGATGCATCCAGTCACTCAACTATACCGTCACTCATGCACACATTTACTCACCCATAGAGCCACAAAAGCACCCATTCAGCCATACAGCCACTTATGCACCAAGCCACTGACCCATACAGTCACTCATGCAGCCATTCACTCTCCCATGCAGACACTGATACACCCAGTCATTCACCCACTGAGTCATTCATGCCCACATTCACTAACCCACACAGACACTGAAGCACCCAGTCACTCAACCATACAGTCACTTGTGTATTAATTCCCTCACCTATAGAACCACTCCTGCACCCATTCACTCAGTCATGCAGCCACTTATGCACCAAGGCACTCACCCGTACAGTCAGTCATGCAGCCATTCACTCACCCAAACAGACACTGATGCACCCAGTCACTTACTGATAAAGTGACTCATTCATACATTCACTCTCCCATATAAACACTGGCACACCTACTCACTCACCCATAAAGTCACTCATGCACTCATTCCCTCACCTATACAGCCACTCATGTACTCATTCACTCAGCCATACAGCCGCTTATATGCCAAGTCACTGACCCATACATTCACTCATGAAGCCAGCCACTCAACCAGACTGTCACTCATGTACACATTCACTCATATACGCACCCACTCATGCACCCATTTGCTGAGCCATACAGAGACTCACATATCCATTAATTCAGTCATACAGCCACTATGCACCTACCCACTTACCCATACAACTCTAATGCACCTAGGCCCATATTTATACTTTTTAGCGCCGCATTTTGACGCAAAAGCGGTGCAAACGTACAAAATATAATTGTATTTGGTAGTTTGCACCGCTTTTGCGTAAAAATCTGCGGAAATGCAGCGCTTAAAAAGTATAAATATGGGCCCTAGTCACTCAACAATACAGTGAATTATGCACCCATGCACCCACTCCGGCACTCATGCACTCACCCATACAAACACTTAGGTATGCAGTGAGTCAGACACACAGTCACTTATGCAAACTCCCACTCACCCACACAGGAACTCTAACAGGTACAAACATATAACATATAAATATTCATTTCTTAACAGCAAAGTGGTTCTGAAAACAACCATTTTTGGGTCAGAGGGGTTCTAAGATTTTTTTTGGGGGGTGTTTTTTACAACAATTTTTATTATTTTTTTGTTTTGTTTTTCAGAAAAACATATTAAATGTTAACATCACAAAAAAGATAGCACAAACTTGGTTTTTAGAAACAATCAGTGCTTTGATTGCATTAGGAATACTTTGGATTGACTTATTTCCTGTGCAAGTAGCTGAAATGTGTTTTTTTAGTCACATGGTGGTCACAACGGCATTGCGGCTCCGCAAAATAATAATAAAAACATGAACTTCTACAGATATATTAATATTTGTAATAGTTTTTCCGCAACCATAATAATTCCATGAGCTCATAATACAATAAAAGAAAAAACCTTTAGTTATATAGAGATTCATATTGTTAAAAACACAGTAGATTTGCATCTCCATTGTGACGGTGGAAAAACACGGTGGCATGGTCTGCGTACTCATTGCAACTCCACGTAAAGTAGCAAAACCACCTGAAAATTACTTTTCTTTTGAAAATTGTATTTTCAAACTCGATTCCAATGAAAGTCCAGATGATATTTATAGATATAAAATGGGTTTACATAAGTTTCAACAATATCAAAAATACGATAAAGACGTGACTCCAACGTAACATTCACGATGGGTATGCAACTCCAGTAAAAGTTTAAAAAAATAACAAAGCATATATTAATAAAGTAGCAATGTAACATTTTAATTGGCTGTACATTTTTTTAAAAAAATTGTAAAAGTCTATTTATGTTATTTTTTCGACTAGTGAATGTATTAAAAACACATACAAATTCACTTAAAAATATCAATCATTGGAGAAAAGTTATATTTAGAAATGCAAACTTAAAAGAACATAGCTACCAAAAATGAAATAAAATTACATGAAGGTCGTATTTATTTACTATATTAAAAAAAACATTCATCATTAATGAAAAACAAATATTAATTTCACAGGGACATTGCAGACGGAATATAGTTTTTACAAAAACATAGAAATTCACTGGAAAAACAGACGTTACAGGGACGTTATATTTAGGAAATAGAATTAAACGAACATAGAAATTCACTGAAAAAACTAAAGGTTACAGGGACGTTATAGTTAGGCAGACATTTCTTACTTTCAAAACTATAAAAATTCAGCAGTTATAGTTACCTCACCTAATTACAACTTGCGCCCCTGTAATGCACTGCTTATGACGTCACACATTACATCATTGATGACATGGTCAATTACAGCGAGCATGTAACCTTTTTTTTTTTTTCAGTGAAAAAATATATATATATTCATTAAAAAAAGAGTTACAGTTTGGTTCTGAATTTACTTGTATAAAACCTTAAAAATTCAGCAGTTATAGTTAGAGTTACTACAAGTAACTATAGCTTCACCCTAAAATAACTATAACTCGTGCCCCGGCCATACATATTTTTTTCTTCATTAATTTGACTGCTAATGCTTCAATAATATTTTAATGACATTTACAGAGTTGTCATGATTGCTTTAATGGCGAGGGCCCAGGTTATAGTTACCCAAGGGCACAATTTATAGTTACCTGAAATAACTATAAATGCTAAATTTCTAACGAGTAAATTCAGAACCTAACTATAATGTCTCTGTAACCTTTGACTTTTTAAAGGAAGATATACATTGATAGGTGAATATTTTATGCTTTTTTAATTCTAGTTCCTAACATCCCTGTAACCTTTTTTCCAGTGAATGTCTATGTTTTTTTTTAACCTAAAGTAATTTTAATTGCTATATATTAGTCCAACCACTGCAGAAGGTGGTACATAGTGGGGGTTGGCTGCAGGGCCTGGCCTAGTGTCCAACTCCCTATTATCACCCAACCTCACACCGCGGTTGGCCTTTGGGCATATATGAAGGGGTTTAGCCGCAGGGCTAGACCTGTAGCCAGGCCCTGCGCCACCCCCCTTTAACTACCCAAACCCTGCCACGCATGGCTGAAGGGTTTGTCTCTCTGGGTTTGAGAATAGGAGTGAGAGGATGTCTCTGGGTGTGAAAGTGTCTGTCTAGTGTGAGAGTGGGTGTGTGTAGGTTTGAGTGGCTCTGTGAGTGGGTGGGTGAGGGTCTAAGTGGATCTGTAAGTGAATGAGTGATGTCTGATTGGGTCTGTGAATTGGTGCATCAGGGTCTGTGTGGGTCTTTGAGTGGGTGCATCAGTGTCTGAATAGGTCTGTGAGTGGGTGTCAGAGTCTGAGTGGGTCGGTTAGAGGGTGTGGCAGTGTTAGAGTAAGTCTGTGAATGGGTGTCTAAGGCTCTGAGTGGGTGTGAGAGTGGGTTTGTGAGTGACTGTGTGCATCTGTTAATGGGTGCGGGAGTGTCTAAGTGGCTCTGTCAGTCGCTGCATTATTGTCTGAGTGCTACTATGAGTGAATGAATTGGTGTACGAATGAGTCAGTGGATGTTTTTTCCACTGATATTCACAAATTTGTCGCAACGTTGCACTCAGGCTGCACTGTGCGACGCAATGTATTTGAGAATATTGTGCACCATGGAAAATAAAGTTTTTAAAGGTCATAATTTCACCCTCAAATACCCCAATATCACAGCCCTGGTTTCAGGGTACCTCCACCCAGCCTCTTATGTCACATTTCATTTTAGTTTTCAGCCCCGGGGACTGTGTCCTGTTACCTAAAATGGTGGCCACAACTTTCTGGTCAGGTTGTGGCCGGCTAGTAACAGCATTCTTGTTGGCATGCAGATTCGCAAATTCATGGGGCAGGCCGGTGCAGGTCGGTGTACAAGAGGGCTGAAACCATCATCTTTTGTTGCTGTCTGCCCTGGCCTGAATGCCCCCAATTTCAGAAGCGCTAAGCAGGGCTGCCCCTGCTTAGCTCTTATGAGATCGGGCAGATTCAGGCCAGGACAGGCGACACACCGCAGCTTGCAGAACTCCGCGGAATTCCTAAAGTTGACAACTAACTCCATGAACAATCAGATTTATCATCCAAGAGAGATCAGTCAGCAAAAAGGTAGCTCCTCCCTGTAGCCTATTACGTATACCTGTCAGCAAGGGAAGAGTTATGAGCAATGAGGGACGTTTTTCTCAGTACTTACTACAGATACCTCTCACCCTGGGGAAATCAGTTAGCAGACAGGCCACTCCTTTCGCAGTCATGACTGTGTATCCCTTTCGCTCTAGGGAGAGGTCTTAGCAGAGAGGCCACTCCTTGCTCAGACTGCACTGCACATCCATGGCATTCTAAAGATAGGTCTTAGTGGAGAGGACAGTGTTTCACACACTACTGCATATATTTGTCATTCTGGCGAGAAGTGTCATTGGCCATTCCCACACATTAATATACATGGTTATTGCCCTGGGGAGAAGTCTCAGTGAAGAGTTCACTACCTTTCATACTTGCTATGCAATAGAGAGGTCTCATATGTATGGTAAGTTCCTTCCACACCCTAGTATGCATACTATTCAGCCTGTGGAAAGGTGTGAGTGAAGAAGAAGTGTGTCTTTACACCCTACTTTACACACAGGTCACCTTGATGCAAGGTTTCAGTGGAGACACAAGTTCCTCCCCATATTCTTCTATCTGCAGTTGTTGGCCTGGGGAGATATGTCGATGATAGCCCAGTCTCTCATCACACCCTTTATGCATTGCTTTCATACAGTGAAAAGGTCTTATTGGAGAGGACCCACTAATGGGCACTAAAAAGCATAAGCAAATGATTCCCCAAACTTTATTTACAAACTCCAAGAATCTCACAAGATCATAAAAAAGGGGGTAGAGAAAATATTTCTCAAGAGAGAAGTTTCATTGAGAGAGATGTGTATTTGCACAGTTTAATAAACATAACTGATGATGCAGACCTATTATGCATGAACTACAGCTTGTGGGACTCTCACAATAGCTGGACAAATACGGGGGTGAGGGCAGGCATTTGGGGGCTCAGACTCATAAGAGTCTTGTGGGTATCCGTATACCTCGAAAAAGGGATTTATACCATAAAAAATCACATAATTTTGTATTAGGGTTGCTCTGACAAGAGCCTTTGTATTTAGAATGTGTTTATAGTGTGTAATGTTCAGTTGCATATTGAAGTGGATGCATTCCTTCATGTTATTAAGGAAAATCCTGTTCCCTTTCGCACTGAAGTCTACTTGATCTCTCCTATAGAAACCTAGATGCTGTTATGATATAAAGAGCTCATGTCATGCTTCTTGGATTTCTCAATCATCAGAAAACACTCTTTTAACCATTGTCATTTTTGACTTTGACATATATTAGATTATACAAAGGCAGTGTGAGGAAAGAGATGCATTAATTATGAAAAGGTCTGCTTCATTTGGATTTCAAGCAAAACACCAGTGATTGTGTCTAGGACATTTCTACAGTGCACTATCATCAGCTCTGGGTGCTCTTAATCCAAAATGCTCTCAATCAATGGTAACAGTTGATGCCACTTCATACCTCTATTGCATATCCAAGTTTGGAAATATAAGATTATTGTCTATATCACAATTAGCGGTCTATTCTCTAGACAAGTGATTAAAATGTATCCTAAAATCTAGAGTCAAAGCATGGTGCAGTATTGAGATCTCAGTCAGAAAAGGAGTGTGCAGCAGAATGAGTAAGCTTCAGCAGCAACATGCAGTTATATGAGGAGACTTTAAATGTAATTGAAAGATTTTTGGCTTCTAAAACGTAGGTTAGGTTGTGGCCAACTATTGTTACTATGGTCTTGCAGGAGCCATTTATACGATTATATAGGTGAATCTTACTGTGGGAGCCTCTTATGAACCAGTGAGACTCTTGCAACAGTTGCATGGACATTTGTTATATCTTGTGAAGGCACGAGATTTAGTTACCTTAGGGTATGAGTTATAGTTACTTGAGATTGCTCAAACTACTACAGGTGAATTTCCATGGTTTTGAACATTTAAAATGTGAGAGTAACTATAACGTCCCTATAACCTTTGCTTTTTGAAGTGAAATGTTTTATTTGTGTATTCTACTTCCTAACTATAACCTTCCTGTAACATTTCTATGTTTTTTAACGTAAAGTATTTTTTATTACTATACTTTAGACCAACCACCGATGTGCAAGGGCTTCGGCCGTGTGCGGCGGGGTTTGACTGCAGGGCCTGGCCTGTGGCCAGGCCCAATAGCCAACACCCTATAACTAACCAATCACACGCTGTGCACAGCCTTTCGCCATCCACAGCAGAAGTTGGCTGATGTCTGTGTCTCTGGGTGTAAGAATAGGTGTGAGAAGGTGTATGTGGGTGAGTAGTTGTGAAAGTGTCTGTCTGAGTGTCAGAATGGGTGCATCAGTGTCTGAGAGGGTCCATGAGTGGGTGTGTCAATATCTGTTTGGGTCTGTGAGTGGGTTAATGAGGGTTTGATTACATCTGTGAGAGGGTATGTGAGGGTCTGAGAGGATCTGTGAGAGGGTGTGTGAGTGCCTGAGTATGTCTGTGATTGGGTGTGTGAGGGACTGATGGGGGCTATAAGCGGGTGCATGGAGGTCTGAGTGTGTCTGTGAGTGGGTGTGTGTGTGTGTCTGGGTGGGTCTGCGAGTGGGTGGGTAAGGGTCAGAGTGGGTGTGGGATGAAGAGATCAAAAAAAGAAATTGAGAGAGAGAGGAACAGAGTGAGACAGATGGAGAGTTCTTAGGCTTTGTAGAATTATTGACTTAGAATGAGATATTTTCAGACAATTTTAAACGAAAAATTATTTTGTTAAGTAAGAAGAGCGAGATGACCTTTTTATATGTATATTAAATATTTGATTTTGAAAATAAACTCAAGTAGGGAAATGACCACAGACAACCTAGACTCAAACCCACAACTCTAAGTGTGCTAGTATGAGACCTTAACCACTAAGCTACTGGTGACTGTTCAGATGAAATGATGGCAGTCAAAACACAGATTCTGATGGGAAAAAGATGTAAATGTTCCAGCACCAGCCATGTTTATCACTCAAAACATGTGTAAATAAACAACACACTGCCATGACCTATCAGGATTCAAACCTTCAACCCACTGAATAACAGTCCAAGAGCTTTACCAGTAGGATAGAACTGACTCTGTGTTTCTGTGCATGAAAACGTTTGCTGGTTTTACACTTTCAAGTCATTGTTTGGAGAGAATATTGCAATACCAGTCTTTGTCTCTCTCTCTCTCTCTCTCTCTCTCTCTCTCTCTCTCTCTCTCTCTCTCGGTTTCATCCTATTAAGGAATGGAAGAGAGAGAGCGAGAGAGAGAGAGAATGACAGGACCGCAGGGGGAGACTCAAGGCCCTTGCGGTACTATCTGGCTCCTGACTTCAGCAGGAGCCAGCATTGCTCCTGCAAGCAGGGAGCTGCTTCTAATATCAGCTCCCTGCTTGCAGGAGCAATGTTTTCATCTGTCTCCTCTGCACGCATATTTGCATGCAGAGAAGACAGATGAAAACTTTTCTATCTGACAGTGGGAGCTGTTTGACAGCTCCAGCTGTCAGAAAATGGAGTTTGCTTTTGCTTGGTGGGAGCAGTCAGCTCTCACCAAGCAAAAGCAAACAGCTATCTTCTGGAAGGGGGCACCCTGGGGCATAGCACGGGCTGGCCCTGGGGGGTGTTGGTCCCCAGGGTCATGTATGGCTCCATGAAGGGGCCTGCATGACCCCTCTACAATGTTAAGCATCCCCAAGGAGGTGGTAGTCTCCATGGCTTGGTAGTCCAAAACAGACCCTCTTCACTTTTTTATTACAGCCCCAGGGTGGTGGTGAACCCCAGGGCGGCAGCGGGGCTACGAGGTCCTCTGCACCACATTTGTTTAGTACCTTGGGGAGATGGCAGTCCCCGGGGCTGTGGGGGGCCAAGAGCCCCCAGATCAGATTTCTTCAGTGGCCTCGGAAGGTGGTGGTCCCCAGGGCTACAGGGGGGTGGGCAACCAGTTTTTTGAGTTTGAAACGTGGAAATCTATGAAACATAAGACAGCAGTCTATTGACAAACGTAGGGCCTCATTCCGAGTCTGGCAGGCCAAGGACCGCCAAACTTGCTGTGATGGTCGAATCGCTGCACTCCAGGTGGTCTGACCACCGCATTACAAACCTGGTGGGTGGACCTGCCTGTGAACTGCTGTCACCACCAGGAAAGTTGTTCCTGATGGGTAGGCGGCAGTCTTAGTTGTGCCCTGCTGATTAGAACTCAGCTTTCTGCCAGCCTTTCCATGGTGGTCACCCGCCATGGAAAATCTGGTAGAAAGCTAGTGCTGGGGGAAACACAGGGGCCCAAGCACTGGCCATCCCACGCCATGGGCAGTGCAGGGCCCTCCCTGTCCAGCACCTTAAGAATGCATACTTTCTACCTTGCGGAGAGTGTGCATTCTGAGAGTGCTGTAGTGCTACACTATTAGCCTAGGCTACCTTAAGGAAGTCAAGACCAATACCATAGCACTGTTCCCGCTGGGCTGACTGATGGGAACATCGTAATACAATGTTCCAGCTGGTTAACCCGGTAGGGACATTGTAATATGAATGTGGGGGATGCCGTCGGCATGATGGTGGCATCCTCTCTGCAGCATTTGTATTCCCGTGGAGGGACCGCCAATGTCGTAATTAACCCCTTACACTCTTCTTAAAACAAATGCAGCAAAGAAGCTGATTCTTGATCCTTGTCGAGTTAGGAGACTGACAAACCTTCAGGGACACTCATTGGCTTACTTTTCACAGCAGACATGTGACAGTATTTTCCATCATATACGGATTATACCTGTGCACCACACTAAGATGCATAATCTTGTAAGAAGATGATATGTTATTAAGATATAGGCGGTCATTCTGACCGCGGCGGTCGGCGGTCGCCGCCCGACAAGCGGTTCCCGCCGAAAGACCGCTCCGCGGTCAAAAGACCGCGGCGGCCATTCTGGCTTTCCCGCAGGGCCGGCGGGCGACCGCCAGAAGACCGCCGGCCGGCCCAGCGGGAAAGCCCCTTCAACAATGAAGCCGGCTCGGAATGGAGCCGGCGGAGTTGCAGGGGTGCGACGGGTGCAGTGGCACCCATCGCGATTTTCACTGTCTGCAAAGCAGACAGTGAAAATCTTTGTGGGGCCCTGTTAGGGGGCCCCTGCACTGCCCATTCCAGTGGCATGGGCGGTGCAGGGGCCCCCAGGGGCCCCATGGCACCCGTTCCCGCCATCCTGGTTCTGGCGGTGGACACCGCCAGAAACAGGCTGGCGGGAAGGCGGTCGGAATCCCCATGGCGGTGCTGCAAGCAGCGCCGCCATGGCGGATACCCTGGGCCAGCGGGAAACCGGCGGGAAACCGCCGGCTCCCCTTTACTGACTGCGGCTTTACCGCCACGGTCAGAATCGCCCAGGAAGCACCGCCAGCCTGTTGGCGGTGCTTCCGCCGCCCTCCGCCATGGTGGTCATGGACCGCCAGGGTCAGAATGACCCCATAGTCATTCTGAGGTCAGTTCTCTTATAGATGAAAATAGGTCTGAAAGGTAAAGTGTATTTGCCTTCATTATGAACAAGAATATTAAAACTATATATGTAGATCGAGAAGAAGAAGAACCACTTGTCGTTATAGTTAATGGAGTAGCTACTAAAAATCAAAATTGGCAGGAAATTGTGAGTGCTGATAGGGTTAAAAATGCTTTAAAATATCTTAAATTTGAAAATGAGCTTTAAAAAGATATTGATGTAGAGGAACATATTACCTGTCTTTGACCAGGAAGTTCCACCTCAGCTCCTTCTGCTCAGTTTGAAAATGTTGACTTATGTAAGGCAAAATAAATAATTCTCTACATTTCAGAGATATGATGGGTGATGCTTTATAATTATACCAAATAAAGCAAGAAAAAGTAGAGCCAGTAAGCGTGTGGGAAAAGAGCTTTGTTTTCCAATGTTGTTGCCTACAAGAGAAGGTGGTCATTATGATGAATATCCACTTTAGATTCCTGTATTAGAATATTGATTCAGTAGAGTGCATTCAGAAAATTCCCGTTTTAGGCAAAACATGCCACACATTTTCCACCTTTTCTTTGAAAATTATCTTTCAGTGCTATCCTATGCTGTGGGCCATGTGGTGAGAACAGGGACATGTCTTAATTACATCACTGCAAGAGATTCCGTAGAAAAGGACATAGTAAAGATGAAGTACTAGGAATTAATTTTAAGAATGTTATGGCTTGCCAATGTGGTACCAATGAATATTGGTTTTGTCACCACAGTGAGCTAAGGTGTATGTTACACAATCTAGTCGCATCTACCGGGTTTGTTACTTTAAGCTATGCAGAGAATGTTTAGGATGATCTTCATGATTTTCTCAGGCAAGCTAATGCAAACATTTTAGGGGCTGATTGTAAATCTCTAAGTGAAGTGTGTTCCATGGATCCTGCAAATGTGTGTAGAGACTTTAAGCACAGATTTATAACACCACCCAGTGTGGTTATGGACTTCTGCTGAAAACAAAATGAAGCTAGAGGAGCACCACATATACATATGTTACTCTGTGTGAAATATCCACCAGAGTTTGGTGAAGATACTAATGACTCTGTGTTGCAATTTATTGAACAATTTGCGACTTGCAATATTCCAGAACAGTCTTAGAACAGAACTCAATTCCAGTTCCATAAATGTGGCAAATATCACTACTGTTTACGGAGATACAGAGCAAATGGGAAATACTACACTAAGTATCATTTTGTAATCCCTAGGTTAGAAGTTGAAAAGTGAACAGTTTCATGTCCGCAGACAGGCAGACTGTTTACTGACAAATCATATAAAAATACCTGAAACCTAAAAAAAAAGTTAACCTTCACAATTTATTAATGATTACAATTGTAATGCATTTCATGTGGAATGCCAAAGTGGATTTCAGTTTGTAGCAGTCAATTCTATTGCTGTGGCTTGACATGTCACTTCATATATAACGAAGTGAGAAAAGACAGAAATTAAGGATGTATGAGAATAGATAGCAGCAGAGAAGTTTTTAATTAAAAAACTTTACAGTTTCAGTTTAAGGGTGCTCTCACACAGGGAAATTAGATCTTATGAAGCTTCTCACTAACTCTTTTCTTCAGGCTTATACTGGAAGTCCAAATTAAAAATTTGGACTAGTTTAGGCCTGGCATCAGCACAAAAATGTGTGTTGAAACTGTTTCCTGAAATTGAGTAGCTTGCCCAGTTTGATCAAGAAAGCACTGAGCTCATTAAAACAAATATGATGGACACTTTCTTTCCTATCTCTAGTGTCCATCTAGAAAACCTCAGTTTGCATTAAGCACTGCAGTATTATACATACAGAAATAACATAGTGAAAAACATTGAGCAAGAAAAGTTTGGGGTAACTGTCTGTAAAACATGTTTATTGAGACATTGAAACCCTAGTCTCATTAATGATTGTAAACTGAACTGTAAAATAGGTGAGAAAAGTGAATTCCTATATGTGGCTCTTTTGTTACTTTTTAAGCCTTGGCATTCAGAAACTGAACTGCTACTGCTAGGTAAATATGACTGTTATAAAGATGCTTTCAATGCAGTCAATGATAACATTCAAATTGAAGTGTTTTCCACATTTCAGAAAATGTTAAGTGATAAAATCTTAAAGGAGGAAACAATTGCTATAGAGTTTGCAAAGGACAGTTCAAAAGGTAGCAAGAGCTTGGGGCCTAATAGTCAAGATCCTCATGGCCAGTCTGTCATTGAAAATGAGGTGTCTGCACCTATGAATGAAGTGGAAAATAGTTGGTTCAAGTGAGGAGTGGGATCATTGATTTAGAAAGTTTGATCTCACAATTAAATGAAGAACAGCTAAACATGTTTGAGAACAAGATAGAATCTATAGCGCAAGGACTGCTACATCATAGGCCTGAATTACTTGTAAAACATTCAAGCCTACACTTCAGTATATTAGTGGTCAGGCAGGTAGAGGAAAAACATTCTAATTAAAGTACTGACTGCATTTGTTCACAAAAAAACTACTTGAGATCTGTCATTTGTTGTGATTGCTCCTACTGGACTAGCTTCTCACAACATTAAAGGAATCACATTGCACTGACTACTTTTCTTGACTGTGGAACATGACAACAAAACTAGACTACCTGGAGTTATCTAGTAATGACTGTCGTGAAGTGTCAAGAGTTCTCAAAAAATGTAAAGTTCTCATTACTGATGGGGTTGGCATGGTATCCCACCTTTTTCTAGCTTTTATTCTTCTGAGGTCCTTAGAACTGACTATGAGGTTCTGTTTAGTGGTAGACATATTATAGTTTTTTGTGATCTCCTACAGTAGACTCCTGCCAATGGTCAACCAGTTTTAAAAACTTTTTTTTGAAGAAGAAATTAAAAATGAGTTAGGGAGTTTTGAAAATTTTAACAAAAGGTAACATTTTTTGTATGCTGAGTTGACAAAAAATATTAAACTGGCAGCAGAGAGGGAGTATGTGAATGAATTAAAAGACATTAGAATATGAATAACTAGCAAACGAGCTAAGAAAGCTGTTGCTTCGCTCAAGGTCTGATCTCGGTTCTCACACAAGTCACCAGCTTCTGTGATGCAACACCATATGGAAACTCAGAAACAGATTGGATGCCTGATACCAACATTGGACAATTATGCACAATTTAACTTAAAAATGCTTCATTTGGAAAAACAGGAGATTGTGAGTCTTATTAGTAGAAATACAATTGACCATAAATGTTTAAACTTACCACTAAGTTCCCCAGCAATAAAAAAAAAAAAAAAAACTGGAATCACTAGAGAAAACAGTTTCACATACTGCTAGTTTAGAAAAGACTCTAAGGGCCATATTTATACTTTTTGACGCACAACTGTGCCAACGCAGTTGTGCGTAATTTTTTTTACCGCCGGCTAACGCCATTCCAACGCGCCATGTGGGCGCCTTATTTATGGAATGGCGTTAGCCAGCGCTGCGGACTGGTACGCGTAAAAAAAAATGACACACCAGGCAGCGCCAGCGTTTGGGAAAGTGGGGGTTGTGCGTCAAAAAATGCTGCAAGTCAGGTCGGAGGCAAAAATCAGGCCTCACACCGGACTTGCACCATTTATTTTTACGCACAATCCCCATTGACATGACTCCTGTCATAGCAAAGACAGGAGTCATGCCCCCTTGCCCAATGGCCATGTCCAGGGGACTTATGTCCCCTGGGCATGGTCATTGGGCATAGTGGCATGTAGGGGGGCCCAAATCAGGCCCCACTATGCCACTTAAAAAAAAATAAAAAATATACTTACCAGAACTTACCTTTCCTTCCTTGGGATGGGTCCCTCCATCCTTGGGTGTCCTCCTGGGATGGGCAAAGGTGGCAGAGGGTGTCCCTGGGGGAATGGGAGGGCACCTCTGGGCTCTTTCCGAGCCCGCAGGTCACTTAACGCCTGCCCTGACCCAGGCGTTAACAAACGGCACCCATCAGGCTGGGCGCCGTTTTTTAAGGTCCGCCCCCTCCTGTGCGTCAAAATGACGCGGGGGTATAAATAAGGTGCACAGGCCTTAAAGTCATTTTTGGGGAGGGAATGCCTACCTTGCATATAATTAACGCAAGGCAGGTTCCCCCTTCCAAAAAGTGACGCACATGGTGGGATTTTGACGTCCGTGGGGTTGGGCGTCAAAGTATAAATATGGGGCAGGGTTTGCGCTGAATGTGCGTCAACATTTTGACGCACATTCGACGCAAGCAGAGTATAAATATGCCCCTAAACCTCTATAAAAATTGCAGACTATTTGTGCCACAAAATCTGAATGTTGAGAAGGGACTAGTGAATGGTGTAATGAACAATGTGATAGATTTCATTACATATCCCAACAGAACAGAATACAATTATTGATCACATTTTGGAAGGAAAAAAACTGGGAGGTGCACTGCCATATTTCGCCTGGTAAAACATCTGTATCTGAAAAGACAACAGTTCCCTCTGGGTTTGGCTTTTTCTGTTACCATTCACAGATCTCAAGAACTAGGTTTAGATTCAGCAATTATAAATATAGTTCACACAGTCTTTAAAGAAGGTATGTTTTATGTTGCTTTATCACAGGTGAGGTCATTGTCAGGGTTGTACTTCCTGATTTGTATGTGAGCAAAGTCGTTGCTGACTCATCATCTATGATAGAATGCAATCATTAGCGAGGGATGTCTGCTCCTTATCTCAGCTTATCTCCCATTGCTTGACAAGCATCCAAGTTATAAAAATAAAAAAAGTTCTGAGTTTCTATATTTTTCAAGAGTTTCAAAACTAAGGCCCATATTTGTGAAGAATGGTGCACAACTGCTCTAATGCAGTTGTGCGTAATTTTTTTAACACAAGCTAGCGTCATTCCTTAGCGCCATCAATGCACTATGTTTCTGTAATGACGTAGGATGCCGCTAAGGAGTGGTTAGAGGGAATGAAAAGAAGCTAACATCTGCAACATGCCATAAGGAAAAATTACACTAATGCTGCAAAAGTGGTGCTAGACCTTTTTGCTGTGTAAACATGTCGCAAAAGGGTTAGTGACATTTTTACACCACATTAGCATTAAAAACAAACCACACTGGCAGGAAAGAGAGCAAATGCAAGAAAAGTTGGAATCTTCAGGCCAGGAGAGACCCCAGGGTGACCACAATCACCTAAGTACCAGCTAGGAGGGTCTAGAAAATCCCAGAAGAAGGAGAAGAGAAAGCAAAAGTGTTGCTTTATCGAGGAGGAGCATGACTTCCTGGTCAGAGAAGTGATAAAGCACCAACATCAGCTTTTTGTCACCTCCAAATTGCCAGTCGGTAGGAGAGGCGCAATATGGCAGGCGATAGTGAACAAAATCAACAGCGTTGCAGAGATGAAGAGCACTGTCACTGAGGTCAAGAAGCGCTGGCACGATTGTAAGCGCAGGACTATGGAGAAACTCGCCAGGAACCTTAAAGCAGCACTGCCGACTGTAGGTGGAAGTCCTGCACCACAGAAGGACCTCGTGAGTTGGAGGACATGGTTGCAGGGTTATCCTGTAGGAACAACCACAAATGCAGGGTAAGTTGCAGGAGGGGATATCTGGAACTCCACAGGTGAAGGGACATAGGACACACTCAATGCATGCTAAAGGGCTGCAACAGGATACATAGGCCCTGAATCAAGATGCACCATCCTCACCCAAACCACATAAGTACTGACGCTTTGGTTATGCTATGCACTCCAACATCTACACAACATCCAAATAGGCCTCCCACTATGTCTATACTCCACCATGTAAATATGCACCGCATTGCCTGGTAGCCACTTGCAAATAGTGTGGCTATGGCTGTGCCATCCCAACACCCATTGCATATAGACAAAGCCCCTGAACCAACACAGCGTGGACAAAAGAGATTAGGACAGAAGTCAACACCTGTATGAAGGTAGCCTCCATCTAGCATTGATACCCCCACTTTTGGCCTGTTTGTGAGTATATGTCAGTGTGCTTTTACTGTCTCATTGGGATCTTGCTAGCCAGGACCCCAGTGCTCGTTGTGAAAACCCTATTTGTCAGTGTGTTTTATATGTCTCACTGGGACCCTGCTAGCCAGGGCCCCAGTGCTCATAGTTTGTGGCCTGAATGTGTTTCCTGAGTGGTGCCTAACTGTGTCACTGAGGCTCTGTTAATCAGAACCTCAGTGCTTATGCTCTCTCTGCATTTAAAATTGTCACTGAAGGCTAGTGACTATTTTTACCATTTCTAATTGGCACACTGGAACACCCTTATAATTCCCTAGTATATGGTACCTAGGTATCCACGGAATTGGGGTTCCAGGAGATCCCTATGGGCTGCACCATTTCTTTTGCCACCCATAGGGAGCTCAGACAATTCTTACACAGGACTGACACTGCAGCCTGAGTGAAATAACGTCCACGTTATTTCACAGCCATTTTACACTGCACCTAAGTAATTTATAAGTCACCTATCTGTCTAACCCTCACCTAGTGAAGGTCGGGTGCAAAGTTACTAAGTGTGAGGGCACCCTGGCACTAGCCAAGGAGCCCCCACATGGTTCAGGGCTATTTCCCCGGACTTTGTGATTGCGGGGATACCATTACAAGCGTGCACTACATATAGGTCAAAACCTATATGTAGCTTTACAATGGTAACTCCGAATATGGCCATGCAACATGTCTAAGATCATGGAATTGTCCCCCCAGGCCAAATCTGGTATTGGGGTGCCAATCCCATGCATCCCTTGGGCTCCAGAATGGACCCCAGGTACTGCCAAACTAGCTCTCTGGGGTTTTCATTTCAGCTACCGCTGCTTTCAACCCACAGACAGGCTTCTGCCCTCCTGGGGTCTGGGCAGCCCAGTCCTAAGAAGGCAGAACCAAGAATGTCCTCTGAGAGAGGGTGTTACACCCTCTCCCTTTGGAAATAGGTGTTAAGGGCTGGGGAGGAGTAGCCTCCCCCAGCCTCTGGAAATGCTTTGAAGGGCAGAGATGGTTCCCTCCTTGCATAAGCCAGTCTACACAGGTTCAGGGATCCCCCAGCCCCTGCTCTGGATCGAAACTGGACAAAGGAAATGGGAGTGACCACTCCCATGTCCATCACCACCCCAGTGGTGGTGGCCAGTGCTCCTCCAGTGTGTCCCAGACCTCTGCCATCTTGGATGGAGAGGAGTGAGGGCACAAGGGAGGCCTCTGAGTGGCCAGTGCCAGCAGGTGATGTCAGAGACCCCTCCTGATAGGTGCTTACCTGACTAGGTGGCCAATCCTCCACTGAGGGATATTTAGGGTCTCTCCTTTGGGCTTCTCTTCAGATAACAAATGCAAGAGCTCACCAGAGTTCCGCTGCATCTCCCTCTTCGATTTCTGCCAAGGATCGACCACTGACTGCTCCAAGATGCCTGCAAAACTGCAACAAAGTAGCAAGAAGACTACCAGCGACATTGTAGAGCCTAATCCTGCCCAATTTCTTGACTGTATCCTGGTGGTGCATGCTCTGGGGGCTACCTGCCTTCACTCTGCACTGGAAGCCAAGCAGAAATCCCCCAGTGATCAACGGAATTGTCCCCCTGCTAACGCAGGCACCAAACTTCTGCTTCACCGGTCCCCTGGGTCCCCTCTTATCATGACTAGCGTGGTCCCTGGAACACAAGAACTGGATCCAAGTGACCCGACAGTTCAGTGGTCCATCTGTCGAAATTTGGTGGAGGTAAGTCCTTGCCTCCCCACGCCAGAAAGTAATCCTGTGTAGAGCGTGAACTGCAGCTGCTAGGGCTTCTGTGCACTTTCTAAACAAATCCTTCATGCACAGCACAGCCCAGGTCCCCAGCACTCCGTCCTGCATTGCTCAACCTGCTGAGTTGACCACCGGCTTTGTGGGACCCTCCTTTGTAGTGTTGAGACAACTGCCGTGCTCAGTTTTCTTGAACCCATGTTCATGTACTTCTGCGGGTGCTACCTTTTTCTGCATGGTCTCTCTGTGTTGCTGAGCGCCCCCTTTGTCTCCTCTTCCAAGGGGCGACCTCCTGGTCCTTCCTGGGCCCTGGCAGCACCCAATTCCTTCAACTGCGACCTTTGCAGCTATCAAGGTTTGTTTGTGGTCTTTCTGTGCACAAACAACTCTCCATCCTCCAGCACGCCGTGGGACATCTTCTGTGCAAAGGAGTAGTTCCTGGCATCATCCGCTATTGCAGAATCTTCAGCTTCTTCCACCTGGAGGCAGCCATTTTGCACCTTCATCCGGGGTTTAGTGGGCTCCTGCTCCCCCTGGACACTTTTGTGACTCTTGGACTTGGTCCCCTTCTTTTACAGGTCCTCAGGTCCAGGAAGCCATCTTCAGTGCTTTGCAGTCTGTTGTGGTCTTTGCAGAATCTCCTATCACGACTTTAGTGTGTTTCTGGGGAAGTAGGGTAACTTTACTCCTAATTTTCAGGGTCTTGGGTTGGGGTATCCTGGACACCCTTAGAGTTTTCTTACACTCCCAGCGACCCTCTACACACTACACTAGGCCTGGGGTCCCTAAGTGGTTCGCATTCCACTTTCTTAGTATATAGTTTGTATATCCCCTAGGCCTATTGCATCCTATTGTATTCTACAGTTTTTACATTGTATTCTACATCTTGCAGCACACATTGAAATGCCATCTCAGTAAAAATAGCTTATACATGTGCAGGAAGGGACACCCCCCTGCTCATAAACAAATCGTCACTTCAAGGCAGGCACCCTGTCATCATGCTGCAACAATGCCTCTGTTGGTGTAGGGAGAACAAATCTGTGCAGGCACAGGGGGAATTGCAGGGCTATACTCAAGTAAATATGCACATCACTGCATATCTAAACTGCTGCAGTGTACTGCAAAACATCTGGCAGCTGCCCAAATGAGAAAAAATTCTGCCCTAAAGCTTGCAATCAGTGGAACACAATCCATTCAGTGTTAACCCACTGCAACTCACACACAGCCATGTGTGTCTTATGGGAATGGCCAGAAAATGAAATACATACAACACATTGTGCATGTATGTGAACATTATGGCCCTCATTACAACTCTGGTGGTTGTTGTTAGAACAGCAGTAATACCACCAACAGGCCGGTGGTAAAAAAAAAATGGAATCAAGACCACAGCGGAAACTGCCAACACATGCAGCCACTTTAACACTCCGCCCGCCACAGCGGTAGCAACAAACCACTCGGCGGTAACCGCCAACAGCCAGGCGGAGGACAATGTACCGCCCACCCCATTACAACCCGCCCATCCGCCAGCTTTTCCGGGGCGGTACCAACGCCATCAAAAGCACGGTGGAAACAGTACTTGGAAGGGAAACCACTCACCTCTCGACACGGAAGGAAGAACCAGGACGCCATGGAGACCGAGCTGCACGTCCTGCCCATGCTGGTGCATCTTCTCATATATCAGGAGTACCAACGGTGGCGATGAGGACCACAGTGAGTACAGCACCTAATAGACAGGGGAGAGAGGGAGGAAAAAGAGAGTGACACACACACATGCAACATGCAACATGCCCACCCCCACCCTCACCCCCAACACCATAAACACAAACACATGCAACAACATTACAGTTACACCCCGTAACCCTCTGGAAGAACGCAAGGACAAAAGGAATTGAGTCAAATTAGTGTAATATTAGAATTTTAGAGACATACGTTCATAAAAAAATAAACAGTGTGTACAATATGTACAATATATACAAAATGATGGACAATGTCCACAAAAAAATAGTTCGTGCCCACACTTGACTCCTGCCTCAAAACAGAGAGAACACTGCAGGGGCATCAGGTCGAAAACACACAGGCACCTCAGGGGGACGGGGAAGGGGGGCACCTCAGCTGGAAGATGGTACAACGCCACTGCTCCTGGAGGGGGCTCCATGCCCACATCGACGTCCTGGGGAGTGCAAGGCCACAGTCTCTCAAGTTTCTCCAGTGGGTGATTTGCCCACTGCCTGGTCCTGGGGAGTGCAAAGCCACAGTCTCTCAAGTGGGTGGTTTGCACACTGCTTGCTCCTGGGGAGTGAAAAGCAACAGTCTCTCAAGTGGGAGCTTTGCCCACTGCCTGGTGCTAGGGAGTGCAAAGCCACAGTCTCCGAAGTGGGTGGTTTGCCCACTGCTTGGTCCTGGGGAGGGCTACAGTCCATCTGCCGGCAGCTATGGCTGCACAATGGTGGTAGTGCCGGTGCAGGTGGGGGTGCTGCCAGTGGTGGGAGTAGGCTCCAGCTTTTCTCCTGCAGCCTCAGACGGCTGCCCCCTGGTGCTGCTGTTGCTGGCAGTGGTGCTACTGTCAGCAGCGCAGGTGGTGGTGGTTGTGGCGGTGCAGGTGGCAGTGCTGGCTGCGGCGGTGCTGCCAGTCGTGGGGGGAGGCTCCAGCCCTTCTCCTGTAGCCTCGAACGGCTGCCCACCGGGGCTGCTGCTGCTGGCAGTGGTGCTACTGTCAGCGGTGCAGGTGGCAGTGCTTGTGGGGGGCTTGCGGCGGTGCAGGTGACGGTGGTGGGCCAGGTGGAGGTGCCGGTGCTGCCAGTGGTGGATAAGGCTCCAGTCCTTCTCCTGCAGCCTCGGACAGCTACCCACTGGGGCTGCTGCTGATGCCAGTAGTGGTGCTTTGGGCAATGCAGGTGGCGGTGAGGGTGGCAGTGCTTGCGGCGGGGCAGGTGGCGGTGCTGGCGGTTGTGCTGGTACCCATCACGCCTTCACCTGCAGACTCGGACGGTTGAAGTTCCTTGGCTGGTGTTTTGTGCCCCTTTCTGCCCTTGGCAGATGGTGGTGTCACCTTGGGACTGGCAGCTGGAGTCTTTGAGGTAGCCTTGCTGGGTGGTTGTGGCTCCTTCCCCTTACTGGATGCTGTCTCCTTCTTCACCTTGCCAGGTGGCGGAATGTTCTTTGCCTTGGCAGGGGTTGGTGGCACACTGGCTGGCCTGACAGGTGCCCCCTTTGAGCCTCTGACAGCTGCAGGAACCACAACAGATGTGGACTTGGTGGCTGAGGTTCAGGGCTGGGTTTTGGCACGCCTGACCCGAGGGAAAGGACGGTGGAGGGGTAGGGAACAGGTCAATGTTGGCTAGGAAAAGCTTCTTAGGGACATTGGGGCAGGAAGAGGGTGAAGGTTTGGGAGTGGAGGAAGAGGGAGTGGTTGTAGGAGGTGTCCGTCTGTTGTGTTTGGGTGCAGGTGCATGAGCTGGATGCAGTTGTGAGGTGGATGGCTGGGTGGGTGTGTGCTTGCGTTTGTGTACTTTGGGAGGAGGGGTCACAGGAGGGGTCACAGACACAGTGAGAGAGGACACAAGGGGACGGGAGCATGGATGTGGGGGGGGTGACTGCCAGTGAGGGGTGTGTAGTGATGGGCGTGCTGGTGATGGAGGTAGTGGATGATGATGTAGTGCATGCAGGTGTGAGTGCAAACGCTACTGGGAGGGAGGTGGAGGATGAGGAGGAGGGGGACACAGTGGAGGCAGCGGATGTTGGTGTGTCTGCATGTGGATGGTGCTTGTGTGAGTGCCTGTGAGATGAAGTGTGGTTCTTGTGTTTGCCTGAGCCACGTTTGTGTTGATTTGGGTGAATGCTGGTCTGAAGGTGTGCTTGGGATAGGCTGGGGATGAGGGGATTGGGACTGGGTAGTGGAAGTTAGCGTGGAAGGCTAGAGACAGGGACAATGGCTACCAGGAGTGCGGAGGCCAGAGTCTGAAATGCTCTCTGTTGGGCTGCCACGCCAGAGTGAATGCCCTCCAGGTATGCATTTGTTTGTTCCAAATCCCTCTCGACACCCTGGATGGCATTCAGAATGGTTGACTGCCCAACAGTGAGGGATCTCAGGAGGTCAATAGCCTCCTCACTGAGGGCAGCAGGGCTGACTGGAGCAGGGCCTGAGGTACCTGGGGCGAAGGAGATGCCCTCCCTCCTGGGTGAATGGGCACAGGAAACATGCTGAGGGGCTGATTGGAGGGCAGTGCTGGTGGGGGGGTTGCCGACTGTACCTGTTGTTGGGGTGAGCACAGAGGTGTCTGCCACCACCAGGGAGCTTCCATTGGAGAAGGAGTCGCTGTCTGTAGTGTCCCCTCCTGTCTCCGTTGTGGTGCTCCCCTCGCCCTCCGTCTTACTGTTGCCCTCACACTCGGTGGTTTCGGCTTCCAGGCCCATGTGGGATGCAGCTCCCTCAGTCTCCGGTGCCTCTGCTCCTCCACCAGATGATGCTAATGCACACAAGGACAGGGTGACAAAACGAAAAGGGGGGAGAGACAGAGGATACACTTGGTCAATGTCAGCAACAACACTACTGTTGATGTACACAACACACAGGGAGCTGGCCTATGCACTAGGCCGTGCACTACCAGTTACAATGCTAGTCACCAGCCCATGGAGGACATGGCCTAATGCCATCAGCAGCACACCTGAAACCCAGAGGACCCTGCCCAGTAGTAGATGCCCAGTAACACCATTGGGTTTGGAGTGCTTCAGAGCCTGCCCAACAAGGGACCTACTCTGCCATGTTCGCCCTGGCCTAGGGGTATCCACAGTCCACATCCCTCACCCAGGTAAAACCTTAACGCGCGCCAACTCATGAATCTGAATTTGTACTCAACCTCTTGTGGCTGCTGTGATGCCCTCAAGCGCCCATCCAACTCCGGATTGCCACCACCAGGATGCGTAACATCAGGGGGTCAGGGTATGACAGGCACTCCTTCCTTGTTGGGAGGTCAGCCCCAGCTGGGCCTCCGCCATCTTCCTTGCCCAGTGGCATAGGTCCTCCCACCGTTTGCGGCAGTGGGTGCTCCACCTGTCAAAGACCCACAGGGTCTGCACCTCCTTGACGATGGCACGCCAAATATCCTTTTTCTGATGGGCGCTGACTTGCAGGAAAAATACAGCAGAAAAGGGATTAGTAGTACCGTCAGGACCGTCACACTCATGGCCCACCATATCCCTCTCATCCACTAACGCACATACATTATCCACCATACATGCAGCACTCTGCCCAGGACACTTCAGACCCCCTATATGTGGCTTAAACATGCAGCACTCCATACATTCATGGCCGACGCATCATGCTCACAGTGTATTCAGCTGTTCGTCTGGAGGACCATAGAGTAAAGTGTACTGGGGTAGGACCCCATCCACCAGTCTCTCCAACTCCTCCGCAGTGAAGGCAGGGGCCCTTTCCCCTGACACATGAGCCATTGTCAGTTCCAGACACAGGTCACAGCAGCACTTGCAGTGTAGGTCCACAACGGCACACAACACCTGCGGAATTATCTCATTTCCACTTGTCCTTTCTCACAGGTCAGGCAGCTGCCATTTCAGGAGGCCACAGGCGATGGCACCTAACTGCGTCACAGCAGACATTGGCACATCAACTGAGTCTCGGATTCACATACTGGTTCTGTAAATGAAGAGATGCATCATTATTACAATTGAGGTGTGAATATGACCCTCTGCTCACCGTTTTCCTCCCTAGGCTTCAACCGCTAATGATGAATATGACATGGAGACATCTTCCAGTGTACAGACCCCTGGTGGACCTCGCCTCAATGGAGGACAGATACATTATCCTAACATACAGACTTGATCTGGCCACAATCCAAGAACTATGTGCCCAATTGGAGCCAGACCTGATGTCAGCTATCTGCCAGCCCACATGTGTGCCCTGTCTAGTGCAGGTCCTGTCAGTACTCCATTTCCTGGCAAGTGGTTCCTTCCAAACAACAGTGGCCATGGCATCAGGGATGTCTCAGCAATGTTGACCAGAGTCTTGTCTGCCCTGCTGAAACACACGCGTAGCTACATCATATTCCCCCAGTTGGAGGATTTGGCCAAATTGAAAGCTGACTTTTATGCCCTGGGACATACCCCCAACATCATTTGTGCCATTAATGGTACACATGTAGCATTTGTCCGCCCGCCCCCGGAGAAATGAACAGGTGTTCTGGAATATAAAAATCTATCACTCTATGAATGTGCAGATGGTGTGTTTGGCTGACCAGTACATCTCCCATGTGAATGCCACGTATCCTGGCTCTGTGGATGACGCCTTTATCTTGAGGAATAGCAGCATCCCATGTGTAAAGGCTCAACTCCAAAGGCACCAGGTGTGGCTAATAGGTAAGCCCAACGTCCCCACCCAGTATATGTTGGTGTCTAGGTATGGGGTTGTCCCTAAGGGGTAGTGTGTGTCTAACAGTTGTCCCTCGATTTTTGCAGGTGACTCTGGTTACCCCAACCTCTCATGGCTTCTGACCCCATTGAGGAATCCCAGGACAAGGGCAGTGGAACGTTACAATGAGACACATGGGCGAACAAGGAGTATTATTGAGAGAACCTTCGGCCTCCTGAAGGCCAGGTTCCTGTGCCTCCATCTGACAGGTGGATCCCTGTACTACTCACTCAAGAGGTTTTGCCAGATCATCGTTGCACATTGCATGTTGCCCAACCTGGCCTTGAGACGCCAGGTGCCTTTTCTGCAGGAGGGTGAGCCTGGAGATGGTCTTGTGGCAGCGGTGGAACCTGTGCACAGTGAGGAAGAGGAGGCAGAGGAAGAAGATATGGACAACAGAAGTAATACCATACAGCAGTACTTCCAGTGGCACACAGATAAGACACTGTAACTTCACTTTACTTTTCAGTTTTCTGTTGGACATTGTACATGGCAGCCTGATTCCCCTATGTCTATGGCCACTTACTGTACCCTTTGGCATCTCTATTCTCAGATCTCTGTGCCCCACTCTGGCTCCTGGTATGTTTACTGCTGCCCACTACAGGTCATACCAATGTATACATTTCTGTACATATGATTTGCAATGTTTTCAGAATGTTGTACTAATACATATTTCAATCAATTGACAGACTCCAGATGTGTATTTGTTCCAAGGGTGTTTATTTAAGTGCTAATTAGTAGAGGGGGATGTGCAATGGACTGGGGTGATGGTGGAGGAATGTCCAGTTAGAGTCCAGTCTCCTGGTATCACAGGTGCATTGTCCAATGGGGCATAGAAGGGGAGCAATGGCAGTTCTAGGTGGACAGTGTGACAGAGTGGGTTGAAGGGTGACCATCAGGAGAGTCTTATTTCCTGGCGGTGGTCTTGGCAATGTTCTCTGGCTTCTGTCTGGATCGCAGGGACGGTTTGCAGGGTGGTTTTCCTTCTGCATGGGGGTGGGGTGCCGGTGTTCCAGTGCAGGGCCTCCTGTCAACTAGCACCTGCTGAAGTGGAGGGATGTTCATCAGTGTGGCTAGTATCAGGGGCCCATTGTTGTGCCATTGCCTCCCTCATGGTGTTGCCCATGTCGGCCAGCACCCCTGCAATGGTGACCAGTATTGTGTGGATGTGTTTGAGGTCCTCCCTGATCCCCAGGTACTGTCCCTCCTGCAGCCGCTGGGTCTCCTGCAATTTGACCAGTCTCTGGCCCAAGGTCTCCTGGGAATGTTGGTATGCTCCTAGGATCCCTGCAAGTGCCTCGT
This sequence comes from Pleurodeles waltl, assembly GCF_031143425.1. NCBI lineage: Eukaryota > Metazoa > Chordata > Amphibia > Caudata > Salamandridae > Pleurodeles > Pleurodeles waltl. Next base: position 930,256,005 of record NC_090445.1, on the reverse strand, counting down.
GGAGAGTGGGTTCCCTGGCCCTGTCCTCCCCCTGTCGCACAGCAGTCCCACCAGCTTCCCTGTTGTCCTGTGTTTCTGTCCCCTAAATCGTGTGCCCACTGCCACTGACCCCAGGTCCCTGATTTTCTTGGTTTTGTGGGGTTGCCTGGGGTCACTGTAGTGGTGCTCACACTTCTGATTGACGTGACCTGGGGACAGTGGTATGGGCCTGCTGGGTGGGTGCTGTGCTGGTGTTTCCTGAAGTGGAAGGCTCTGTGGTGGTATAGGACTGTGGCAGGGTAACCGACTGTCCAGATATCCCTGATGGGCCAGGTTGGTAATCGTGATCCAGGTGTGCAAAGCTGCTGTCATCACTGTGGGCCTCTTCTGTGGGGGGACTGGATGTTGGTGGCACCTCCTCTCCGGTGACGTTGAATGGGGGTCCGGTGGGGATGAAAATGCAGTGTTACTGTATCTACGTGTGCCATCTTGTGCATGGGTGTGTTACCCTGTATGGTTGTGATTGCCCTGTCAGCTTTGCCTTGTGTACATTTTGTGGGCTAGGTGATTCTCTCTAATGGGCATGCTTTAGTTATGGGTGTCCATGCAGGTCTGTGATGGGTGTCCACGCATAGGTGTTGCATGCAGGGCTTGGTATTGGGATGAGTGGTTTGTGATAGTGGAGTATTTGTGAGGTGGTGGAGCGATGGGGGTGAGGGTAGGGGTAGGTGTTTTTGATGGCATGCAGGTAGGGTGGGGGATATAGTAGTAAAGATTTGACTTACCAGAGTCCAGTCCTCCTGCTACTCCTGCAAGGCCCTCAGGATGCATTATTGCCAAAACTTGCTCCTCCCATATTGTTAGTTGCGGTAGAGGAGGTTGGGGTCCACCACCAGTCCTCTGTACGGCTACCTTGTGTCTTGCAACCACAGACTGCACCTTCCCCCGTAGGTCGTTACACCTCTTCCTGATGTCATCCCTTGTTCTGGGGTGCTGTCCCACAGCGTTGACCCTGTCCACGACTCTCCTCCATAGCTCCAACGCCTGTGATCCGAATAGTTGTGGCTCTACCCGGATGATTTCCTCCACCATGACCCTTAGCTCCTCCTCTGAGATCCTGGGGTGTCTTTGGGGTGCCATGGATGTGGTGTGAGTGGTATGTGTGAGGATGTGTTGTGGTGTGTGCTGTAAGTTGTGTGGATGGTGTATGGGTGATGGTGTTCTGTGGCTCAGATTGAGTGGGTGTTCCTGGCTTGTCTCTCTCTCTGTTGGCAATCTTTTTTTTTCATTGAAATGGTTGTGGCTAATGTGGGTGTGTGTTGTATGGTGGTGTGAGTGTTTGGGTGTGGTGTGTGTATGTGTGTGTCAGGTGTGTGTAGTTTGAATTTTCCAATGTGGTGTAGCTTTGTTAGTGTGTGTGTGTATTTTAAGCACAGCGATGTGTTCCACCAGTTTTTTGCTTTTTCCATGTGTGCTGCATTCTGCAGCATCCATAGAAGGATCAAATTGCCAGACATAATTGTTAATGTGCAGAAAGGTATAATAACGTTTCCCACACATAAACAAACAAAACCCTCAATGCGAACATCCTTGCACAACGGTGCAAGGATGCCTGAATTGGTGCTAGGCAGCTCAATTTAGTGCCAATGCAGGGGACATTGCAGGGGTGCCCCATGTTTAATTAAATACGGCACATCCCTGTGATGTGAAAATGACGGACCGTGGCACTGCCACTTTTAGCGCAGCTTCACGCACCGTCATTTCCCGTTACTATTGAGCTTGACCTATGTATGATGCACAATGCTACACATAAGTACAACCACAACCTTGGGTCAGCAACATGTCATGGAGCCTCCAGTGGCAAATACAGGATGTCCCATATCAGCAGCCAATACAATTGAATATTGATTTTACAGTAACTTATTGTAGAGGATGATGGCTTACCTCCTGTCGACCTGCCTGTTCTGGATTTTGCAGATGACATGGATGACCAGATGCTAACTATCAATGAACAGACTCTCCAGGATGTCCTAGGATCACTCCAGATGCCACCACCTTGAGTCGCAGGGAAAACACACAGCATTGTGGGGTCTTCGTACCCAGCTACAAACACATGCCACAAGCCAGTACTCATGAAGCCCTGGACTCCGATGATCCAGAGATCAGCTTTCATAGGACAGTGGTAAGGCCAAGTAGGTGCAAGTAGGGATGGAGACCATAGCAGGCATCCTAGAGGGAGTGTGGACATCCTCAGTTCAAATAAGGACAACACAGCTGCCATCAGAGGCATCTACTCCCCACTACGTGTACTCCACCCGTCTCTGGCTGAAATAGCTGCTTTCATGAAGCAGAGGCTACAACAAATGACCTCCCAATCTGGCAGCAGCATAACAGACAACAGGCTGGGGGTTATGCAGAATACCCTGAAGTCCATACAGCATGAAGTGGCCTCCCTAAGGAAAACATGGCTGCCTACTACTGTGATGTTGCTGCAATGTTGAAAAATCAGCAGTTCCTCCTTCCTGCAGTGATGCTTTATGTGTTGTCACAAATTGCAGCTGCTGGGACCCTTAACTCCACATCTCTATCCCCTGAAGTGTGTGTGGCCCCCTCTACCTCTACAACAGCATCAGCCATAGGCACAGGAGGCACCACACACATCAGAGAATGAAGATGTGGAAGGAATAACATTCACAAGGAAAAGCACCCAGTAGCACCAGTCTGTGCCACACGGACAGTTTCTCCTTATTTCTGGCCTTAAGATCTTGCCAGTGTTGTGACAGTAGGAAATGTGCCCTCTTCACATAGCTACTGTTGATTTGTCTGCTATGTACTGTCTCTTTCATACCAATTGACAATTTTTAAACTCCTCACTAATGTACACTACTCCTAACCATGTCTCATGACTTGTGCCTCAACCCTGGACTCCGATTTTGGTACATATGGCTAACGTTCACTCATGGGGTCTGAGAACTGGACATTGTATAGAGTTCACAAATACAATTGTACCTGTAAATAAAGAACCTTGTACACATGTAGCAATTCTACGTTTACTGTGATCTATCTACTCAGATAAAAAATAGCTTTGTGTCAATCCATGTCAATGTGTATAGAATGTCAGTACATGAGTTCATGACTGTCAGACACAAAGCCAAACACTAGGATCCTAACATGAGAAAGGTGAATGATGGTGTTGATGGCTACAACCAACTTACTGAGTATACTATATGAATTTGAACAGATATCCTTTGAAGTAGACTTGGCTCTGAACCAATTTAATGGTAATTTACCAGATGGAAGTACCAGTACAACTTATTTGTGTGGTACAGGAGAAGCTAATCTTATCAGTGATGTCCACTTGTCAGTGTTGCAGGATACAGTTTCAAATTTGCCTGTTGTCAGATTTACCACACTTGCCAACAAGGAAATTGCAGGACCCCACCAATGGCAGGTGAAGTACATATTTACCTGTCCAAGATAAATTATACCTACACATTGTGAATAGCTGGAAACTGGTTGGCAAATGTATGCACTAGTAGACGGTTTGTAGCAGGCATTCTGACAGCTCCTTGGTCCTAGGAGATGCACATGGTAAAACTGAGAAATCAAGACAGTAAGCACACCCTGGGCCATTCCCCCAACTTGGCCAGTACACTCATGAGAACCTTGACTTACAAAATTATTAGGCTAAGATAAACAGGATTTATTGTAAAACCAAAAAATACCTGAAAACCTACCCTATGCTAAACTAACCTATACTAACTAAACTTAACTTACAACTACACCTATCTAACCTATTCTAAACGTATCTTACAAATGTAACACCACACTCTATACGTCAACCCCCCACCTTAAGAGACATGATACAAGGTAGGACAGCATAAACTATGACTACACATGTACTAACCCACCGTACGGCCTAAACAAATATATATTTTTGGTATTTTTTTATTATACACAAATACACCAACATGAAACCCCCAACAATAAATAAATGTCGAAAACCCACCCCCCACTATACTGAACCTAACCCATGCCTACCCTACACTAACTGAATACTACCGATTTAAAACCCAATCTAAAATTGTGTTAAACAGTAAAAAGGAGGGGAAGGAACTGGGAGGATTTGTACAACACTATAAGTTCATTTCCTGGTTTTCTTCATTTTCTTCTTGATGTATCACAGCATCCTCTGGATTTCAGCATTTTCCTTCTCCAATTTTTTAAGTCTGGCTAAAATCTTGGCCATGTCCTGTCTCATGTCTTGTTCAAACTAGGTAGCAACAACTGCACCAGGTAGCTGAATTAGTGTCTGGGTTATGACTGGTTCTGATGATGTGGAGGGCCTTGGACCAGCTGTGACCCCCTGTACGCCTGATGTTTGTACTCCAGTGTCCTTGTGTGGGTGCTGTGGAGGTCTCCATGTGCAAATGCACGTCATTACCCAGATGCCTTTCACTGCGGAACCTCCTTCCCATACGTGGTATCCTGTCTCAACCTCCATTATGTGTCTGTAGCGTTCTGCCCACTTGGGAAAAGCTTGCATCTGGTCTTGTGTCATATTTGCAGCTGAAATATGAGGAGAAGCAAGCATCAGTGGAGGATGTACAGACATATTATGTACACTACAACTGCAGATAACACATACAGTCCACCACACACTCCTCAACAATGACTTACTCCTCATCTATGACTATTTCCTACCAGCCATCAACAGTATCATGTTCATGTCACTGGGATGATGGCAATCCATTGTTAACCAATAGGACCCAGAGTTTATTGGACAAAATTGTCCTTGATCAACATTTGTGTCATCGAACTTGTGAGGATCATGTGCCCCCACAAGTCTGGATTGCTTGTGTCCCTGTGCATAAGTGGGGTTGTGCATGTAATCCATCACCTCAACACTCCTGGTGAAACATCAAGGCTGTCTCAGTCACCATGGGTGCAAGGGCCCTATGATAGGGGATCTGGTACTTTCCAACCGGCTATTCTAACGTTTGGTAAATCATCATTCATGTGTCCTGGTGTAAGACTGCATATGTTACAAGGGGGCACGTCATTGTCCATGATGTGCCCACATGTACAATTGATACAATGTACCCAGACAGTTTGGCCAAAGCCTGAGCTGCACATAAAAGTTGTCAACACATTACAGAACTGAAGCCCCCTACCCTGTGATATGTTGTGATATATGTGTTAAACGACACACACATGGTGGCTGTATGGGTGCCCTTAGGCCCACAGTCAGTTTGGCACTGCACAGGGTGCTGCAACAGGATCCTGATACATTGTACACCATATGCACATGCATGTCAGACACCATCAAAGTAATAGGTACACACACAGCATTCAACTCATATGCATATGTGATGTGACCTAAATCACTCACAAATAACATGGTGGCAGGACGATGTTGTGAATGTGCTGATATCTGACGTGGGAAGAATTGTCAACTTTTCCCACAACCATCTGGAGCTGAGTTGTCTACTAATTGTGTACACTACTGACTGTTGTGCAGCACAAAATGGCTCCTTGCAGTATTACTGCCTCATTATATCTGAAGGGTACTGAAGCACCTGTGGTGCATGTGTCTCCTACGTGACTCTCCTAGAGATCTCTGCAGATATAACCCACATCTGTACCATCTTGTGAGTAAGTGTGAGCTATGTGTGGCAAACAGTACTGACAATAGTGTTGTGACAAAGTGGTTGTCAACAGGCATGCTATGTATATAAACAGATGTCCTAAGACCTATCATGGTAGAAATCAATGAATCAGTGTCCAGCCAGTACAATTCTTATTACAGACAATTCCATGTCAGCACATTTTGCCCCTTGAGCTACAAGCAAGTCATTCCCACTGTATGACATTCCAACAGACATGATGTCACCATCCATTCTCAAATGATATCATATCAATGGTCAGGCAAAACCATATTTCATACCATTCCACACTTCAGACTGGCTCACACCAAATCCTGGATTAGCACACATGACGCACAAAATGACACTAACTGCCTGTATCGGGGTCTACAAATCGGGCCACCTCGCCTACAGTGTAAGGCGGAGGTCCACCTGCAAGACATGAATGGAAAAATTGCTTAGTGTAATTTGTACATATCAGTTAATGGATGGCATTGTTCACTGTCAACTTGTTAGGCTGGGTGAGCAAGTCATCCTAGTGGTGGATCAGAGCAACTGACAAACATCTATGATCAGTCAATCACACATTGTCTCAGATAATGAAGACCCACACACCTACAAACCATCACTGTCCCTGACACTCCTGTGGTGCTTCTCACTGCACCATTTATACATAGCATTGTCATGAGGGTGTCTATTAGATCTATGTCTCCATGACCATGTGGGACTGCTTGACACTGTATACTGTATCTGAGGGGCATGCAATGGTTATTGCAGTGGCTGTCCCATTGCGACAGCCATAGCATTTGAGCCTGCCCCAGATGTTGTAGACAGCTACCTCATTGTCACGGCAAACTGACAAACTCCTGCCCATGGGTTGTTTGTGTATTCCAAAGTGTTGAGGAGTGCCGTGATACATCCTTCTGTAAGTAATATGTGTGTGCCATCACAAGGCACACACACGATCAACAATGCTGTGGGAGTTTACTCATGTGAAAATAGTTGTACCTACCTGCACATTGACTGATTGAAATCATGGATGTAATTCCAATAGTGTGTGGTCAGCCATCGCTGGCATGGTATACCATTATTTGTCCAGGGAGGGATAAGAACATGGGCATAGACATATGCCTCAACACAAACACACTTGCTCTGTGGTCCAAGGATATATTTGTTGGTGAAGGTTACTGAGTAATATGCCAGTGATGGCTCAGATGCAGGGTAGCCCCATACTATCAGTGAGAAGCTGCAGGCATGTGGAACTGACAGCACATGTTTGTGTGATAATAGACATAGTATAGGGTGTATGTGATAAACAATGTACAGGAAGAGGGAAGTGCTAGAAGTCTAGACCTGGTGCATGGTCAAGCTCCCTTATATAGCCTTGGCCAATGACACAGAGGGGCTGATAGAACAACAGTGGGGCAACACCAATTGCATTAATATAGTTCTTGTGGCCCTCAGTGTGCTCCTTACCCCAACCACATGTGCTCCTAATGAGAATTAAGACACATCATGATGCAGGCAGGTTCCAACTGCATCTATTTATGTGTAGGAAAATCATGCATTCAGCAGGAATTTGAACAGATCATCACAACGTCTGCTGAGTACAAGGGGCCCATGACATACATTTATGTGCCCCCATATCACACATGCCATTCAGAGTGCATGAAATATGGAATTTAAGTATTTCCCATTTCCCCATTGGCTTATACATCTGCCTCACAAACAGGTTTTGGGACCCACCTTCCATACATGATGCATGGGAGACTTACCAACTGCCCAGATGGTCCAGCAGATCTGGCTCACTTGTAAAGAGGTCTGCCTAGTGGTGCTTGAGTTGGTGGACGTTCCTTCCTGTCCCAAAGACTTTTGTTAGATGGTGGACAACCTTGCCCCACCGCAGCATCCTTGCCTCTGTGGGGTAGCCTAGAATGATGTGGCCACCAAGTTCTAGCATCAAGGGGAGGTAATGCTGTACCAGCCATATAAAACCCCCCAGCTCATTGGCCAACATTCTTGCCATCCTCCATTTCCCAGACATACTGGACTGCAAATGTAGTTCACCCGCAAAAAAAGAAAAAAAAAAACTAACCCAACTACCCCAACAACTATACTACCCCAGACAAACACCCCACAATACAGAGACAGAAACAGTACACTCACAATACAAAAGACAGATTTACAGGAAAATAATACACAGCACCTACAGAACACAGCACAATAAACACTCAAAACACTCCAAACACTCAGAACCTCCTACAGCACCAGCTACACACACTCTCACACAGTCACAGAAAATGAGACTGTGAAGTGAAAGTGAACTCACTGTACCATGTTTGCAGGCAGGATGTCCTGTTTCATCACTTTCTGGGCCTGGGCCTCACGTTTCCAGTCATGTGTCATTTTTTTACGCATGACGGTCATGTGTCACTTTTTTCACATTTTGCGAGAAATTGCCTGTGGACGTGCAATAGACGTTCAGGGGATAGGCGTCTTTTAGCTTGGGGAGTTGTGTGGTATATGCGCATGTGTGAAAATTTTGATGCATGACAGTCATGCATCGATTTTTCACCATGGTGTGTTAAAAGGCATATGAACATGTGATTGCCACTCATGGCCCAGGTGTCTTTTTTACTTACGTTGCAGTGCTGATTTGATGAGTTTGTGTCATATTCTTTTACGCATGACGGAATTGCGTGGATTTTTGCATTGCAGGCCTTTAGTGCACACTGATTCAGCTAACATGCCACATGGGCTGTGCTACAATGTTGTAATTGTGGCATGGCTGCATGTGCATAACTATCCAGAAATGTCATAACGGTGATATTGGTATGTCAGATCCATAGGTTTGTCTATGAGTCTTCTATATGTGATTACTCATACCTGTGCATATGTGCATGTGTAGCTACACTGTGTCCACATACATGTAGGCACGTGTGTGCTATGCGTGTACATATGTGTATGAACACTAATTTGTGGGTGGGCTACATTGTTATGTCTGAGATACAAATTAATACATACCTACAACACAATATATATGATGGCCTATGTCCAACACAGGGTAAGGCATGCGACAACCATGACAATTTCTACTCAGAGTATGTAGTGGACAATGCTGCATTGACGTCACGTTACCCCTGGCAATTTGCATGTACATGTGTGTCCACTCTGTGGTGTGTTGTTGGATTTTAATTCATGTTGCTTTGCTACACGTGTGGCATTTGGTTCCCCATGCATCTTAGTTGCAGGAAAAGTCACATGTGTTAGTGAAGGTTGGTATATGCCGTGTGTGTGTGTGTGTGTAAAGACGTGTGTAGTGTCATTTCTGTAACATCTGGCGACAGTGGTGTTTTTGTGGGATGTAAAACCTCACATTACTATCTTCCTGCATGGACACATGCTGTATTTGCAAGTATCTGTGGGTGTTTCTAATCAGTCCATCCACATCCTCCGTTGAACATGGTTATTCATTTCTTCCAGCATGCCACAACCTAGGTATCTCTCACCATGAATTAATGATGTTGTGGTATGAAATGATCTCAGTGATGTTCTTTTTATTAGCCATTACTCCCACTCATTTTGGAGTTGTATCACTGACATTATTGAATGATGCTGGAGATAGTAGCACATCCCACACCTGATTGCAATGTTGGAGCCTAAAACATGTATGGGATAAATTGTTACTTTTGCTACCATGCACTTGTTCTGCCATGTGAGTGACAATGAGTGGTGTGTATTGCTATATGGTGTGTGATGTTGTTATACAGAGCATACTAGGTAAACATGCTGACATATTTCAAGCATTGATGATGCTGGCAAACCTGTTGCTACCTAGGACACACAACCATACATCAGTCTTCACATGTTTTTCTGGATTTGCTCTAGGCACGTGTCAAGACAGCAGAAGTGTGCAGCTCATGTTCATAGTGAGTGTAACACACTGTGCCTACATTCTATCCAGAGTATTATTTGGCGGTGCATTGTCTCATTAACTTCTTAGATTCTGACAATGGGTCATGTGTTTAGGTAGTGATTCTGCTCCCATAGCTGCTTAATATGTCTGGCAACCCATTGCACATTCCACAGCCAATGTGTGTGTGCCATACGTGAGATACAGTCCACCACTTGTCTGGGTTGTGCCCAATGGCAGTACCAGGACATAATCCCATGGCTACAGTGTGCAGGTTCAGCATCAGACATTGATTACAATCCCTGGATAATTACTGAAGGTCCATAGTTACCTATGATGTCCCACCCTTGTCACACATGTACTGTGCAGGCAACGCTGCAATCACCCTGAGTTGTGACAGTGTTCAGTACCAACATTACTTAATATCCATTTGTTGACAGCCCCTACCCTATGTGTGCCCTCCTTGCATACATCCTGTTAGGGACGGTTCTGTTGGGTGAATGACTAGGTAGTAGCAACCTGGCCACAATATATGTAGTGGTGCATGGATCTAGGCCTTCAGGAGTCACATGCCGTTGAATTGCTTGTCACTAATATGTGAGATGGAGGCAGTAGACCCTCTTACATCACAAACGATGTTGCTACCATACTTATAACCATTGTGTTTCTTACCTGCTCCCTGATGTTTGAGTCACATTCAAATGGTATATGTAGTGGAGAAGAAATAGACCAAGGAGAATCAAGTGCAAAGTATTTTATTTGTGCTATTTATAATGTGATGTTGTTAGTCCAGTGACTATGTATAAAAGTTCTCTCAAATGCGGAGTCTCCTGCGAACTCCTGGAGCAATGTTCTGTTGTTCCCCCTGCAAATTATCTGCTCTATCATCATCCTCCTTCTCGTTTGGAACATCGCCCTGGTCATCCCGGGGGACATTTGTTCTGACACAGATGTTTTGGAGGATTGCACATGCCAGTATGCTTTTGCATGAGTGGTAGAGCATACAAGAGGCATTCTTCTGTCAGGGCCAGGCACCAGAACCTTGATTTCAGGAGCCCAAATGTCCTCTCCACAACATTGCGTGTTCTTCTGTGCCCTTCATTGTAGGCCCGCTCTTCCATCATTCTGGAATTGGCAAATGGAGTCATAACCAATGGCTGTATGCCTTACCCTTGATCAGCAGCAAAGGAAAGAGAGAAGATGGGTTGGTAAAGCTTGATAGTGGTTTGGAAGATATCATGGCAGTTGTTAGTTTAAGTTGGAGTGGGGACTCAAACCTGCTTGTGGTATAGTGTATGTTCCTGTCTTATGAAATGGTTTCACTGGACTGTGTTGATAGACATGACAATCTTGGGTAATGGCTCAAGGACCTTAGAATTTTCATATTGATCCCAAAATGATGGTTATAATTTAGAAAATGTGTTGTGTAGTCCATATTTGGAGCAGTGTTCCATTGTTAGATGTAACCTACCACCTCCCTGCACCACAATGGTGTCAGATGTTGAGACATATAGTTGCCCTACAAAGCCAGACTATGCCTTCTATGTTACCATGTGGCACTATGCATGCAGTGCAAAACTTTGTGACCCTTTGTGACAGATTATGGTTGTGCCAGCCATCAAGTGGCGAGGGTGTGTATATCACACATTAGTAGGATGATATATTTTGGAGCAGTAGTAGCTCCTAGGTTCCAATACGTGATTTCTCAAAGACCCTTTCTACACATGAACAGTGCAGGCTTTGGGAGGGGGCACAGCTACTTTTCACATGGGCTCCTTTGTACGGTGCACGTATGGTCATGTATATCCTCTATACTCCTACTGAGTCCTACTATGGCATCCATGATTGTTACAGTTTTTTCACAAACACTGCTCCATGGTGGACTATTTCTGGTATACAGAACAGACATGGGGCACTAGGAGCGCATGTGATGTGGCACTGAAGTAGGTGCTGCCCCATTTCTCATGATGCTGCCCCATATTATTTAATGGCAGGTAATTTTGTATTTGTTTGTGTGCGACACAATGCAGCAGACAGGTGTATGTGCACACTCTAGGTATGTCAGGTATGTGCTAATGATATGTAGTTGGTTATGGCACCACTTGGGTGGCATCTGATTTAGGTTCTGCCAGAGGCTTGCACACCATGATTTACGTGGGACTGTAACTATGTGTGACTTTCTTAAAATGGTCATGGCCTATGCCATTGACATGGCCTATGCCATTGACATGGCAGGGCCATTCTTTTTTTGGTGTAATGTGTGTGTACTCTGTATGGAGTTGTCAACCTGTGCACCCTTGTAGGGGTTTGTGAGCAGCTTTGTATGGAAAGGGGACTTGGCTCCACCTGTCCACACGTGTTCTGCCAGTCAGGGTGTGGTTGAGTTATGTGCATGTGGGTGCTTGTGAAGTGCAATGTAGTGTGGCATGCTACATATGTGTTGTTGCCTGTACATCTATGTACCCCTGCCCATGTGTATTTAGTGTGGTGTTTGTCTTGTTTGCCCTGGATGGTTGGTGTGTTATGTATGTTATAATTGGTATAGTGGCTTACCTATGAGTAGATCGTTGCCATATTGCCCATCCTGGAACCGCTTGTTGATGCAATTGAGAAATATGCTGCCAGGATATTTGGCAAGGATGTTGGTGAAGAGCCTATAGTGGTCCACAATGGCCAGCACATTGATTGAATATATGTGCTTGCAGTTCCTATATAGGTCATCGATTGCTGCAGGTGGCACCAGTTGCACATGGGTGCAGTCCATTGCACCTAGCACTTGCGGAAACCCAGCAATATGAAAGAAACCTTGCTTGGTCTCCTGCTGCAGATGCTGGGTGTTTGGGAAGCAGATGTGGTGGGGTGTGAGACATATTATAGCATCCAGGACCTTGGGTAGGCTTACCGAGAAGGATTGCTGGGAGATACCAGCCACATGTGCACCAGTTATCTGAAAAGAACCAGACACCAGAAGTGAGGATTTTGGTAATGGGTGGAATGGTAGTGGGAGTTTGCACCCTTGCTGTGATGTGTTGCGCAATATGGTGCAGCAGACGTACAATGGACTCCAAGTTTAGTCTGTACATCCTGACCACACCCTGTTCCCTGAGGCCACAGATGGTCCTATCCTGCCTTCTGCGCTGCCTTTGGGGCTGTCGTGGTGGTGTTTGGGGTTGCTGCGGTGGTGGTGGAGGGACCTTCTGTCTTCGCTGATATCTATGGTGTGTGCCAAGCTGGGGCAATACCACTTCCATGTTCTCCTGGAAGTTTCAAATGCTCATTCTGTGTGTTTTACTTGAGTGGTGGTGTGTGGGCCTCTTTTTAATGCCTGTCTGACCAAGCGTTAAAATGTGACGTTAATCGTACTTAGCGCCATTTGTTAGGTCTGCTTCCTTGATTGGCATTGTTTTTGTATTGGTAGGTAAATATGGTGCTAGAGGGATAACATCATTTTTAGGAAGGTAACGCCTACCTTGCATCTCATTGTCGCAATGAGATGCAAGGTGAATTGGTGCTAACTATGGAGTTATGTTTGTGCCGCTATTGCATTGAAAAAAAAGATGCAAAGGTGGCATAAACGTTTCATAAATATGGGCCATAGTGAGGAATCTCCAAAGAGTTCTAAAAAGGTAAAAACATATTAAGTGAATATTGTAACTGGTTCTGCATTTTCTAATACCTATGGAGTCTCATGTTACTGCAAAGTAGTACTTAATGTTGTATTCTGTTGTGTCCACTTAAAGCAGGTGGATAAAACAATTCCACAAAACAAAGAGACACCTTTCAGTCAAACTTTTACAATTCTGTTCAGCTTAATACACACTGAAAAACACAAATGCAATTCAACTGCATTTAAACATGATGTAGTTGACTATTGTAGTGGTGGTATGCAGTTCACTTTGAGAGTGCAACAAGATGCACAGACGTTTTTAATGGTTGTGCTAAATGTACTAGAGAATGAGGGAATTTCGATTAATGACTTCTTTAAACAAATTATTTATGGGATCATGATTGTGTCATATGTCCCAATTCAGGCAGAACGGGCATTCAATCTGAGCAATTTGTCTGCCTTACAGTACCAGATTACAAGTCAGTGGCTTTTGAAATACATTTACAAAGATGTAGCAAAATCAATACTGAGATCAACAACTTTAATGCTGGTCAGAAATTAGTTCATTAGAAATTTATGCTGCTGTTGCCATTATTTTTCATCATGGATAGCCAATCAACTCTGGCCGGTATACCTTAAAATCCATCTGGCTGGACTGAATGTGATGATGCATCTCTCACAGGAAAGCATTGGCTACCCTGAAAACTTCCATAATCCTATCCTAAATTTCTGCAACCAAAGTTCTAGAGGATAATATTAACAAACTTAAATGTAGATATAAACAGTCAAAAATCATTAAAGTTCAGTTTCGTTGTTGTTATGTGGCTCACCAAGGATAACCACTATATAATGATTGAACTTTGTTTTAATAAAAAAATAGCCTTAAAATAAATAAATAACAATATGTACTATATACCAATGCTGGTTTGTTACCCATGAAACCTGGGTTTCTCCACAATTATATAACAGATTGCATTTCATTAAAATAAACACACTATCAGTATTCTGGTGTGTCTAAATTCTACATATTATATCAGAATATGTTCAATGAAAAATTTAAACTCGATTATAAAAGTACAGTCTTGCGAGAGACTCAGTAGAGTAAACCAGGAAGCACTGATCCCTGTTCACAGGATATTGTGTGACTTGTTCTTGAGAGCCTCTTGCAATCTCTCACAAGAGGCCCGCGAGAACCACCAATCACATTGAAATAGAAAAGTAGTACATGTCTATAAGAATCAGTGGCATTTCTGCCTCTTGCATGAGTATTGTGAATATTGTGAGAGATGTTAGGAACACAAAATTAAAGGGAAACATAATCCAAACAACATGGATAATAAAGACTATAGAGTGGCTCTGAAAAGAGCTATTTTTTGTTAACATTTTTCACAACTTTATATTGTTTTGGTATTTTCAAATGTTTTTTGTATTTTTTAATTTTTGAATAGGGTAGAATTAAACAATTTAAATGTGAACATTGGGAAAAAATAAAAAATACACCAACAGCTACTTATAAATAAGCAGGTGAAAAATGTGTAAAAAATAACTGTTAAAGAAAACTACTGACTTATGGGAGCATTTGTGATCTTGGAGAAACTTGTCCTGAGCAGACCTGCCTGTCTCTGATGAAAAAAATATCTGCTTACATAAGCAGCAAAAATGATTTTTAAGATAAGTAGGGTTGTTATCTGCTTCAGCACTAAATACCTGGGCAAGCACAGTGTCTCCAATTTTAAATGAGGTGGAAGCCCCTGAAGAGTTTGTCTAACTCTGCAGAATGAGCTAATTCTGTCAAAGCAAGCCTTTGTGGATGCACAGACCTCAGTTGCCTCTACATGCTTGTGGTACTCCCACTGTACTGTTTGACCCTTGACCTGTTTTTGAGGTCAGGAGAAGCGCTCCAAGCTGCACAGCTCCACCTGTCTGTGCCCAGGTCCGTTTCCCCCCCGCTGCTGTGGCGAGTTTGAGGCCCTCCTCCACCTGCAGGATCCCACCTGTGCCTCATCCCTAGTGGTCAGGGGTGAGCCATAAGTACTTTTGTGTACTTTGTACTTTGTGTCTGCTTTGTGTCTGTTTTTTTCCTTTTCTGCCTCTTTACTGTTCTTTTCTCTGTTTTTTTTTGGCTTTCTCTCGGCTTTTTGTCTTTTTCACACTCTCTCTCAGTGATCCCCCCTCATTTTCCTGCCGCTGCGTCTCCTGCGGCCCCACCCCCCTTGCACGCCCATTCGCGCTTCACTCCCACCTCCTGCATCCCAGCTGCTCCTCCCACCCACCTCCTCTTCTTAATGGCAGAAGGCAGCTGTCACGCCAGAGGCTAGCCCGTCTGCGTCTGTCTGCGATTGTCCGCGTCAGGACCGTGGCCCCCGTGACCGCCATGTCACCTGACGCTACTAAGACGGCAACACTCTCTACGCCCTCAATGCTGGTCGATCAGCCACATGCTTCCAGGCCTCACCAAAGCTCATTCACTGACCCTTCTCCTGCTGGAGCTGTAGCTTCACCAGCCCCCAAGCTGCCACCCCGCCCACCAGAGCCAGACGCAACCACCTCAGATGCATCCTTCTCAACACCCACTCAGTCCACAAACACGCCATAGAAATCTGGGACCTCCTCGACTCATCCTCCCCGGACATCACCTTCCTGACGGAGACCTGGATGAACCCTTCCTCACCACCCGACATCGCCATAGCCATCATGGACGGCTACAAGATCACCCGCAGAGACCTCACCCACATACAGGGAGAAGGGATCGTCATCGTCATCGTCCACAGGAACATCATCAGAATCTTGACCAACACCAAAGACACCCTCAGCACCGCCGAACACATGCTCTTCCAAATCCACATCGATCCCAAGACCACCCTCAGTGGAGCCCTCATCTACAGACCCCCCGGATCTCGACCGCAGTTCAGTGACTCCATTGCTGATGTCGTCAGTACCCAAGCCCTTGCTTCTACAGACTTGACAACCTCACCAACCTCAGACTCAAACAGCTCATCACGTCACCCATCCACTCCGCCGGACACATGCTCGACCCCATCCTCTCCGCCAGCAGCCACGCCACCTTCAGCCACACCACTGAACTCCACTGGACCGACCACCGCTGCATCCACTTCACCTTCAAGAGACTCACCTCGCCCACCACCCGCAACGGATCTCCACCGCAACTGGAACCATGTCACCAACGACCAGCTGATCACTGCCCTCGCCCGAGCCCAACCAGCCAAAATCACAGACACCGACACAGCTGCCCGCAACCTCAGACAATGGATCGACGACTCCGCCAACGCTCTCGCCCCGATCAAGAAACCCTCCTACAACCGCACCGTCAGAAAGGCCATCTGATTCACTACCGACCTCCGGACTTGCTATAAACTCAAGAAGAAGTGGTGCCAAGAACAGACTGCCTCCCACATGGCCCTCAAGAACGCCATCTGCAGGAACCATCAGCTCATCCGGACCGCCAAGAGATCCTCCTTCAAGGAACGCATGGACAACAACGTGCACAACAGCAAAGAGCGCTTCAACATCGTGAAGGAACTCTCCAACCAAAGCTCCAGCACCAATGAAATCTCACCTTCGCAAGACCTCTGAGACTCTCTAGCCACCTTTTTTCACGGCAAGATCGCAGACATCTGCGACAGCTTCAACACCCAGACCCCACCAGAAGTTGCCAACACCTCAGATTCACCGCCCCCGAACCACATCAACCTCCTGCTCTCCTGGAACCACGTCAGCGACGATGACACCACCAAAGTCATGAACACCATTCTCTCCGGCTCACCAGCCGACCCCTGCCCCCACCACATCTTCAACAAAGCAAGCTCCATCATCGTCCCCCAACTCCAGATGATCATCAACAGCTCCTTCGAGACTGCCACCTTCCCGGAAAGCTGGAAGCACGCCGAGATCAATGCCTTGCTCAAGACACCCAAGGTGGACCCAAAGGACCCCAAAAACTACCTACCCGTTTCCCTTCTCCCGTTCCCGGCAAAGTTAATCGAGAAGATCGTCAACAGGTAACTGACCCACCTCCTTGAGGAAACCAACACTCCGGACTGTCCCAATCCGGTTTTCGCAGTAACCACAGCACCCAGACCACCCTCATCGCCGCCACAGACTACATCAGGACCCTTCTGAACAAAGGCGAAAGCACAGCCCTCATCCTCCTGGACCTCTAGACCGCCTTTAATACTGTCTGGCGCCACACCCTAGACATACGCCTCCACGATACAGGGATCCACGACAAAGCCCTGGATCACCTCCTTAGTCACCGGCATAACCCAGAGAGTCTGAAGCCACCAAGACCATATGCGGCGTACTCCAAGGATCTTCCCTCAGCCTAACCCTTTTCAACGTCTACATGGCACCGCTCACCAACATCGTCCAATCTCACAACCTCAACATCGTCTCATACGCCGACTACACTCAGCTGATCCTCTCCCTCACCAAGGACACCACCAACGCCAAAACCAACCTCCATGAAGGAATGAAGGCGGTCGCCAATTGGATGGAGAACAGTTGCCTAAAACTGAACTCGGACAAGGCTGAGGTCCTCATCCTCTGCCCCACCCCTCCACCTGGGACAGCTCCTGGTGGCCCACTACACTGGGAGCCGCACCGACACCCACCAACCAAACATGCAACCTGGATTTCATCCTAGACTCATTGCTTTCCATGACCCAACAAGTAAATGGCGTCTCTTTCTCCTGCTTTAACACCCTGCGCATGCTCCGCATGATCTACAGGTGGGTCCCCACCGAAACCAGAAGGACGGTGACCCAGGCCCTCGTCAGCAGCAGACTGGACTACGGCAACACTGTCCACGCGGGAATCAGGGCCAATCTCCAGAAAAGACTGCAACGCATTCAGAACACCTCCGCACACCTCATCCTCGACATCCCCCGCTGCAGCCACATCACAGTCCACCTGAGAGACCTACACTGGCTCCTCGTCATTAAGAGGATGACCTTCAAGCTCCTCACCCATGCCCACAAAGCACTCCACAACGCCAGACCAGCATACCTCAATGAACGACTCACCGTCTACACCCCGAACCAGCAGCTCCGATCCTCGGACCTCACCCTCGCCACCGTTCCACGCATCCACAGGACAACAACCGGCGGCAGATCATTCTCCTATCACGCCACCAAGACCTCGAACACCCTCCCCATCCACCTATGGCAGACCAAGGACCTGCTGACCTTCAGGAGAAACCTCAAGACCTGGCTGTTCGAACAGTAGCAGCTCACCCGCCCCCACACCCCTCAAGCACCTTGAGACCCTCGCGGGTAAGTAGCTGACTCTACAATTGTGTTGATTGATTGATTGATTGATTTGTTTCTACTCCTTGACTGAGCTCTTTCTTTCAAAGTTTGCAGATGACATACTTTGCAGAGATTTTTATGCCACCTGATCTCATGTAAAACACTTCCATACCAAAGATTCTTTGGCAGGCTGAATTGGCTTAAGTGGTACAATTGCACAAGGCTGCTGATCAGAATCTGATGAAGACATTTTTGTACAATGTGACAAACAAGAAAAGAGAGCTAGCCAAAAAGGTCTACTCACTAAAAAAATCCTATAAGCAAATGAAGAAAAAAAGATGGACTCTACTTTTTCTAAATAAAGACATCCATATTAACCAATCACAA
Organism: Pleurodeles waltl; assembly: GCF_031143425.1. Taxonomy (NCBI): domain Eukaryota; kingdom Metazoa; phylum Chordata; class Amphibia; order Caudata; family Salamandridae; genus Pleurodeles; species Pleurodeles waltl. Next base: position 930,237,207 of record NC_090445.1, on the reverse strand, counting down.
TAATTCCTCTCCTACCTCTCACAAGTGTCTTGTGAGTGTCTCACAAGACCATAAACAAATACTTGCTTTATATAACTTGAATGGAACAATACATGATAACTATTTATAAGTTAATCAATATCTCAAATGTCTTACTTTGTTCAGAATTACAAGAAAACAATTTTATTAACTTAATTCCAAATGTATGATCTCCAGAGTTGCTCGCGATAGCCAAGTTTACAGTCCCCTCGAAGTCCATAAAGGTGATTGTGTATTCAACTTGTGTGAGTGTCTTGAGACAGTAATCACTTTGTGAAAAATAAAAGAAATATTACAAACATATTTTAATCACTCTCTCACTATAGATTAGTAATAACTGAACAATACTTTGAAACTAAATTTATAACTCTATGGTCTTGCGAGTGTCCCGTAAGCGTCTCATGAGACTCTTGCAAGAGTAATCACACTCTAAAAATTGATTTTTACAGGAAAAACTACCACTTCACATTACTGAAAAAACTGATAACTCCCTTTCTGAATTATAATTATGAACATAATGTAATAATACAAATAAAGCTTATTAAAAGTGATGCATGAGATCATTAATGAATTTGCTTGACAGATGTCTCAATTTGAAAGTTACAAGAACTGAAGAGATGGACAATCTCAATTGAACTATTCCTGTATTAATCTGTTTTATACTCAGACATCATTTTTAGAAAGATTTTGCACACTATGAACCCTTTCATAGTATATTACAATAAAAAAGCCATTCCCTTTCAAAATAATGTCCACACACAGGATATTATATTTAGTTATTCTACCATACATACACTCAAAAAATGATTAATGTACTTTTGAAGTAAAAAAAACACATGGAAATTCAACACATAGTTAGCAACATTAACTATAACTTGCACGTCTGCCATGAACTGCTTATGACCTCACATTTGACATCATTTATACATGCCTTATGACATAATTTATGACATCCCTGATAACATCTCAAATGAAATCATTGATGTGATCACTTAATGTTGAAATTCAGTGTTTTATTACTTTAAACCATTAATGTTGTCAGTGAGAAATTCATTGAACTATAACGTTACTTTAACCTTTGGTATACCCACATAAACACACACACATACAAACAAACACATAAAAATTGTAGTCATTCATGAATGTGGTGCGCTTTGTGGGGCTACAGGAAAATGGTAGAATTAGTCATTAAGTATTAAGCCAGCAAGTGATGCTGTATTACAACAACAGACGACTACCACTCTGTGGTATGGGTTTCAAAACAGTATACCTAGGTGAAACCATACGGTGCAAACAGAGTCCCCAGTTGCATTTCATCCTGAACTGGCCTTGTTCACAAGATTAGAGTTACAATCATTTCTCAATGTTTATAGTAACCTCACATTGAGTGACAATATTTCTTTAGGGCACTATTATGAGTTTGGTGGTTCAAGGACCACTAAACCAGCAGTGGCGGTCGGACCACTGTTCTCCTGGAGATCCAACCACCAGATAAGGACCTTGGAGGTTGGTCCACCAGGGCCCCGGCTGGGTGGCGGCAGTCGGAGCTGTGACCATGTGCTGATCACAAGTCCTCTTTCCACCATCCTTTTCATGGCGGGGTCCACCCGCTAAAAAGGCTGGTGGAAAGCTAGTACTGGGGGCCACATAGGGCCCCTAAACTGCCCATGTCAATGGCACGGACAGTGCAGTGCCCCCCTGCCAGCTCTCTCAGAATGTACACAGCCTGAAGACTGTGCACATTCTGAGGATGCTGTTGAGCCCCAGCATTGGCCTTGGCTACCTAAAGGGAGCCGAGGCCAATGCCATGGCACTGTTTTTCACTGGTCTGATAGGTGGAAACGTTGTAATTCGATGTTCCACCGGTCAGCCCGGCAGGAACATTGTAATACAATTAGGGGAGAGGCCGCGGGTATGACAGTAGCCTCCTCCCGGTGGGTTTTGCAATCGGATCATTCCAACTGCCAAAGTTGTAATTGGCCCGTTAGTTACTACCACGTCCTCAGAGTTGTCTTTAAGACTTATGTGATGGTGAAAAGGTAAAAAACGACTATCGTATCACATGAAACTCAATTGCTTTTGTAGACTCATTCATCATTTTCAGCCTTTTATTTCTATTTTCCACTGAGATTATTTTAGTGCTGGTTTTTGGTACAACAACCCTATTGTTTTTACAGTGCTATTTCTATCATCACACTTTTGACACCAATTTCCGATTATCATTGTTTTTGGACATTTCTTATGATTTTTTAAGCTATGCCTCCATAGTTAGGCTTGAGTTCAGGTGTGAAGATGCTTGTTTTTGTCATTCTGCTTTTATTTTTTTGTAAGATTTTTCATTCTTGCATACACTATTTGGTATTTTTGTAGACAATTGTTTATTGTACCCTTTTATTTTTGGGAAAACAAGCCCTCCAGTACGCTATATTTTTCTTCTCTTTGGTTCGTTACATGCTATGCATTTAAACCTATAAGCTCCCTCCTAACTGCTTCACTTTTATATTTGTTTGTGCATTCTATAGGCCCCATTTCAGATTGTAATATCCTGTTTGGTTTTTTTTCCCTACAGAATATATTCTGAGCTATGTAATGTTGTTATACTGTACCTATTGTGATTGTAGCCCCAGATGATTATGAGAATTGCACTTTGATGACATTTCCTAGACTGAGGTGCTTGTGGATATCCTTATTCTTGCTGGATTCTATTTTTTCTGCTGCTCTGGTTTCTGAGTAAATTGCCATGGTTATAATGCTTATAGATGAATATTTCTTGTGATTTCCACTATGCGTACACTAATCACATATGTATGTAGAGCTCCTCATCTTGGTTTAAGTTGTTGGAAGTGAGACTTTGGACTATAATTATGGGCCTCATTATGACATTGGTGGTCACCATGGGTGAACCAATGCAGCAGAGAGGATGCCACATCCATTCCAGTGGTGTCTTCCCAGTTGTGTTACAATGTAACTGCTGGGCTGTCCAGTGGGAACATTGCATTACAAGCTTGCTGCTGGGCTGACCGGTGGGAACAGTAGTACAGTATTGGCCTCAGCTTCTTTAAAGGAGCTGAAGTCAATACCGTACAACACCAGCACCCTTGGAATGTGCACTGTCTGCCAAGCAGGCATTTAACATTGGGAGACAAAGCCAATATCGTTGCACACCAGCACCCTCGGAATTTGCAGTGTCTGCAAAGCAGACAGTGAGAATTTCGATGGTGATGGGCAGGGGAGCCCTTGCACCTGCTTACCTCCAACCTTTCATTGTGGGGTCCCCGTCATGGAAAGGCCGGCAATAAGAGGGGTTGTGATCAGCACAGTGGTGCTGAGTTCAGCGCTACCATGGTTGAACACAACCCTGACTGGCATCAGCGTTTCAGAATCCATGTTCCTGGTGGTGACAACAGTCCCCTGGTGGTCCGACTGCCAGGGTCATAATGTGGCAGTCGGACCGCCTGGAGTGCAGTAGTCCAAACGTCACTGTGAGTATGGGGGTCTTTAGACCGTCAGACTCGTAATGACCCCACTCTGAATTCAGATTCCATTCGAATTTCATTTCTGTGTCATCACCTCTTTCACTGTTTGGTACATAGCCGATTGCAAGTTCTTTTCAGTTGCTATTGTGTGCTTTTACATATGTTTTGCAGCTGCATACCTCTATTCATTGTTTGGTATTCCTTGGTTGTGCTCCAGGAATCTCTTTCTAAGATAACAAATGGTGCTGCCAATGTGTATTTATTCACAAGGGTAGACAAATACATATACTATAAATGTATGTTTGTGTTTTAAGTAATGTTTGATGGTATATTTTTGACCTGTCTTCAATGTGAATTCCTTCTTATTGATTCCAATTAGGCATGATATTCAATGTATTCTCTGCAAGAAACAATTTTGGATTAGACATTTTGGTTTTGATATCTATGTAGTTGCTGTGTGTCAGCTTGTCTTTCAGGCTTTCTGCTTGTATATATATGATAACTGATTAATTGCCTAATTTTTCAGCTACAGTTGTATTCCAATGTCAATCTTTCATCATGAAGCCCTCCCCAGATACAACCTGCTGCTTTGGCCTGCTGAATCAATTTGACTTCTATTTTTTAGAATAAATCCCAGGGCAAAATCATTGACTGGGTTGAACCTGGTTGATGTATCCAACCCGCGGTTCATTGTGGTCGGCCCTTCATCTTGTGTTGATCCCAGTCTACCATGATCATTTCATCCGCATTGGCATTTAGTGCTTTTTTGGAGCCCTTGACACTTAAATCTTCTAATGCCTATTCCTTCAGCTCTCTTTGTTGATTTTTTCTCATTTTGATCCTTACATTTTCCTCCATTTTTATAAATTGGAGTGTGCTTTTTATTTTTGTATGTTACTTCTAAATATTTCTCATACTTTCCCTCACATAAGTCTGCCTCCTCTGAATTATCTACTAGAGGTTGAGCTCAAGTCTTCCAAAATGAGATTACTTTTTTATAGATAAGGAGACATGAAGTGACTGAATGATGAGTAAGCTATATAAATGGACGTGTAAAGGGCAAGCTGTGCTTATGCAGACTTTTCTCTTTTTTACTATTTTCAGCACCTTTTTACTATTTTTAGAACCTATACATTATGCCCCAAATGACTAAAATCCTGAACCTATCCCAAGATTTCTAACTTCCTGGTTTCATGTCTGATTCATCATCTCAATGTTCATTTGCTGCAGCCTACTCTTCGGGAATGGTTTTAAATGCAACAGATCCTATTCTAAAACATTGCATTTGGACATCCTTTACTTTTGTCTGAAATACAAAATGTTAGTGCTCAAGTTGTTCATTAAACTTCTGTGGTAACACTGCAGTTGCTTGCTGGGGGATAACAGACTGATTGCTGGTGCCACTTGAAGTGCTGTTTGACTGTGCATGTCAGAGTATTTTACTGAAATAGATAAGGAAAGCATTGGAGAACTTGTAGAAAATGTTAATCAATCGTATCTTTCTAGAGCACTAACCATAAATTATATAACACAAAATAATCCCCTCATTTTGTTCATTTCTACAAGACATGCTTTAGGTTTAACATAATTGATATGCTTCAGGTTTGCAACATATCTGTCATAAATACAGAATGATAGCAGTCTAGTTGTTCATGGGAACACTGTGGTAGGCTGAAGTACACCATTGGTGAGTTAACTGGCAGGCATGTTTCAATCTGTAATTTATAATGTTTTACTGACATGATTAAGAAAGATAATTCAGAGCTCTCAGCAAATGTTTCCTCATCTTAGCTTTCTTGATCCTCCTCAGAACACTTTCTGGACCTGTGAAAGATCAGAGGATGACTGAACCCTCCTTGCTGCAAGATGCCATTTCCTGAACTGTCCAACTGGACCTGGGCTAGGCTCTGCTGGTGGCCTCTGCTTGAGTAGCTCTTGGCCCCTAAATGCTGGGCTTGGTGTCCAAGGAGACTGAGTAATGAGTCAGAAGAGCCACTCAATGAACCCTACATGTTGGGACATAGCAATTTCTTGATGATCCATCACCTCCGGCATGTCAGCGGGATCATACAACAAAGATGTATGAATTTGATGCAACTTTTTCCAATACAGTTTCACACTTGCCGCCCTGCCGGATTTTAGGCTCCACAAAAAGTCAGGAGGTAGAAGATGGAACCCTTATTCATTTGTACACAGCTCTTGTGTCCACTCAGAGATTTGGCCAGGAAAATTAGTTCTTGCTTCTGTATGCCCCATACTGGTTCTAAGGGGGTAGCTTCCCTCCCAAAGGGTTCAGAGTTAGCCTGAGTATTGTGCCCCTGAGGAACAACAGGTCTCTCCTTCTACTAAACTATAAATAGGCGGGCTTCACCTATGTCTCTTTCAAGGTAATAAAGTTGCTGGGAACCTATTTTGCTGCCCTTCCTTAACTTCTAGGAACCTTATGCCTCACACCTAGCCTATACTGTCACCAGGTTTAAGCAATTGTCTTCTCTGGGAGCAGTTTTCACACCTCACTTGGGTCAACTACTGGCTGAGCAGCTGCTCATAGGCTAATCCAAATGACCCCTTCAGGAGCTTCAGGAAGGGAAAAGGTAACTTCCTAAAAGTTACTGTTCACAAATATTGTGTGTAATGTCATGTTAGACAGGCTGTAGTTTCTCTTTCATATCTTCAAATGCTCTAAATTTATCATGTGAAGACATGCATCTACAATGAGTGCCAATAAACATTTTTCTTCTCCCAATTGCATATATTTGTTACATTTGTACTACAGAAAATATACCATAGAATATTAAAGGCATCACTAAAACCTAGGGGTGGACAGTGAACTCCGCACTGCTGGTGGAGTTCACTGAGTTTTGGCACTCTGCGCTCCAAGAGGAGCACATCATTTGGAAAAAAAACTCAGCAAGCTGGCAGTGGAGCAGAGTTCACCAGCTCACTGCTCACCCACCTCTAGTATCTGGACCTCACCGATTTTAGGGACATAATCATAGTCAAGAGCCACTCTGCCTGTACGTGAATCATAAATGTGTCACCTCCACCCCCCTCCCTCCTGCTGCTTTGGAATACCGCCGCTCCCACTCTGGACTAGGCCTCACCCTGTGCCACTGTTGTAGGGTGCACAGTGTGTACGTAGGGCTCCTGCAGGCCTCTGTAGCGCAGACCTGGGTATTCCTCCCCTGTTTGTGCTACACCTGTCTCAAACCTGCATTGGCTTTCAGCCCTGCACAACCCACTCTTACCCTTCTCTGTGGATGGGGCCTGCTGGTCCGATCTGCTACTGGGTTGGGCTTACATTAAATGGTGCTTTGCACCCACCACTTTTGCAGATCTGCTGCAGCCAATTGCATTGGCAGTGAAGGGGCATTTCTACCATCATTTGAAAACAGATTTCACTTTCATGTTTGCTCATCATGATGGTATGATGTGATGACCCTGTTTAATAATGTTCAAACAAGTGTGTTGTTTCATTATGTATTGACACAGATATATGCTTGTATACATTTTTTCCCCATGACCACTGCATATATACCATTCAACTACTGTAATCACCTATAAGCTGTGGTCCTTTTTTGACTTGTGATTTTTTATGATAAAGATTGTTCTGTAGTTTTGAAGAGCATGTCAACATGTGTCTACGTTAGCATACCTTGCTCACTCAAAATGAAAAATGTTACCACATATGCACAAAAACAAATAAGATTTTTTTTTTTTAAATAGGAACATATTTGCAAAGGAAAGTTGCACATCCTCAGAACTAGAGAGATGAATTAGCTCTGCGTTCAGAGGTTTGCAACTGTACGAGCTCAGGATCTGACAGACTATGATCCACATCCATTATTTCCAGAGAGATGCATGTGGATCTGCACTGGACACACTTTCCCCATGGGACCCTTATGCTTGTGCAGAACACCTTTATCAAAAATCACAATCCAATTACTTATGTTGTTCATGTGAGCTTTCTTCAGCCATAATACCTTGCAAATGGCAAAGTGCACTATTTTCTTAAGTGTATATGCAGGGAATCATTGGAAACCTGAGACCATCATGTGGTTAGTTGCTGGGGGACGCATTGGTGTTCTCAAGGTTCTGCACAGTTTGTGCTGACACAGAAGGCTTTCATATTGGAATGTACATTGAAGAAATGCATGACGTCACTTTGAGCCATCAGAGTACCTGCACAAATTCATAGTAAATAACTCCCTACCACCCATAAAACGTCGGAGCTAGCATGCAGGATATAATTTCTAGGACAGAGCGACATTTCACCGCACGTGAAGCTCCACAGGATTTCACTGAGTTTTTAGATAACTCCATGGAATTCGGCAGAGTACAACTTCGTGAGCTCTGCCCACCTTTACTAAAACCTTAAAATACCGAGACACACCTATCTAATAATAAAAAATACTCTGAAGATCCCTGACTTAACATCTCTATCAATTATAGATGGTCTTTCTAAAAAACTATAACCATATCAAAATGTTCTGAAACCTGTTGACATTAATTGACCTTCCCGTTCCATCGCAACACCATCAAGATAACTTAGATGGCTACATCTTTGTTTGTCGTTAAATTTTGACTATCCATGATTTGTGTTGTTAAACGGTCCCTTGGTATTGATGAATAAATGCTATCTGATCATCTTTAATTAGGAGATGCACCACTATGGGGGTCATTCCAACATTGGCGGTATAAGGCGCTTACCGCCGTGCAGAAGACCGCCAATACACCGCCGCGGCCACGGTACACCGCCACAGCTATTATGACACACATCACGTAACCTGCCGAAATTCAGACACCCACACAGCACCGCCACACCAAAGGTCAGCGATAAACATGCGGAAACAAATCCTCCACCTCCACGCCAACAGAAACACGCCCATGCTATCACGACCCACGAATCCATGCAGCGGTCATTCAACCGTGGTATTCCATTGGCGGTACACACCGCCGTGCTCAAAATACACACACAGCTCCAAAACACTGCTACATTGGACAATTCCAAATACACACACCTGATACACATACACATACCACTCCCACACACCCAACGCAATATAAAATACACACCCACATCACCCACAAACCCCTACAACCAGAAATTCTGAGAGAAGGTGAGAGAGAGAGCACAGCTATTGACAATCCCATCACACAGAGGCACACAACACCATCACCCACACAGCATCCACGCACAAAACACCACATACCACTAAACTCACCACACTCATCACCACATACACCACCCCACACCTCACACACACCACCCCATGTCACGCCAAAGACACCCCCGCTTCTCCGAGGAGGAGCTCAGGGTCATGGTTGAGGAAATTGTACGGGTAGAGCCACAGCTATTTGGCTCACAGGAACAGCACACATCAATAGCCAGGAAGATGGAGCTATGGCGAAGAATAGTGGACAGGGTGAATGCCGTGGGACAGCACCCAAGAAATAGGGAGGACATCAGGAAGAGGTGTAACGACCTACGGGGGAAGGTGCGTTCCGCGGTCCCCAGGCACAACATCGCGGCGCAGCGGACTGGCGGCGGACCCCCACCTCCTCCCCCACAACTAACAACATGGGAGGAGCAAGTCTTGACCATCTTGCATCCTGAGGGCCTCGGAGGAGTCGGTGGAGGATGGGACACTGGTAAGTCAAATCTTAACTATCACATCCCCCACCCTACCTGCATGCTATCACACAACCCCACCCTCACACCCTCCCCTATCACTCCAAATCCTCACTAATCTACCCATAACACAAACCACCCATCCCAACACCAAGCCCTGCATGACACAACAAAGCATGGTCACCCCTCACTAAAGCATGCTCACTGCACATACCCAGAACACCCCCCCAACCATCGTCACACAAGCCCCCACACAGGAATGCCTGCACTGGGGTTCACGCACACCCACCCATTGCACACCATGAAACACACACATGCAATAATCATGTTCTTATACCCCTACAGGAACCCAAAGGAACGGCACCACACCAGAGGGTCCAGACAACACCACTCCACCCCCATAAGAGGCCCACAGTGACAACAGCAGCTCTGCCCCACTGGATCTTGATGACCAGCCCGGACCATCGTGGGCATCAGGACAGTCGGTTCCCCTTGCCCAGCCACAGCCCAACACCAAGCTTTCACCCTCTGGTAACACCAGCACAGCAGCCACCCAGCGGGCCCAAACCTCCCTACCCAGGACAGGTCAATCAGCGGTGTGTCCACCACTACAGGGCACCCAGGGTAACCCACCACCCCAACAACAACAGGGACCTGGGGGCAGTGGTAGTGGGCACACGGTCCAGGGGACGGAGGCACAGGAACACCGGGGAACTGGGAGGGCTGCTGTGCGACAGAGGGAGGACAGGCCAAGGGAACCAACTCTCCACGAGGTCCTCTCCCCATCATGGGAGCATACCACCACTCCCAGGAGACGATGGCGACGGTCCTGGACAAGTTGCAGGACACCCTGCGTCTGCAGGAGGAGCAGTATTTGGGGTTCAGGGAGGAGCTCAGGGCCATTGGCTCCGCCTTGGGCACCATCGTAGGGGTGCTAACGGACATTCAAAAGACCTTGAGGGACACCGTGGCACTCCAAGGGGTCCCTGACACTAGCCAGGACGATGAACTGCCCACCACCTCCGCCGACGCTAGTGGACAGGACGCCCCGCCACAGGACCACCACACCAGCACCACACCCCCTGCAGACAGACAACCACCACGCAAGCGGGCCCTGAGATCCAGGAACAGGACAGAGCAAGATGTCCCCCCACTGTCCCACTTTGTTACCCTGTCCAGATTGGAACTGCCCCAGCTCCACTCCCAATGCCAAGATGGGCAGTGCACCTGTGAGACTAATAGACTTGACTCTGCCATGGACATTCCTCCACCATCACCCATCACCATTTTACAACCCCCCTTCATTTTTTGAGCGCTTAAATAAACACCCTTGAAACACCAAAAAATCTGGAGTCAGTCTATGATTTGGTACTTTGTATTATCAATTACAGTGTCATAATGGGTTACCCATTGTAAGGTTAACATACCTATGTCACACATCACAAGCCCTTCAAGGATGCAAGCAGTTGACACGTAGGTTACCACACTTGTGAAACTGAAATGGAAGGGTACAACTCAATTAACAAATAGTGAGTGAAATGTAGGTACAGGATAGAGGTAGACGTGTGAAAGTTAATGTAATGTTAAACCAGAAAATTTTCTCACCTGTATGTCACTGGAAATATTGCTGTATGACTGACTCCCTGTTGTCGTTTTCTTCTTCCTCAGCTTCATCCTCATCACTGTCCACAGGCTCCACAGGCTCCACAGCTGCTACAACACCGTCATCTGGATCATCCTCCTGCAGAAAAGGCACCTGGCGTCGCAATGCCAAATTATGGAGCATGGAGCAGGCGACGATGATGTCGCACACCTTCTTCGGTGAGTAGAATAGGGATCCACTTGTCATATGGAGGCACCTGAACCTGGCCTTAAGGAGGCTGAAGGTGCGTTCGATAACCCTCCTAGTCCGCCCATGGGCATCATTGTACCGTTCCTCTGCCCTGGTCCTGGGATTCCTCACTGGGGTCAATAGCTAGGAAAGGTTGGGGTAACCAGAGTCCCCCAATAGCCATACACAGTGCCTCTGGAGTTGACCCATCATATCAGGGATGCTGCTATTCCGCAGGATGTAGGCGTCATGCACAGAGCCAGGGAACATAGCATTTACCTGAGAGATGTACTGGTCTGCCAAACAGACCATCTGGACATTCATGGAATGATAACTCTTCCTGTTCCTGTACACCTGTTCACTCCTGCGGGGGGGACCAGAGCTACATGGGTCCCATCAATGGCACCTATGACGTTGGGGATATGTCCAAGGGCATAGAAGTCACCTTTCACTGTAGGTAAATCCTCCACCTGAGGGAATATAATGTATCTCCTTACGTGTTTCAGCAGGGCAGAAAACACTCTGGACAAGACGTTGGTAAACATAGGCTGGGACATCCCAGATGCCATGGTCACTGTTGTCTGAAATGACCCACTTGCAAGGAAATGGAGCACTGACAGCATCTGCACGTCAGGGGGGATTCCAGTCGGATGGCGGATCGGTGACATCAGGTCTGGCTCCAACTGGGTACATAGTTCCTGGATAGTGGCACGGTCAAACCGGTAGGTGACGATGACATGTCTTTCTTCCATTGTCAACAGGTCCACCAGCGGTCGGTACACCGGAGGATTCCGCCATCTTCTCATATGTCCCAGCTGACGGTGCCTACGAAGGACAACAGCGAAGAACCAGTCACTATTCCTCCAGGTATGTACCCACAGTTACACACAAGACTACACCAGACACAAAACCCTTCCTGTATGTGTGTTGAGTGTAGGCCTAGCTATGTGTGACGCAGTAGTAAATGAAGCCATGTGGGCCCCTGAAATGGCGGCTGCCTGACCTCTAAACTGGGACAATGGGATTGTGGGGTAACTGCGCTGGCGTTGCACACCGTCACGGTAGGCGGTCTTAGACCGCGGCGCAATGCTGCATTGGTTAACATTGGACCCTATGGGTCCCAGGAGCCAATGAACAGGTGCGCTGGCGGTGATGATGCGCACCGCCGCGGATGTCACCGCCACGGACGTCACCGCCATTTTCTATCTGTTCAATCACTAGATACCTGACCTTCGACAGGAGAGGACCTACACTGCTAGTGCTGCTGTGACCTCGGTCTGGAAGCGACGATGGCTGCTGCGTCTGGGGAAAGGGCCCTTGCCTTCACTGCACAGGAGTTGGAGAAACTTGTGGATGGGTTCCTCCCCCAGTACACGCTACTCTACGGTCCTCCAGACCAACAGGTTAGTACACAGGGAGCACGTTGTATGGGCTAGGCCTGGGTGGAGAGGGCTGGGTGGAAGAGGGAAGGGGGCAGAGTACATAGATCAGTTATGCATAGGTATGAATGGGCCACATGGCCAGAGTAGGGAGGGGGCCACTCACAAAGACGGTGCAGTTAGTAATGACTGTACCTCTTCCCTTGTGCATGTCATGTAGGTCAGCGCCCACCAGAAGAGGGACATTTGGCGTGCCATCGCCAAGGAGGTCCGGACCTTGGGGGCCCACCAGAGATGGGGCACCCACTGCCGGAAGAGATGGGAGGACATTCGCCGCTGCAGCAAGAAGACGGCGGAGGCTCAGCTGGGGATGGCCTCCCAATGTGGGCGGGGTGCATGTCGCACCATGACCCCCCTGATGTTCCGGATCCTGGCGGTGGCCTACCCGGAGTCGGATGGGCGATGGAGGACATCACTGCAGACACAAGGGGGTGAGTACAACCTCATTCTGTGGACTTTGCGTGTAGTGGAGGTGTCTGGGTGGGGGAGGTGGGCTGTGGGTGTCCCTAGGCCAGGGCGAATTCCGTAGGCAAGGCCCCTCCGTAATGTATGCCATGTGGCACTCAACCCCACCTCAGCAGAGTGCCAAGTTGAGGTATAGTTGCCCCTGTGGAATGCATGTGCGCAGATGTCCACCATTGCCATGGAGGCCATATCCCAGAAATTGCATGTGCAGAGGTCAGGAGCACGGCGTAATGCAGGGGACTGCTGCGTCTGTCTTGTCCGCCAACGGTAGCAGAATGCCATGCACTAAAACTCTCTTTCTTCTGTCTCCCCCCCTTTTCCTGCTCTCCCTGTCCTTTTGTACATCAGCATCATCAGGCGGAGGTACAGTGGCACCGGAGCACGAGGGAGCTGCATCCCACATGGACATGGAGGGCCACACCACAGACTCTGAATGCACCAGTAGGACGGAGGGAGCTTCACGTCGGCCACCGGATAACCAACCAGCGACACGGACTCGTCCGTCGATGGGAGCTCCCCTGTGGTGGCGGCACCATCTGTGCCCCCCACTTCTACAGGTACAGCCGCCACCTCCCCTACCAGCACCGCCCTCCCAGCAGCCCCTCAGCGTTCGCCCCGTGCCCGCTCACCCAGGAGGGTGGGCATCACTTTCGCCCCAGGCACCTCAGGCCCTGCCCCAGTCACCCCTGCTGCCCTCAGTGAGTAGGCCATTGACCTCCTCAGGTCACTCACTGTTGGGCAGTCTACCATTGTGAATGCCATCCAGGGTGTAGAAAGAGAGTTGCAACCGGGTAATGCATTCCTGGAGGGCATTCATTCTGGTCAGGCTGTCCTTCAGCGAACCCTGCAATCTCTGGCCTCAGCACTGATGGCAGCCATTGTCCCTGAGTCCAGCCTCACCCCTCCAACTTCCTCCACCCAGACCCAATCCCCTGTACCCCAGCCCATCCCAAGCACACCTACAGACAAGCATGCACACAAGTCAACACACACAAGTAACTCAAGCAAACATAGGCACCACACACACCACAGGCACTCACGCAAGCCTCACCCACATACAGACACAGCAACATCCACTGTCTCCACTGTGTCCCCCTCCTCCTCTTCTTCCTCCTCCCTCCCAGTCTCGTCTACACACATACCTGCATGCACCACATCTACAGGCACTAGGCCTCGCACCAGGACACCCAGCACCACAAGCCGCTCACCTGCACTCACCACCTCCACTGCCATTTATACGTCCCCTGTGTCCTCTCCCAGTGTGTCTGTGACGCCCCCTCCCAAAGTACCCAAACACCGGCAATCACTCACCCAACATCATCCACCTCACTACAGCCTCCAGTACCTGCACCTGCACCCAAAACACCTAAAGTGACACCTCCTACAACCACCTCCTCTTCCTCCACTCCCAGACCCCCTCCAGCTACCCATCCCAGTGTGCATCAGAAACTGTTCCTATGTCAAATTGACCTTTTTGCCACCATCCCCCCATCAAATTCATCAGTCCCGTCGTAGCCCCTCAGCCAAAAAGCCTCAAGTATTAGTGGTGCGTGTTCAAGCTTTGTGGAGTGCACCGGCCATCAGGGCAGGCAGTAGGACCCGGAGCCAATGCACTGGCAGCCCACCCCCTGTAAAGGCTCTAAAATTGGAGAGTGGACGACGGGACCGTCTTAAGACTCCTGGTGGGACAACAAGTGACAAGGGTTCGAAGGCGATTGGTGAGTCAGCTGTAACTCCAACAAAGGTGGGGAAGGTCCAGAGGAAGTCTGCCCAGCCTGTTGTGAGTGTCACAGTGGAGAAGTGCGCCACCATTTCCGGCGGTCCAGACACAACCGCCAGCACCGTTACACTGGTCCAGAGACCACCGCCACCGCCGGAGTCACAGCCCAGGAGGGCCCAAGTATCTTTACTGGTCAGGAGACCACCGCCGGAGTCACAGCCCAGGAGGGCCCAAGTATCATCACTGGTCCAGAAACCACCGTCGGAGTCACAGCCCAGGAAGGCCCAAGTATCGGCACTGGTCCAGAAACCACCGCCAGAGTCACAGCCTAGGAGGGCCCAAGTATCGTTACTGGTCAGGAGACAACCGCCGGAGTCACAGCCCAGGAGGGCCCAAGTATCGTCACTGGTCCAGAAACCACCGCCGGAGTCACAGCCCAGGAGGGCCCAAGTATTGTCACTGGTCCAGAGACCACCGCCGGAGTCACAGCCCAGGAGGGGCCTGGATGCCACAGCCCCGCTGGGCAATGATGGAACGTCATGCCACCCACCAATGCCCATTGTAGAGATCGTCATGCTACACACCAATGCCCAGTGTAGAGCTCGTCATGCCACACACCAATGCCCAGTGTAGAGATCGTCATGCCACACACCAATGTCCGTATCAGAATCGCCATGTCAAAGCACCGTTGAACAGGGCAAAGACCGCCATGTCAAAGCACCGCTGAACAGGGCAAGGACCGCCATGTCAAAGCACCTCTGAACAGGGCAAAGACCGCCATGGCAAAGCACCGCTGAACAGTCCAGAACCGCCATGGCAAAGCACCACTGAACAGGGCAACGACCGCCATGGCAAAGCATCGCTGAACAGTCTAGAACCGCCATGGCAAAGCACCGCTGAACAGGGCAAAGACCGCCATAGCAAAGCACCGCTGAACAGTCCAGAACCGCCATGGCACATCACCGCTGAACAGGGCAAAGACCGCCATGGCAAAGCACCGCTGAACAGGGCAAAGACCGCCATGTCAAAGCACCGCTGAACAGGGCAAAGACCGCCATGGCAAAGCACCGCTGAACAGTCCAGAACCGCCATGGCAAAGCACTGCTGAACAGGTCAAAGACCGCCATGGCAAAGCACCACTGAACAGTCCAGAACCGCCATGGCAAAGCACCGCTGAACAGGGCAAAGACCGCCATGGCAAAGCACCGCTGAACAGTCCAGAACCACCATGGCAAAGCACTGCTGAACAGGGCATGCACCGTGTAGGAATGAAGAGGCCGCCACATCAGGCATCCTTATCCCATGTGCAGCTGGGACAGTGACAGGACATGAACTTTTACGGGGAGACTCATCCAGTCTGGGCACCAGTCCCACCCAGTACCAGTAGAGAACTGCATCTACTTGAGGGACTGTGGCTTTGCACTCCCCAGGATGGCACAGTGGGCAAGCCACCCACTGTAGAGACTTGAGAGACTGTGGCTTTGCACTCCCCAGGGTGGCACAGTGGGCAAGCCACCCATTGTAGAGACTTGAGAGACTGTGGCTTTGCACTCCCAGGATGGCACAGTGGGCAAGCCACCCACTGTAGAGACTTGAGGGACTGTGGCTTTGCTCTCCCCAGGATGGCACAGTGGGCAAGCCACCCACTGTATAGACTTGAGAGACTGTGGCTTTGCACTCCCCAGGATGGCACACTGGGCATGGAGCCCCATCGTGGATCTGGCTTCGCATTCATCAGTCTGAGGTGCCCCCCCTTCCCTTCCCCCTGAGGTGCCTGTAGTGTTTCTATCTGATGCCCGGCAGTGTTCTCTCCGATTTTGGTCAGGTATAGTTTGTGGGCCTCGCCCATGCATTTTTGGACTGTTGGTGCACGGACATTGTTGTGTACATATCTGCACTACTTCTCGGATTGTATTTGTAAATAAGAGTGATTTTGAGATATATATATATGTATATTTTTGTATGACATGTATATTGGCACATTACAATGTTTGCCCGAATTTTGCTTTGTGTTTTCATTCTTCCGGGGGGATTGTGGGTTGTTACTGTGATTTTTGTGACTGCATTGGTGTGTATGTTGTAATATGTGAGGGTTGGGGAGGGGGTGTTTGTTGGGTGTCCCCCTAACTTTTGTCTCCCCGTGTCGTAGGTGCAGTACTCACTGGTGTCTTCGGCGCCTACGTAGCTGTTGGTCGTAGAGGAGCAGAAAGACAAGGGCAGGTAGGATTTGTAATTCGGGCTCCATGGTGTCCTTCCTCGTGGGATGTGTTGTGGTGAGCGTTTTCCCATTGCAAAAGCTGTTTCCGCCGTGTTTTTATCCACGGTGAATCCGCCCCGGAAAATGTGGCGGATTGGCGGGTTGTAATAGTGTGGGCGGTACATTGTCTCCCGCCTGTCTGTTGGCGGTAACCGCCGCGCTGCTTGCCTATACCGCCGTGGCGGGCAGTGTGTTAAAGTGGCTGTCTTAGTTTGGCGGTTACCGCCAACAGACAGGCGGGAGACAGGTTACCGCCAGGGTCATATTTCCCTTTTTTTGTCCGCCGCCCTGTTTGCGGTATTACCGCTGCTTTAACACCGTCCGCCAGGGTTGTAATGACCACCTATGTCTGTTAACGACAATTTTGTAAAGAGTGTGCATCATTTATATATGGTTTGGATGCTTTAAAAGATAACTATATAAACTAATATGATCATAATAATAAAAACATTCCTTAAAAAATTACTGTGTCCATAATATAGACATCTTTTATAACAAAATAATTTACATCAATAAGCAACACAAAAGAAACATGTATAGCGATTTAATGGCTTATGTCATCACTGATGTCACCATTGATGTCATGCAATGTCATCACAGATGGAATATATGAGATCATTAGCAGTGCATCAAAGGGGGTTGAGTTTTGATTATTTTAAGTAACCGTAGCTGAAATTTTTCTGTAGTTTACACCTTTTATTTAGTGACCAAAACTTCAACTGTGATTTTCTAAGTTTTTAAACATAGGGGACAAGGAGAGTGCACTGCTGTTGCATCATTTTGTTTTTTTGGTACAATGGGTGCATATTCATTACTCTATATTTACAAAGTGAAACATTAGGGTTAATGCATCACTTTTCCCCGTCCAGCGTCACATTTTACCTGTGCTTCAACTGGCTGCATCAAGTTACATTAATCATATACAAGGTAGGTGTTCCCTCTTAAAATCCCACAGAGAACATCCATATTTAACAGTTTTTTTGGGAAAGTGACACATCTTTGGCAAATGTCTAAACTGCATCAAAATTCACTTGCCTCATTAACCCAGGCGTAAAAATGATGCAGTGGCTTTTCAATGGGAATCTGACTACCTGAAGTCACTTTACACACTGGAATATGTCTTTATTTCACTTCCCCTACATAGGTAGTGGGTCTACACATGTGGCAATCATGTTGTAGGACCCCTTGACAAAGCTGAGACCATGGCACCTATGATTTCCTCATCCACTGCAGCAAAGCTATGTGACATTGTGTATTGTTTGCAAGGATTGTCACTTCTCCATGAAGTAAAGGGTCAACAAGTCTAGGCTTGTGTACTCTGAAAGGGAAATAGGTAAGTACACACATAAGGTAGGTTATACATGTATTTTCTCTTCACATTTCAACACATACCTGTGTTAATATTGGATTAATAGGTGTTCATGCACAGAGCAATACATTTATATACACAAAGTTGCATCACCATTATAAGAATCCTCCATCGTGAACTCTCCATCAAACCCAGCACATAGGTACATGGTCAAGCAGGCTCTGAGACTTAAGTCTGAGGCAAGTAAGTGACAGGTCACAAGTGGGATAACACTTAGCCGGCAGGCAAATGCACGGATAGGAAAAATTGGATCAGATCCCACAGATAGGCACAGTAACACCATATGGTCCCCGGAGACTGACCCCAAGAAAACACACATGGCCAGAGTGATGTGTGTAGTCCCAAAACACCATAATGGTAGATGCCACTTGTAGGTAGGAACACTTAGTGCATCAGAACACAGCACACATAGCACACATACCAACCAAGCACCCCTCAGGCTGGACATCTGGACATGTACTGACTGGTCCTCATTGTGTCCATGACAGGTTGAGGCCCATCTGCATTTACTATCTGAACCTATATTTATGACTCCATGACAACTGGTCACATTTTTTACCAAGAAAATAATGTTTTATATATTTTATTGTAGAAATGTATGAAAATCTGCTTCAATCCAATGTACGTTGAGAGACAGCCCTCAGACCTTGGTTCTGTAACTGCTCTCCCAGCTGCAATGTTTCATTAAACAAACAGTTCCTGTTTAGCCGGACACCTCTTGTCTTTTGTTTTTTAAGGTAATTTCCCAGTCAAGCAACACTTGTATTCACTTACAACACACTGTCACTTACTATGCCACAGACACTCGGGTCACTACATACACCTAAATTCGCTATGCCCACCATCATGTGACACATAGACATACTTCTTGTATACCCATCTGACATCCAGGACCAATGTAAAATATAGAATGTGATACTCCACCACTTTACAGTCTTAAGGCTTGGTCGTAGAACATTAGGCTACTTGCGTCATTTAAATCTCACGCAGCACTTCTAAATGTTAGCGCATTGATGAAGTTGCATCGGTTGTTAGGCCAACTTTAGTCATGTGCCACTCTTCGGGCAGAATCATTATGGCAAAATTCCCACAGATGCATCACAATTTTTGATACCTCTTGGGTCCTAGCACCATGGATTCCCGCATATCGTAACTAATTTTGACGCATGGCTGCTGCACCACAACGATGCGTCATTTCTTGTAAATATGCTCCATAATTTATAGTGATTGCCTTAACTGTAATTTCACTTAAACTGTGTTATTTTCAGCACATTTCTGATCCTATACAAAGCCTCATTTTAACTGTTTCTTTCAGCGTATTTTAAATGTTTAAATCTAAATGATAATATGTTATAATTTATGTGGGTTCTAAGCATACATTCACAGAAAAGTGATTTTTATACATTACTTTGAAAATGCATGTTTTGGATTTCTAATAACTTTAACATCATATGGCAAATTCACACGAACATTGTAACACCCCAGACAAGCATGGCTAAGATTTGGCATGCCAAATTTAATGATCTGTGGAGTGAAAAAAAGTTAAAGAGGGGTATTACAGATGCATTTATTTCTCAATTCAGCTACAATAAGAAGATATATTCTTCTCAACAGTTAAAAATCGCTGAATTAAATTAACCTGCACACTTTAGTTTGAGCAGTTGTGTTACTTTGCTTGTTTTAGTGTAAATTAACTCAGTGGTTTTAGCCTTTGTAAAATCTGTTGGGCAAGCACTGAGGTTAAAATTAAGTGATATCTTGACCGTTGAAAAGGTGTTTATTGATTTTTCGATACCTTTACAGTAGTGATGTTTGATGAATTTGCACAAACGTAGACAGGTGTTTAGCATATTAAGGCTACTCTTTGAATTTTTAACTCATGCATATCTGTCAAGGACGTGCACAGTTTAAGTGTGGGATGGCAAGAAGTGTTTGATAATAATGTGGTACGCTTTGGCAAACCACATAACATTTGCCAGTCATTTAGCAGGTTAAATTTTTTACTTGTGTTTCATGGGAAGAGAACAATCATGTAGGAAATGACCACTCAATACACTGTTTAGGCACCCCATCATGTATTGTGTATGGCCTGACATAAGACAATGTTATAAATGAATGCATTTCCAAAGCTACAGCCTTTTAACAGATGTTCTTCTGCATAAGCCTCAGTAGGAGGCGCATTGCTATTTGTGTAAACCAAATACTCTCAAGAAAAATTAATCGTTATTGTACTGCATAGTGTGTATTGTTAAATGTCTGGACATATTGACAATGAAATAAAGTCATTATTATACAAATAAATAACTAAGCATCCATGAACAGTACAATAGTCTCAATTTGGTTTGCAAAATCCATTGTCATTTTACTTGGCCACTGGAATTCTTTTTCAACTTGAATACTGCCATGAAACAAAATTCATCTGTCATCTGAAAACCAACAATAGATGAATTGTACGTGAGTAACATAGTAATTTTTGACAACGTCTGCTACAGTCTGCTGCATTAGGTTTGCATTTTAGGCATCCTGTTTTTTATAAAAGTTGTTCCAAGTCTTGCTTGCTTCTGTGAAAGAAGGGCATGCTGATGCTGACTAGCTTTGCAAGCATCCCTGGAATGTACACGATAGACAAGGATTGGTACTATTGTTAAAACATTTTGTTGCATGTAGGAAAGGATGAACATATTTCCACTTTTTAAAGTAGACAAGAATCAGTGTGTCCTCAATGGATTTCCAGCTGCAATTACGTCACTGCAGCTGTGCATTCCATACGTTCTGTCCAGGTAAATCACGGGGCGCTTGTGCCTCGGATAGAGGAGAAACGAGGGGTGAATATAGAAACAAACTTAGTATGCCAGAAGAGCTGGGAATAAAAAGTGTGAGTACCGGAAGTGCACTGTTCACTGTACAAATATGCGACATATAATCAGGCTTTCCAGTATTCCCAGCCGTATAATCCTTTGAGATCCGGCATACTTTAAGTTCGGTATCCTCTCAATGCACGAGTGACCACCTTTTTTGTTATTGACAGCCTCGGTTTAGCCTACATGGATTGCTATCTGTAGGGAGGTCTTGCATACCAAGGTATCAACTTAAAGTATACATACCTTAGGTAAGGACGGGCCTTCTATTACACTTCTAACTTCTTTTGATCCAAAAACAGTCTGCTGAGAAAGAAGATGATCTATTTGATAGAATTCCTGCCAAAAAATAAATGGGGTGCAAATTCCTGTCGCACCTTCTTTGTTTACAGAGAGATGGAGAAAACGGCGAGCTTCAGACATGGGGACTTCCTCTTAGAAGGGGAAAGCGAATGTCATACCATAATGTGTAAGTCTATGTATTCTATGCATGAATTCTGGAATGTTTCAACCATGTTTCTAAAAAGGAGGTGCAGTAAAGGACAAAAACAAGTCACTAAGGAGCTGATTTAAGAAAAGTGGCGCTGCACCCAGTGCAGCACCACTTTGCTTGCGCCTCTTAGCACCCCCCTAACGCCACCATGTGTGCGCTGTATCTAAGATAACTGCACCATGGTGGTAGTTAGGGAACTAGCGTCAGAATGTTTGATGCTTGTTCAGATTTTTGCAGGATTAGAGTCAAAAATGTTGACATTAATCCTGCAAAGCCCATCGAGGCCCACAGTAAACAATTGGACGCCTCCCTTTCATGCCTGGTCTGAGCAGGCATTAAAGGTGCCAAAAAAATGATGCAAAGAAATCTCTTAGATTTCTTTGTGCCATTTTATTTAGCCCCCCTAATGGGGGAACACCCCCTTTGCATACATTATGCCTGCCACAGGTCTAATGTGGAACAAAGGGTTACAAAATGGCGCAATGCAAGCATTGCACCAATTTGTAAATTTGACACAGCAATTTTGGCCTCGTTAGGCCACATTAGCGTAAATAAAATGATGCTAATGTGGTGCAAGGAGGTGCTAAGGGCTCTTAAATCTGTCCCTAAGTGGTCTATTTTAATAGATAGGATGTATTATGAGTTGTAAAATAAATACTTCATTGCTGTGCGCTTTTGCTGTGACACGTTATAGCACCGACTTGAGGTGTGTACGAATTGCAATTTTCGTGCAGGTAGCATGAAATAAGTTTTCCAAACAATTTCAACAGTTCCAGCCATAGCCTGTATTGACAAGTTAGGTTTGTAAATCTAAGGTACGCTGTGTTTGACTGATTATAAGAATTCTGGGAACCCAGAACCTTCTTGTCCGCCTAGGCACCGATATTGCCATTTGCAGCTCTCCAGTCTGGTACCATCTTCTCCAGCAGCAAAGATTATTGTATGATGATTTAGTTTTTGTCCATATACCTGGCTATTTCTGAGTCCATGTTCGTGTTTGTCTCTTTGTCACAACTGCAAACATATGCATATATGGACATTTAAATTCACCTGTTGTAGGTTTGTCATTAATCATTTAAGGTTGTTGTGCGTGTACCTATGTTTTTTTTTAAAGTTTCCACATTGGTCATTGGTATTCGAATCCTTCTTTTAGTGTAATAATTATTCAATTTACAATGTCCTGTGTGGTAATGTTCCATGTATTAACTTTTAATTTAGAAAAAAACAGGTGCATTACATCACTTGTAGTAAACCCGCGGGCAGTAGATCGGCCAGCACACTAATGAAGTCTGATGATTTACCTGCTTACTTTCTTTGGAATCATTTCTAAATCGTGGTTTTGCTTGTAGCACGTGGCAAGCGTTATGTAAAACTTATTTGCCAGGTTACAGTGCTTCTTTTCTGCAAAAGAACGGCACAAATTGGAAAGATTACAAGGATTACTCCAGTTACCTCTTTTTGGCTACAGTGAAGCCTGTATGGCAAAGTCTACTACAGCTTCTCGACACCTGGTATTTTTCTCTGCTTATTTGATCAGTCTTCTTATGGGTTTAGAATATGGCAGTGGAAAGCACACCTTTCACTATGTGTCCACTGGTGCTGGTCCGCCCGCAGAGGTCTTCTTCCCGCCTCGGGTTCAGAAACCACAAGTGCGCTGGTGATACACCATCACTATTCTCACCAATAGAGGTCGACTAGATCTGTGGACTTGGGGAAGAGTGCAGTAGTCAGATTCATTCAATCACAAATCAATTACATTATACCATAAATAACTATAGATATCACGAAAAATTGAGCAACAAATCAAACTCAAAACTGAAGCTTTATTAAAATCCCAATATCAAAGTCACATATATGGTGAACAAAACTAAGTTCTAAACATATATGAAAACCATTGACTGACCAAAACGTCTAAAAAGACTTAAGTGGTCATTACAACCCTGGTGGTCGGTGATAAAGCGGCGATAAGACCGCCAACAGGCCGGCGGTAAATATTTTACAATTACAACTGTGGCGGAAACTGCCACATAGACAGCCACTTTAACACTCCGACCGCCACGGCGGTACAAACAGTATCACAACAGGCCAATCCGCCACCTTTTCCGGGGCGGATTCACCACGGATAAAAACACGGCGGTAACAGGATTTTGGAGGGAAAACGCTCACCTCTACACACCCCACGAGGAACTAGGACACCATGGACCCGGAACTCCAAATTCTCCCTTCGATAGTCTTCCTGCTCCTCTACCAGGAGCACGAACGCCGGCGGCGAAGACCACGGTGCGTACTGCACCTACAACACAGGGGAGGGGGAGGGAAAAAACAGGCACACACACGCAACACCCCCACCCCCACGCCCACCCTCACCCACCACAACACACACACTAATCCATATTGTTACATCACAGTTACACCCCCCAACCCCCGGGAAGAATGCAAAGACAAAAGAAAATGAGTGTAACCACTGTAATCTATTAAAATTAAGTAGGCAAAAATATATATATACACCATTAACAAAATATACACCAAGCATAGTAGTCGAGGTAGTGCTCCAATTAACTCCGTGGGACACTGGGCCCACACGGTATGGGCGAGGCCCAGACAAGATCCCCGACCATGACGGAGAGAACACTTCCGGGGCATCAGAGAGCAAGAAAACAGGCACCTCAGGGGGAGGGAAAGGGGGGGCACCTCAGCCGGTTGAGTGCACAACACCAAATCCATGAGAGGGCCACATGCCCACTGTTACATCCTGGGGAGTGCAAAGCCACAGTCTCTCAAGTCTCTACAGTGGGTGGGTTGCCTACTGCCATATCCTGGGGAGTGCAAAGCCACAGTCTCTCAAGTCTCTACAGTGGGTGGGTCGCCCACTGTTCAATCCTGGGGAGTGCAAAGCCACAGTCTCTCAAGTCTCTACAGTGGGTGGGTTACCCACTGTTCTATCCTGGGGAGTGCAAAGCCACAGTCTCTCAAGTCTCTACAGTGGGTGGGTTGCCCACTGCTATATCCTGGGGAGTGCAAAGCCACAGTCTCTCAAGTCTCTTTGACTGACAAGTTTACTACAGTATTTCTAGTGGCTATCAGCACATCCAAATCCAGGACACTATCAATCTGGAGAGAAGTGCTGAAAAGAAAAACAAAACAAGAACATGAGGCTTCCATTTAACCACCCGCGATCAGAAACAACTACCCCAAACCCCCTATCCAGCATGACTGCCCTCTGCTGCATCTCGATTATGTTTACACTATAAATATACCACATAAATACAAACATGATTAGCAATGTTTCCTGAATTTTCTCTAAAATATGAATACACCATTGTTTGTTTGTTGTGCAGCCCTATAAAAAACATGTGTATGCAGCAATGAATGAGTTACTTCATGAAGCACCTTACGAGTCTCAAGCCCTGATTTGTACTTTTTTTGCAATGCATTAGCATACTTTTGTGATGCAAAAGCAGTGCATACTTACAAAATACAGTTGCTTAGAACTACACTTTTATATGTGATGAAGACATTTTATTACATAATCATGAATCCTGGTAACAGCCATCCTTACCTATGGCCTTCACTTTACTCATACATGGCATATACACCAATCACAAAATTGCCTGTGAACTGTCTCCGCAGTTGTTATTTGACAGCAGTAGAGTGGGTCAGACTATATCGTTGCCTTAAATATGGTTAATGTGTATCATCCTCGTGGCCAGTAATGATCTATGACAGCTTTCCACGATTTGCAGCTCTGAGCCAAGTGCCAACATGCCATGTTCTGAGTGACCTGCAAGGACTAACTTAAGAAGGCTTGGTCTAAAAGCAGAAATTATGAAACTGTACATGACACTAAAGCGCTTACAGTTCACCTTGTGTGAAGAATGACAGAAGTGCACTGCTGTACCCTTTCTTTCATTGTTTGAAGAAACTGTGTTTTATCAATCAAATCCGCGATTTACTTAGGTTGTGAGAGAATCTTTGTTGCTCAGGTTCAAATGGACTCTTTGGCAATGTGTGAAGAGTTCTGTGTGATTGTACCTATGCCTCCCACCTAGAGGTCTGGGTATATCACTGTCTGTATTCATGCATCTTGTGGGCTATGGTGACAGGTACAGATATGAGTGCTTAGCTCTATTGTAGCGAATAATTGTGAGTAGTTTGCATAAGTACAGGGGATGTTATCTGTGTAACAGTGTAGATCGCTGGATACCGGTCAGTGGATCCCAGGTATTTTAAGGAGGTATATAATGTTATACTGCTGTGGCTTTTTTAACATACAAAAGTCAAAACCATTGGATTTATAATTGTTTTTTAATTTGTTTTGCCTTTTTTTCTTACTGTTATTTCTTTTATGAGTCACAGTCGGCCTGAAATCACCTAGCAAGCCTTACTGATTTTTTTTCTAATAGTGTGTCATATGTACAGGTTCAACCTACTCCATGGACTGTCACATTGCTAGGTGGGTTTGCTCTGCCTGGCATACTGCAGATTAATCACAGGCTGCAGGTTAAAGGCTTCAGTTCTGATGTCACCTTAAACATAATAATTTTCTGTCCAACTGTGTTTTAAGAATTTCTCCAATAACTTGAATGTCTGTAGCTTACTTGTATGAAAAATATAACAACATTTCTTCTTGGGAGGGAGGTCCTTGGGCTTGGCTTTGGGCCGAGGTGGGTCTTTAACCTTCTGCTTAGGGGGCGGAGGAGTGGGCTTGGGGCAAGGGGCCGGAGTGCCACTCTTGTGCCCCTTAGTGGCAGGTGTAGCCTTAGGGGGAGGAACGGGAGTCGACTGGGAGCTGGAGGTACTGGGCTGGCAGAAGGGATCATTCTCCTACAGGAAGGACAGTGGGAGGGAAGAGGTGAAGTAGGAAAGGAAAAGCTTCTTAGGACCAAGGGGGTGGGTTGTGGGAGGATGATTTGGAGTGGACGCAGAGGGAGTGGTTGTAGGAGGAGAAGGTGTGCTGGACGTGGGTGTAGGTGCATGGACAGTGTGTGTGTGTGAGGTGGATGGCTGTTAGGTGTCTGATTGGGAGCGTGTATGTGTAATTGGAGGGGGCAGACAGGGTGGGAGAGGACAAACAGGGCATGTGTATGTATGTTGTTGTGGTGTCTGCAAATGAGGTGGGTGTGCTGCATGAGGTTGTGGTGGTGGTGGTGGTGGTTGTGACTGTGAATGTGGTGTGTGAGATGCATGTCTGTGTGGCAGCTATTGTGGTGACTGTAAGAAAGTAACCTCTTTCTAACATGGTTACCCCCATTTTTGGCATGTTTCACAGTGTTTGTCAGTGGGTTTTTAAAGTCTCATAGTGTATGGCCTATGTGAGTTGTCAGTATGATTGACTGTGTCACTGGAGTTCTGCAGACCAGAACTATAGTGCTTATGCTCTCTCTGTGTACCAAATTTGTCACTATAGTTTAGTGACTCCATATCTCAATTCTGATTGGCTCACTGCCCCCCCCTTATAAGTTGCTAGTATATGTTACCTAGGTACCCAGGGCATTGGGGTTCCGGGAGATCATTATGGGCTGCAGCATTTCTTTTGCCACCCATAAGCACCCCATACAAACCTTTCTTTAGGACTACTACTGCAGCCTGAGTGAAATAGTGCACACACTATTTCACAGCCATTTTTCACTGCACTAGGTAACTTATAAGTCACCTATGTGTCTAACCTTCATTTACTGAGGCTAGGTGCAAAGTTACTGTGTGTGAGGGTATCCTTGCACTAGCAAAGGTACCCCTACATTGTCCAGGGCATATTCCCCAGACTTGGTGAGTGCTGGGACACGTTATAAGTATGCAATAGAAGTGTGTTAATACATATATGTAGCTTCACAATGGTAACTCCGAATATGGCCATGTGGCCATGTGAAGTGTCTAAGATCATGGAATTGACCCACCCAATCCAAATATGGCCCCAGCTGCTGCCACCTCACAGACAGGTTTCTGCACTCCTGGGGATTGAGCAGCTCAATCCCAGGAAGGCAGAACAATGCATTTCCTTTAGGAGAGGGGTGTTACACCCTCTCCCATTGGAAATAGGTGTTACAGGCATGGGAGGGGTATCCTCGCAGAGCCTCTCAAAATACTTTGGAACACCTTGGAAACTGTTGCAATTGCTGACTGTAGCTGAAGTTGCAGGTCACAGGAGTCTACCTGGATACTTTGTTGCAGTTACAGCGGTTCCTGGAGCAGTCTGTGTTGATCTAATGGTCATAAGCTGAAGCAGAGGATGCTGAGGAGTCCTGGAGGAATCTTGCAAACCAAATCTGAGGAAACACCCAGAGGAGAGACCCTAAATAGCCATGAAAGGGGGATTGTCTGCCTACCCAGGTATGCACCTATCAGGAGAAACCTGTCTGTGAGGTGGCAGCAGCTGGGGCTGCAGTGGAAACCTCAGAGAGCTGGTTTGGCAGTACTGGGAGTCCATGGTGGAGCCCCCAGAGTACATGGGATTGCCCCCCAATACCAGATTTGGATTGGGGGGCTCAATTCCATGATCTTAGACACCTCACTTGGCCATATTCGGAGTTACCATTGTGAAGCTACTTATATGTATTGACATATATGTAGTGCACGCTTATAATGGTATCCACGCACTCACGAGGTCCGGGGAATTGGCCCTGGATGACATGGGGGCACCTTTGCTAGGGCAGGGGTGGCATCAGACACAGTAACTGTGCACCTAGCCTTCAGTAAATGAAGGTTAGACATATAGGTGACTTATAAGTTATTTAGTGAAGTGAAAAATGGCTGTGAAATAGTGTGTGCACTATTTCACTGAGGCTGCAGTGGCAGACCTGAAGAAAGGTTTGTATGAGCTCCTTATGGGTGCAGCCCATAAGGATCTCCTAGAACCCTAATGCCCTTGGTACCTAGGTACCATATACTAGAGACTTATAAGGGGGGACCAGTGTGCCAATCAGAATTGGAATATGGAGTCACTAAACTGTAGTGACAAATTTGGTAAGTACAGAGAGCAGAAGCACTGGAGTTCTGGTTAGCAGAACTTCAGTGACATAGTCAGGAATACTGACAACATATATAGGCCACAAACTATGAGCACTGGGGTCCTGGCTAGCAGGATCCCAGTGAGACAGGCAAAACACACTGATAAAAAGGTCTGAAACTATGAGCACTGTGGTCCTGCCTAGCAGGATTCCAGTGAGACAGTAAAAACACTCTGACAAACAGGCCAAAAATGGGGGTAACCATGCAGGAAAAGCTTACCCGGCATATTGGGGCACCCACTGACTAGAACCTCGCACCCAAATCCTATGCTAGGCAACCAAAAATAAATACCTCACAGTGTATACTCAACCCCTTGTGGATGCTGTGCTGCCCTCAAGCACCTATCCAACTCAGGATTGGCCACCACCAGCATGCGGGCCATTAGGGGTGTCAGGCTCCGATGGGCAGCCCTCCCTCGTTGGGAGGCCATCCCCAGCAGGGCTTCCGTGGTGTTCAGGGCTCAGCGTCTCAGGTCCTCCCACCGTTCTGCAGTGGGTGCTCTGCCGGCTATGGACCCCCCAAGGTTCGCACGTCCTTGGCAATGGCACGCCACAACCCTTTCTGTTGATGGGCTCTGACCTGCAGAGAAGACACAGACACCGTGAACTCAACACTCCATTCTGTTACACAAATGTCTTACATTCTGCATATGACCCACAATAAGCACACACATGACCCCTACCTCTGCATACAAATTGCATGTAGCCAAACCCCCCAATGACACACTGCCAGCACACACATACATCTTCATGCAGCCATGTTGCATCCAACGTACCCAGGATGTACTCACCTGTTGGTCTGGAGGCCCATGCAATTGACCATACAGGGATAGGACCCCCATCCACAAGCTTCTTCAACTCCTCTGTTGTGAAGACTTGGGCCCTTACCCCTGTAGCATGGGCCATTGTAGGTTCCAGACACAGGTCACATCAGCACACACAGTGGAGATGTTCAACCGTAGAGAGTCAGGAATCAAGTGAAGTGGTACAGAGAAAATGGCGGTCATGTCTGAGGGGAACACCGTCACTGCCGGAGTCGATCATCATTGGTTCCTGTATCAATTGTACACACCTAGACAATTCAAGTCTCCTACATACATACATGCTCTGTGTACTGTGACATTGTGTGTCCATACTTCCTGTAGTCATACACGTTTTACTTTGGCTCTCTTAGATACCAACCACTGCGGAGGATGAGGAGGAGGACCCATATACAGACCCTTTGTGGACTTGGCTACACTGGAGCGCTGACACATCATGCTCACCTATTGTCTGGACAGGGCCACAATTACTGAGCTGTGTGAACAATTGGAGCCTGATCTAATTCCTGCTATCCGTAGCTCTTATGTAGTACAGGTGCTCTCAGTGCTCCACTTCCTGGCAAGTGGTTCATTCCAGGTGACAGTGGGCTTGACAGCAGGAATGTCATAGCCAATGTTTTCGATAGTGCTTAGAAGTGCTTTGGCTGCCTTGGTCAAACACATGATCAGCTACATCTCATTCCCCCAGAGTGAAGATTTGCCCACTGTGAAGGCTGGATTCTACGCCATGGGACACATACCACATGTGATAGGAGCCATTGACCAGACCCATATTGTCTTGGTCCCTCCCAGGGCAAATGAGCAGGTCTACAGGAATAGGGAGAGTTTCCACTCACTAAGGCCCATATTTATACTTTTTTTGTGCTGCATTTGAGCCATTTTTTGAGGCAAAAACTCCACAAACTTACAAAATACAATTGTATTTTGCAAGTTTGCACCAAGTTTGCGCTGCTTGTGTGTCAAACAATTACTCAAATGCAGTGCAAAAAAAGTATAAATATGGGCCTAAATGTCCAGATGGTGTGCCTTGCTGACCGATACATCTCCCACATCACTGCCATGTTTCCTGGATGATCTGTGCATGATGCCTATGTATTGAGAAATAGCAGCATCCCACAGGTGATGGCACGATTACAAAGGCACAGAGTGTAGCTCATAGGTGAGCTTGAGCTTTCACACAATGTATGTCAGTGGATGCCAACTGGGGTTGTAATCCATGCCATTGTACATGGGTAATCTTTGTCCCCCACTACTTCTAGGTGACTCCGGCTACCCAAGCCTGTCCTGGTTGATGACTCCTGTTTGGAATCTGAGAACAGGGGCGAAAATCAGTACAATGAGAGGCATGGCCGTACCAGGAGGGTTGTAGAACGCACATTTGGTCTACTGAAAGCCAGGTTCAGGTGCCTCCATTTAACAGGTAGGTCACTGTGCTACACCCCTAAGAAGGTCTGCCAGATTGTAGTGGTCTGCTGCATACTGCAAAATGTGGCCCTCAGGCGCCATGTGCCCTACCTGTAGGAGGAGGGGGAGACAATGAACCTGTGGCAGCATTGGACACTGTAGACAGTGAGGAGGAGGAAGCGGAGGAGGATGTGGACAACAGGACACATATCATACAGCCGTACTTCCAATGACACTCAGGTAAGACTGTAGATATGTTCATATCTCTATTTAAGTGCTGTGTACCAGCTGTGTTGTGCCAATCACAGCCTTTACATTTCAATTGACTGTCACTTATAACTTCCCTTTTTGAAGATGTTGGTGTGGTCACAACTGTGTACTCATGTGATGACTACAGACTGCTTGGATGAATTCATACATTATAGGACATTACTCCAGTTGTGTTCAAGGGTGTTTATTGAAGTGACAATAATGAAGGGATAGTGAAATAGGGTGAGGTGATGGTTGAGGAAAGCTTCAGTGTAGTGGTCCTGTTGGTTTATAGCACAGGTCTAGTGTCCATGGGGCCATGGGGCCATAGGAAGTTCAAAGTGAATAAGGTGACTCAGTGGCACACAAGGGGGACATTCTGAAGGGGCTCATTTCCTGGTGGTTGTCTTGGTCCTGGCAACAGTCTCCAGTGTCTGTCTGGGTCGCAGGGAATAATGGTGATCATCCGGCCCATCCTTTCCTGGGATTTTTGGTATGCCCCCAGGAGATGTCTGAGTTCCTCCTGGAGGCAGTTCCCAGGGCCTGGCCTCCCCATGCGCACAGCTGACATCCCACTGTCCCTGGCCCCCCGTGCCTGTGTACCCGACTGGTGTGCCCACTCCCACTTACTCCAGGACCTTCACCGTCTTGCCTGTGTGGTGTCAACTCGGGTCTCTGTACAGGTGGGCACACAAGAGATTGACATGTCCTGGGAACAGAAATCTGGGGACATTGAGCGGCTGCTCAATTGAGTCTCATTAATTTGAAATTTTAATCATGTATGATCTGTACAGCCTCACTGCATTCAACTGAAACTCTTTAGTGTGCAAATGATTAAGATCTCTAATTCTAAGGTCAACGTTTCAAGTCTCATTAGATCGTTGGTTCTGTGTTGTTTTGAAGGTCTTTTTGTTCAAAACATTTTTCAAGCATTCCTCAGAAAATAATTTTAAACAGAGAAAATGTAAAATTTAAATAAATATATTTTTAATGATGAGTATTTATTTGGCTGGCATTATCACAGGAAATATTTTCCTTCAAATATGTCAGTCTCTTAAGAACAAAATAAACTATTGGTCATCTCTTTTCCTTAAAAAATGTTGAATTAGAAGGTGTTTATAAAATCTCTCAATTACTTTTATAATGCAGCTATAGTCCATTTATAATAAAACAGGATGCAAATAAGAAAGACTCTTTCTCTCCTCCTCTACATTCCTTTCTCTGTATAATATATTAGGGGTTTTGACTGTAAATCGCATGTTTTGGGATATGATGTCTTTTTGTTGTTTTTGGTCCTGTATTCCCTTAAAGCTCTGTTTCATCATGAGATGTTTCAAACATGTTAAACGTTCTTACTTATATTGGAAAAATATATTGTTTATATGAGAAACACAGACTTAGGAAACATTTTTTAAAAAATAACAACAACAACTTTTTGTGGCATTATAAATATTTCATTAATTAATGACAGAGGAACTCCTTCACCAGTGGCAAGATTGTAGTAATAGCAAATAACGTGTCTTCTCTGATGAAATATTCCCTGAGAATTGCTATATTGAGATGTTTTGCTCTCTTTGCCCCAAATATGGTCCTTCAAGACTTCCTGAATCAATTTGTTCTTCTTCCCTTCCCTTTGTATTTGCATTGGCATACAAAACAACTAGGTCATGTATTAAATTTTTGCTTTTTTATGCAGGATTTTGCTTTCCAGTGTGATTTAATAGATTTGGTGTGTGGTAGATGGTGGGTCCAATGTGAGATTTGTTTAGTTGAGGTATTCCCATGCAGCCTGTTGAAGGATTGATTCCTTCAGATAGGGCTGGGTGTTGTTAGTTTAGAGGGGCTGTGGTTTGCAGGGTTTAGGAGGTGTTAAGATTAGTAAGATTGTTTCAGGTTGGTGTGCACAATAAAATAGACTGTCAAGGTAGCTTTAGACAAAGAATATTTTCTTGTGATTAGTCTTTGGTAAATATTTATTGGATATAGGCAGATGCTTAGAACTTTAATGAGCTTAACAACTCTAACAAGAAAATACTGTTAAGGAAGACCTTAGTACTCACCATTCATATACAATTTGTATTCAGTGTTGTTAAAAAGCTTTTATGAATGTGACCTTGCACATTCTTCCAAAAAAGTTTAGGACTTTATTGGAACTCTTACTTGCACATTTTCAAATAAACTTTTTTTCACCTGTGGCCAGTAGGTTATAACTGATTAGGTTGACAGTATTCCCAATCTATTACGGTCCTTCATTCTGTTAGGATCTAAGGATATAATTTGGGTAATTTTAGTCTTTATGTAGTAGTACAAAGACTTTATTCGACAGCAAGTCATAAAAGTAACAATATTTTACATTTTAATATACAATAAATACAATAAATAGGCTAAAATCTTAATGATTTACAATAATAAAAGATCTAAAATAGTTCAAGTTATGTTGCTACCCCCATGCGCTTTCTTGTGGTTAATACAGAGCATAAAAAATTGGCCAAGGTTACGCACATCTCAATGGATGATAGTACCTGGAGGCTGGCATACGCAGTACGACACTGAGGGAGATTGATTAGCCTTAAGAGAGGGACTACTAGGCGCTTTCTTTGCTTGCCGTACAGTTTGCAAAATAAAACCACATGGATTGTGGCTTGTAGTGCCTTTGCGTCACATGGGCAGGCCTTCAAGGTGGTGCTCCAATCATTCATGGTTGGGAAGGTCACTAAACGGTGGAATGTATCCAGCCTCAGTCTGGTGAGCACAAAACGATGGCAGGGTTTTATCACGTTCATCAGGTAAGGCTGGATAGCCTCCGTTGACAAGATTATTTGATTGTGAATGACAGTGGACTTTTTTGATTCAACCTCCCATTGTAAATCTTCTAAATATTTTAATGCCAGAGCACTCAGGTCCTTCCTAGAGATTGTTTCCAGGAGAGCTGGATTTGTGTAATAAGCTTTATTGCCCATGTTTGAAAAAAAGGTCATAATGTATTTTAGCCAAGGCACCCTTGTTGCGTATATAGACTCCATGCAGTCGGTCAAAATGGCCTTATTTAGTTCAGTATGTTCCGAGGTCCAGATTTTGTGCCATAGCAGTAAGGGTTGAATCTTTATCAAGTCGGTAATAAAGGGGGATCCCAGTTCTGAATGAATTATGTATGATGATGTACCTTTTGGTACCATCAATAAATATCTTAAAAAGTCATTTTCAACCGTCTGTACCAGATTACAATCGGTGTATCCCCAGATACCGGACCCATACGTGGCTGCTGGGATGCACTTAGCTTTGTAAATTTTTATCATATTTGTCGGGGTAATCCCCCCTATTCTTTTAGAAAAAAACCTTATAGCCATCGTTGTTTTTATAAGCTGGGCTTTTTTTGTCTTCCTACAATTAGCCCAAGAGCCCTGATTGTCAAACATTATGCCCAGATAGGAAAAGGTGCGCACGGTTTCTACTCTCCCCTCCGCGGTTGTAATGTTTTAGGATTTGCTGCGTTTCCCACCACAGTTCATAATAAATGTTTTTGAGTGATTGACAGTAAGACCCAATTGTGACATAAATGTAATACAAGTAGTTAATAATTTTTGTAAGGCTAACGGGGTCCTGGCCATTAAAACTGCGTCATCTGCATAAAGTAGGACCGGGACAGCGCGATTGCCTATTTGGGGTAGATCTTTGCAGTTAGTAGCCAACACATTTTCTAAGTTGTTTATATACATCGAGAACAGGAACGGGGCGAGAACACAGCCCTCTAAATATGCCAAAAGGGCGAGTACTCTCCCCCTTTAGGCCGTACCTCACTCTTGCTCTGCACCCTGAATACATATCTCGTATAAACTGGATTATAGCTAGTTCTACCCCCAAGCTGGTTAAAATGTCCCATAACTTGTCATGTAGTACACAGTCAAATGCTGATGATAGGTCAATGAAAGCCAGGTGCAAATTGCCTTCTCTGATCCTTGTATACTTTCCTAAGATGATACTTAAATTCAGGCTTTGTTCCACTGTCCCAATGCCTTTCCGGAATCCGTATTGTACAGGAGATAAAGCTCTCTTTTCTTCTGCCCATGTTTGCAATCTGTTCAGGATGATTCTCCCTGCTAATTTAGCTGTTGAGTCCAGCAGGGAGATGGGTCTATAACAGGCTGGGTTAAGACGGTCACCTTTTTTATATATAGGAATTATATTAGAATCTCGCCTAGATAGTAGGGGACCTTGTATGCAAATGGCCCTTAGTGACTGCGTTAATACAGGGCCCCATAAGTGGATGTTGGCCTTGTATATATCTATCGGAACGCCATCGGGGCCCGGAGCTTTTCCTGATTTGCTTAGAGATATGGCTTCCTCTACCTCCTCAAGGCTAAATTGTGGGGTTATTAACAAGCGTGTGCCTTCCTGTAGGGCTTGATCATATGCGGGTAATGTCGGGTTCTCTTCGCTGACTCGTGCATATGTTTTGGAAAAGTGTGCGATCCAGTCTAAATTGCATGATCAATGTAAAGGCGTTCAAACGTCGCCCTGGGTCTATGTTCTCACTTAAACAGTCTGTGAAAGCGTGCTTGCAGTTGCTTAGTAGCTGTTTGAGGAAGAAGTCGGGGTCAGTCTGTGACCATTTCAGGGTGTATCCGTTACGCGGCGATAACTCAATGTTATCTAACAGGGTGGGCCTGTCGTCTCTATCAGCTGTTGTGGGGGTTATTAGGAGGTTGAGGCTCTGGGTGTAGTGGTCACTAATTACGATGCCATGCAGGGTATATTTCTTGAGGTAGTGTGAAAAATGGGTTGACATTAAGACGTAATCGATCACAGTATTTGCACCCCTTCCGTTGTATGTTGGATTAAACTTTGATTCAGCAGTGTGTAATTCATTTGCAAAGGATAAATTATGGGTTATGGGTTTGTGCCAGTAAATTCAATGCGTCTCCTTGGGTGTTGTGTGCAAAATGGAGACTTAAGCCAACGCCCTCAGAATCCCAGCCACATACATTATCTGAGGTTTCTTTACAGGGATGGACGTTGAAGTCTCCTCCCCAGATCATAAAGATCTCACGCCTGTTATTAGTACTTGTTATTTTTTTAAAATCATTACCCATCTCCATTAGGATATTAGCAAACTCTCCTGGGGCTGCATTATTATAGAAATTAATGAAGACTAGGTGAGTCTTATGATCCAAGTTGCCCTCTATCATTTGATAGTATAGACTCGTGAATTTCATCTCTAAGTTTTGAAGTCGTAACTTGTTAGAGATGTATGTGCATAGACCCCCTTTTGGTCTGCCGTGGCTAGACGGGGCAGCTGGTGAGTGAAATGTTTTATAACCATTAATGTGAAGGGCACCCGTCGTCCACGTCTCTTGGAGACATATGCATGAATATTTTTCTATAAAGTTCACTCAAGCCTCATTGCCTATTTTATTATTTAAACCTGCAATGTTCCAGAATAGTAGAGCAATCTCCGCTTTCTGTTTAGAGATACCTTGCTGGTCCGCTGGTGTACCGGGAGGTATGATGTCACCTGATGACTGGGGTGAAGTTCTGGGGGCACTGTTTTGGGTTAGGTGAATATGAGGCCTGTTTGCTATGGAATCTGTTGTGTGAGATGTATGTTCTTTGTTTGAGGCCCGCCCTGATTTGTGTTCTATCTGGACTAGTTCATCTGGAGCTGTCTGATTCTTATTGAGTCAATCAGTATCTTCTAGGGCCGTAAGGGGGTGAAATCTGTTGCGCCCTGTTGGGAAATCTGGTGTGTTAGAGAGTACTCTTGCTGATTGTGGGCCTATGGAATTGCGTCTTTATGTAAATCTTGTCAGTATTTAAGGAAGGATCAAGTCAAAAACACCTAAAGTCATCAGCTCGGTAGGATACAGAAGTCTAGCAAGACAGAAACAACCCACAGAAAACATCAGATCTCTCTGATGGAACTCAGAGTGTCATAATAGGAATCTCAAGGTGGCCACTGAGTGTTAAACACCATTACTAGTTGTTTTCCCTAATTAATTTCTTGTGATGGTACACTGTGAGAAGAACTAAAAGAAGAGCGCTGCCCTCCAAACCTCTCACTTTGCTGAAGAAACCTTGCTGGATAGCGTCTCATCTTCGTGCATGCGTCATCTCCTCAGGTGAAGGACTTTTAGGCTGGAGGTCATCATTGTAGAAGCCTTTCGGGCAAGATAAGATAGCATTGGGCTCTCTTTGACATTTCAGAAAGAGACAATTGAACACTACTCACCTTTTGGTATTGTCCTTGGCAGTGTAGCGAACACTACTCACTTGATGGGATCTTTCTAGTAAGATGTTAAACTTCTCCTTGATAGAAATGTTGTTTGGCAGAGTTCAAATACTGTTTATCTACATAAGAAGAAGATGAAAACAACACTTATTACAGTCAACTCACCTATTACCAGAATGTCTTCATCCGAGTGTCACAAACTCCTCATACTTTCTCCGAAGTCACTCCTGGTTCCGCAAGTACCCTAAAAGCGAAAAAAAAAACTAAACTAAATAATTGTTGTAAATAATAGTTGCAAGCATTATATAATGAAAACAGTAAGGAATTCAGTATGAGAATATGGTTTATGCTATTTAATGAACTGTGAAGTTAAATAGAAGACACATAAAGAAAGAGTCTAATCCTGGAACATAGCCGGTCTGGAGTCCAGCCAGTGTATTCCTGATTGGAGGGACTTCATTGATCAGGGCGATATAATTGCATTCCAGGAAACATGGGCTATCACACCGATATTTCGGGTGGGGTATCTGAACTTTAGCAAGCCAGCAATTAGAGGCCAGAAAGGGCGTCCTGTTGGAGGTCTTACAATTTGGGTCCGCCAAAGTGCAGGTGTTAGAGTTGAAGAAGTGTCAATTGATAGTCCAGACATAATTGCCTTAAAGATAAAGTCCAACCAAGGTACAAACATCCTGTTGGTTAATATTTATGTCAGGGGCCTCCAGGGAGGAAGGGTTTCTCCGACCCTCCTCCTGTTGGATGACATTTTATCAGGTTCAACGACCGATGGCCACAAGATTGTGATGGGGGATTTTAATACTTGTTTTGAGCCCTCACCGAGGAGGAGGATCTATCCTGGGGTATTCCCCAACTTGAGATACCCTCGATTGCTAAGTGGTCGAGCTCAGCCACCTATATCAAGGGGCTATGCCTGGATATGGGTCTAAGAGCTGTTAATGGAAGGGTCAAGTCAGATAGGAAGGGCAGGCATACGTTCAACAACGGCAGACACAGTAGTCGTATCGACTATATTTTGGTCGATGTGAGGCAGTGGTTTGCAGTTGTTGATATGCTAGTTACGGAACGCCCAGAGAGTGATCATGACCCGCTGGTTTTGACCTTAAGGGATTCCAGCTTTCAGAGGTCAGAGGGTAGTGGTCCTAATATAACAGCACGAGAGGTCATTGTGAGCAATGACATGCGCAGGGTACGTTGGCCCAAAATAGCTGTTGACGCTGGGGCCCGTAGGGCGATAAGAACCTTAGTGTCTAGCTCTGTGGAGCTTTTAAACAATTGTGGCTCACAGGACGAGATTAACAGCGAATTTATACGTACCCACTCTGACTTGTTTCAGGAACTTAAAAAGTTGTTCATCAAACATATCCCTAAACAACCTAGGCCCAAGAAATACTCATCCCCTACTTGGTTTGATAAAGAGTGTAGTTTGACAAAAAGAGTTCTCTTTGAGGCTATTAAAAACAAAAATCATAGCCAGATTAGATCTTGTAGAAAACTCTATAATGAGGCAAAACGCAAAGCAAAACAAAAGTGGGACGAGGAACGCTGGCTTATGCTGTCAGAAGCCTGTGGTAAACGCAACATGCAACAGTTTTGGTATCTCATGAGATGGGGTATCTCGCAGGACGCCCACTATAGCCCAGCATCTGTCTCTAATCATCAGTGGGTAAAAAAAATTGAGGATCAGTTTAAGTGTTATACAGTAGAAGTGACTATACCCTACCGTCTTGAGCCCGCCGAGCTGTTAATATTCTCAGCTACTGAAGTTATCAATTGCCTGCAAAATATTCCCAAAGGGATGGCCCCTGGCCCAGATGGTATTCCAGCGGACATTTTTTTGGAAGACCAGGACCTATGGGTACCTTATATACTCCACCTGGCGAATGCAGTTGCTGCAGGCGCTAAAATTCCTGATTCATGGTATGGGGCAGAAATCCTTCCTATATACAAGAAAGGCGATCGCTCAGTACCCTCAAACTACCGGCCTATCAGCCTTATTGATGCGATCCAAAAAATTATTGCGCGCCTCGTTTTAGGGAGGATACAGGAATGGATAACAGACTCAGATATTTTGACTCCGTTGCAGGCGGGCTTTAGACCTCATGTAAGCACCCTTGATCAAGCCTTTCGTTTTGCCCTCTTATATTGGAAAACAGTTTTTTTGGGTAAGGGCAAGTTATATGCAGCTTTTGTGGATCTAAGATCTGCATTCTACTTGGTTCCTAGGCCTAAATTATGGGATTGCATACTGGAACAGGGAATGCCCAGGGCTCTAGTGCGACTCCTAGTGAATCTTCATGCACACATCTATGCCCAAGTCCGATGGGGTAAGCCTGGCGAGGTTACGGACAGGTTCCATGTTTTGAAAGGTGTTAGACAAGGATGTGTCCTGGCTCCCACTTTGTTTTCCCTGTTTATTAACGGGGTTACCAAATATTTTGCAACACATCCCACGGATGCTCCCCAGATAGCGGGAATGAAAGTACCATTGCTCATGTTCGTGGATGATACCTTGTTATTATCAAAGACTAGGCAAGGGCTCCAACAGGCCCTACTCAGATTTGAGTTATTTTGTGACGAGAACGAGCTAGAAGTAAATGTTTCTAAAACAAAATTTATGGTACTAAGAGGTCGAACACAAACTGTGGCAAGGGTCAAAATGTGTGGTGCTATTCTTGAGCAAACTAATGAATTTACATATCTGGGTGTGCATTTTAGTGACAATTTTAGTTGGAAACCCCAGATTGATATCCAAGCACTTAAACATGCTCAACTAGGAGGAGCCCTTCTTAAGGAATATAAAAGATCATTTACCCGCCCGATGTCCCCACTTATGGAAATCTATGGGTCAAAAATTCTTCCCTCAGTCTTGTATGGGGCAGAGCTTTGGGGATATAGCAATCTGGACCGACTGATGCTGGCCCAAAACAGATTTACAAGAGGGGCGGTTGGTCTTCCGAGGTCATCCCCACGTATTCCGCTCCTTTATGACCTTGGGCTCCAACCGGTGGAAGACCAAGCCAGATTTCGGCCCTTGGCCTTCTGGCGGAGGTTGTGGTCTACCCCAGAGCTGTTATTATATGCGAAAGCATGTCTCGAGGTAAGGGACACCCTAGGATCTGATAAGATTGGCTGGTTTAAGGGTGTTAGAACCACTCTTTGTGCCATGGGTCTAGGTGCCCTTTGGCACAACCCTGACTCAGCTACCTTTCCTTCAAAAAAAGTGCTGAAACAACTATATTGGGAATGGGTGGTAGGCACAAGACACTCATCCCTTATAGGTAGTTCCCTTACAACAACATTTTTACACGTGAAAGATGCCTCTGCAATTGAAAAGTACTGGGATGTTATAACAAAACCCATGGACCGTAAATTATATCACCAAGTTAGAGTGGGCTCATTACCATTAAGGTGTTTAACCTCCACCTGGGGTACTGGTGGCCCAGATAAATGCCCATTGTGTACTGAAATGCGGGAAAATGTGAGCCATTTGTTTTTTGTTTGTCCATTATATGCTGCCCCAAGGAAGAAGTGGTTGGTACCCCTATGCAAAAGTCTGGGCACACAATCGGCCGAGACTGCTTGTAGGATCCTTAAAACTGATCCTTCACCTACTATAGCAATAGGGGTGGCCAAATTCCTGGGGTGGGCATGGATAATTCGTTTTGAATCACTAAAACAGCTACATGTTTTAGATAAGTAAATTATCCTGAATTTTAGAACTGAGCCTTTTTAAAGTAATGTACTCCTTTTTATTATTATGTTAAAATATTTAACAAATGACGCATTAGATAGATTTAATACGTTCTTAGTAGCTTTTATGAAATATTGTATTTATTGTTATAATCATTAGCACTGACAATTTTATAAGTATTATGACGTGTAGCATGTCTTTTATGATGAAATATCGAATAAAGACTTCTTTGACTTGACTTGACTATAATTAACTTTTTACAATATTAAATTGTACACATAATATAAGAGAGGCAAAAAACATTGTCTTAATTGGTCTGTTAGATTGCAAGAAAAGTGTATACACAAATATAACCATATGTTAACAGTAGTGGACCATAGAAATGTATTTAAATGTTTGTGTTAACCTAGAGTTACAACGGTGAATGCTTTGCTGGCATGTAAAAACGTGTTGGGCAGAGGAATGCAGCTACTAAATCACCTGCAACACATACATGGGCTGTGAGTGATCTACCAATTTTGGAACACAGTGTATGGGTGTGCGTATGTATGTATAGCTATATTCACTGAAAAAAACAAAGGTTACATCGACGCTATAGCTAGGTTCTGAATTTACTCATACAAAACCACAGAAATTTAGCAGTTATAGCTGTGAGAAAGTAGCCTCTTTCTTAGCATGGTTACCTCCAATGTTGGCCTGTTTGTCAGTGTTTGTTACTGTGTTTTTACTGTGTCACTGGGATCCTGCTAGTCAGCCGCCCAGTGCTCACAGTTTGTGACATACATTTCAGTAAGTTTTACTGTTTTGACAGTATGCTTGACTGTGTCACTGGAGTACTGCTAACCAGAACTCCAGTGCTTATTCTCTCTTGGATTCCAAATATGTACTTACATACTGGTAACAAAGTATTCCACTGCAAATTGGCATACTGGAGCCCCCTTATAAGTCCCTAATATATGGTACCAGGTACGCAGGGCATTGGGGTTCAAGGAGATCCTTACGGGCTGCAGCATTTCTTTTGCCACCCATAAGCAGCTCATACAAACACTTCTTCAGGACTGCCATTACAACCTGAGTGAAATAGTGTAAGCACTATTTCACAGCCATTTTCTCTGCACCATGTCACTTACAAGTCACCTATATGTCTAAATGTCAGACCTTGAAGGTTAGGTGCATAGTACCTGTGTGTGAGGGTACACCTGCACTATCAGAGGTGCCCCCACATCATCCAGGCCCATTTTCTAGGACTTTGTGCAGCCTGGAACACCATTATAAGTGTGCACTACATATAGGTCACTACATGTATGTAGCTTCACCATAGTAACTTCAGATATGGCCATGAAAGGCTCCAGCTGCTGTCACCTCACAGAGAGGCTTCTGCCATCCTGGGGTTTGAGCAGCTCAATCCTAGGAAGGCAGAATAAAGCATTCCCTCTAGGAGAGGAGTGTTACTCCCTTTCCCTTTGGAAATAGGTGTTACAGCCATGGAAGGAGTATCCTAGAGCCTCTGGAAATGCTTTGAAGGGCACAGATGTGGCCCTCCTTGCGTAATCCAGTCTACACTGGTTCAGGGACCCCCAGTCCCCTCTCTGGGGTGAAACTGGACAAAAGAAAGGGGGGTTACTCCCCTGTCCATCAGCACCCCAGTGGTGGTGCCCAGAGCTCCTTTAGAGTGTCCCTGGGTTCTGCCATCTTGTTTTCAGGATGGTCGGGGAACTCTGGGAACATCTGAGTGGCCAGTGCCAGCAGGTGACGTCAGAGACTCCTCTTGATAGGTACTTACTTGGTTAGGTGAGCAATCCCTCCCGAAGTGCTTTTTAGGGTCTTTCCTCTGGATGTTTCCTCAGATTTGGATTGCAATACTCCAGCAGGACTCCTCCGCATCCTTTGCTTTATCTTATACCATCGGATCAACTACAGAACTGCTCAAGGAACTCTACAACTTGCAACAAAGTATCCAAGATGGCTACTGCAACTCTGTAACTCCAGCTCCTGCCAGCAACTGCAACAGTTTCCAGGTTGTTCACACTTCGAGGACTGCCTGTCTTCATCCTGCACTAGAAGGACCAAAGGAATCTCCCGTGGAGTGACTGAGTCACTTCTCTGCTTCAGCAGCGGCGACCAGTATTCTCGGTCCCCTCTCCTGATGATGAGCATGGATCCTGGACCACAGGTGGTGGACTGAAGTGAACCTGACTGTCAAAAGGTCCAACTGTCAAAATTTGGTGGAGGTAAGAGCTTGCCTCCCTGTGCCAGATGGTAGCCCTGTGCACCACGTATTTTGCAACTACTAGGGCTTCTGTGCACTACTCCAAGGAATCCTTCATGCACA
The DNA here is from genome assembly GCF_031143425.1 of Pleurodeles waltl. NCBI lineage: Eukaryota > Metazoa > Chordata > Amphibia > Caudata > Salamandridae > Pleurodeles > Pleurodeles waltl. Next base: position 930,193,904 of record NC_090445.1, on the reverse strand, counting down.
GCCTAGCCCAGGTCCCCAGCACACTATCCGGTGATGCTCAACTCCCTGAGTTGTTCTCCAGCGGCGTGGGATCCCTTTGCGTAGTGCTGTGATGATCGCGATTTGCAACTCCTTTGTCCCCATGTCCTGGGACTCCTTTGGGTGCTGCCTGGTCTTCTAAGGGCTCTCTGAAGTGCTGAGTTCCCCATTTGTCTCCTCAGTCTGGGCTAAGACCTTCAGGTCCTTCCTGGGCCCGGGGTATCACCTTTCTCCCCAAACAGCTCTCTTGCATGAGCCAATGCTTGTTGGCAGAATCCAACCACGAAAACCATCCTACATTCATCTTCTCGACGTGGGGCATCTCTTGCACAAAGCAGGAACCAGCAGCTGTCTTCTTTGATGCGTCTCTGACTTCTTCTTCCAACTGGAGATTCCACTTTTACACATTCATCTGGGTTAGCAGGGGCTCCTGTTCTCCCTGGACTCTTCAGCAGCTTTTGGACTTGGTCTACTCTCTCCACAGGTGTTCAGGTCCAGGAATCCATTGTCTTGCAGTCTTGCTTGGTTTTTGCATAATTCTTTATCACAACTTCTAGTGTGTTCTGAGGAAACTTACTGTACTTTACTCCTGCTTTCCTGGGATCTGGGGTGGGGTACTTTACTTACCTTGGTGTTTTCTTACACTTCCAGTGCCCCTCTACACACTACCCTTGCCTAGGTGGGCAACTGACACTCACATTCCCCTATTTTAGTATATTGTTTGTGTTCCCCCTAGGCCCATTGTAACCTAAGCGATTTCACTATTTGCACTACTTTATTACTGTTTAACTACCTGATTTTGGATACTAGTATATATTTTATGTATAATACTTACCTCCTAAGAGAGTATAGCCTCTAAGATATATTTGGCATTGTGTCACTAAAATAAAGAACCTTTATTTTTGGTAACACCAAGTATTGTCTTTCTTGTGTGTAAGTACTGTGTGACTACAGTGGTATTGTAAGAGCTTTGCATGTCTCCTAGTTCAGCCTTGGCTGCTCTGCCCACAGCTACCTCTAGACAGCCTGGCTTCTAGACACTGACTACAATTCACTAATAAGGGATAACTGGGCCTAGTATAAGGTGTAAGTACCTTTGGTACCCACTACAAACCAGGCCAGCCTCCTACAATAGCTAGAGTTCTTTCAAGAAACTATAACTCCCGCCCTAAGGTAACTATAACTTGCGCCTTCACAATGCAAAGTTAATTACTACACATATCATGTCATTAATGAGATCTTGCATGGCAATAACATTATTGATAAGAAAACTGTGCATGGCAAGGGTGAGAGTTATAGTACCTTAGGGCGCACAAGGTGACTTTGCATTGCCTCATAGATATAATTGAGAATCTTGCACCATGGAGCCTCTGAAAAAGTGATGCTCCTGTGGCGCAGGACTCTTGTAAATGAGGCCCCATGTTTTAATATGGGACCCTGACGCTGATTCAGTCGCTACTCCATTGCATAGCTTCCTTGGTGGCAGACATTTGCCACCCACAACCCACATTTTATCAGCTGTTTCCCAACATTTTTTAAACCTCCTTGAAATCAGTGTTTAGAAGAAGGTATATAGAATTTGCCAACTTGATTTCTCAGAACATTTCTGGATCACGGTCTACAAATGTGCGAATTTAAAGAATTTCGCAACAAGAATTCTATGAATGCCATATCACTCTTGCTGTAAAAATTCTCTTTTTTCGGGCACAGCGACTGAATCCAGGTTAGTCCCCTAAGTTATGACAACTCTCATTACCTAGAATCGAAAGACTGCAACTTCTTTTAATGTTTTTATAACAGTGTTGTTGCTTTAATCCTGAAAGTACAGCATGTTCCTTTTATTGTATTTTAACGTTATTCCTTTTTTGAGCCCCTTTGAACTTGTTCTTGACTTCTATGATGGTAAAGCCAGTGCAAGAACAATACGATATTTATCCTCTAGCACTCTGCAAAACCTGTGATGCTTTTCCTTGCCATGTCACGTGCGTTACCGGGTTTAACTGTTCGCTCAGCTCTATTTAAAGTTAAACTGACTTGGGAATTGAGCTGATTTTCTGTCGGTGAATTTTTATTTTCAGCATTGTAAGGTCAGTGCAGTTAAACCGTAAGGGCGTTCACTTTTTAAATGCATATATAGTAGTTGTGTGAAATGTATTAGTTATTATTGCTTCACGTGAACATCTCACCCAGGTTTTTAAGTCTTTGACTACTGATGTAATAGATGTGACTATGTGTATCCCTTCAACATTTATGACCCACACCCATTAGCTTTAGAAAAATGGTACCATGAGGGAGGTTCTGCCAAAGAATACAGTAGATAGGAGTTGGTGCCAATAAAGTGAGACGTTCCTGCTTAACATCTTAGCTACACCACTTGGGACATATTTAGGAGCCCATAGTGCCACTGGAGCATCACTTTTTGTGATGCTCTGGTGGCACTGTGCATTTACAAAACGACGTTAAGCCACTTTTTGTGACTTAACACTACCTTGTATATACGCCCCTTTCACACACAGCACATTGCAGGGAAGGGGCGCTCAATGGGTGTTGCTGTGGGCAATCCACATCTACACCCATGGCATTGTGACGCTGCCCCAAATTTATGAGAATTCATAAATTTGAGGAAGCACCAAAATCTAACACCACCCCAGAGGTGCATTAGCATGGCGCAATAAGGAGAAATGCTTTCATTCCTCCTCATTTATCTCTCTTTCTAAGTGTGCTGCAGAATGCAGCACACGTAGAAAGAGCATATCGCCATTACGGATTATTTTTGTGGAGGAAATATTTTCCCCTGCAACACAGCCATCCTTGCACCATGGCGCAAGGGTGGCTGCATTGGCGCTTGGCAGCTAATTTAGCGTTGGTGCAGTGGGAAACACAGGGATGTGCCATGATCTAGTAAATACGGTGTATCCCTGTGTTTTAAAAGTGACTAAGTGTGGTGCTGTAAACTTTAGAGCAGCACCGCGCTGCACCACTTTTTAGTAGATTTGGGCTCTGGTGCTCAAGCACACCCTCCTGTTCTTCTTGTAGAGAATGGGGATAATTTGTGATACTATCTTGAAATACTCATATAGATGTTTTAGTTTAGATTCTATTCCTCCAACAGTTTGGTTAATATTTCGTATGTCATACTAAAGATTCCCACGGAGCAAAATCAGGTGGTTGTAGGTTTTTTATTTTAAAGTGCAACTTCACAAACAACCTTTGTTTGGAACATGCTAAAAATGATTACCAGTTAGTATTTTGTCCATCTTAAAAAGTTGGACAGAAAATCTGCTAGAACACCAGGTCAGTGGCGGACCTGGTCTCTGCTCCCCGGCTGAAGAATATACAGACAACTATTGACGTATAGATCTTCCTAGTGGGGATCCTATTGACTAGTATGCATCTACTGGTGCACCAGATGTTTAGTAGGTAGAATAGTATGCTGAGTCATGTATTTCCCCAACCCTGAATATTTTTTATTATACTAAAACCAACTGTCAGAGCAGGAGCTTGGTTCAGTAAAAGAAAACAGCGATTGCCATAACACAGTCTCCCTGCTTGTTGTGGTCATTGTTTGTTATTCCCTCCTGGGTCTGTTATGTACTTATGCTGGTGATGGGCATCAAAATACAGTGACTATTGTCCAGCATAAATGGAGAGAGGTCATCACTATACCATGGCAGTCCAACAAAAGTGTCACAAGCCATCGCTTTCCACTGATGAGGCAAGCTGAGGCTCCATCAGCAGAAGCCCAGGGATTTTCCACTTCTAAATAGAACAGGAGAACCAAAGGGTTGGTGGACAGGAATTCCACATTCACATCCAAAAACCTATAAACAAAGCCTTAAGGTAGACAGCTGAGTCAAGTGCTTTTTTAAATGTCTATTCTTTAGAGCTTAAACTTCAAAGTTTTGGGGAAGAGTCTACTATGTCTATTCCTATTCATGGATTGACCCTATGCACCCTAACCGCTATGAGAATGTGTTATTTCTCTACAAGTACTGCAGAAAGGTAAGGTTTAATGGTAATTGTCATTGGAATCCCGGCGTGAAGAATGGTAACTTCAGTTATCACGTCCAAGTAGATGATGGGCCCATATTCTATGTCTGGACAGCCCTATGGTGAATTTCATTGAAATCTTTAAACAACAATTCATTCAAAGACTTTTCTCAACCCAGCTTCAACTGCTGGACTCTGCCACTGTGAATCATGCCATGCCAAGAGGTGCCAATCTGGTCCTTGACCTTGAGAGTGGACTTGATTTGTTCTTTAAAAATTCATATATTGAGTTCTACCTATTAGATTTTTGTCATTTTGGTCTTGTTTTACTCAAATGAACATCCTCTATTTTAACTAAACAGGTTTGGAGTCTCTTTGTGGTGTTTTTCACTGTGTTATTGTTGGACAAACACATTACACATTGCCTTTTAAATTAAGCCTGACTGCCCTGTGCCAAGCAACCAGAGGCTGGGCACAGGTTACATTTGGGTGAGTACCTGACTTAACTTGACTACGATTGTGGTCCCTACTTGGACAGGGTGCATACCTCTGTGAACTAGAGACCCAATTTCTAACAGCCTCCATTTAATTTCCAACATTCCAACAGCCAGAGCGCTTGTTCTCACGAGATTCGCAGGAACCTCTCACTACAGCGAGAGCATGAAGGTTCAAGGTAGAAATGGGCCTCCAATCAAACATACTTTCACAGGAGGGTCGCGGAACTCTTGAGAGCCCAAGTGTCTGAATGTATAATCATTTTTTACCCTAAATTTCTCAAAAACTACTGAACTGATTTACGCAAAATCACAAAAAGCACAGTCTGTAGACCAGGATTTAGCATCCTGCCGAATTTAGTGTACTTCGCTTCAGCAGTTTTTGCTGTACCTGTGTTTAAATAAGTCTATGGAAAATGCATGGTGATTTTATGTTTTTGACCCCCTCCTCTTTTATCTTGACACCCACTTGAGGGATCTACCCGAAATCTCCCAGGATGGGGTAGAGGTTGATGAACTTTTGGTTTAGACAGTTTGTTGAAGATTCATCAAACAGGGCCAAAGTCATTAACGAACCAAAAAATGCTCTGTCTATGAAAAAAACGACCTGACTATAACTACCTTCTATATCTATATCTATGTCTATTGCTCCTCTAGTTCTCTCTCCGTCTCTCCCTCTCTCTCTCTACATATAAATATATAATATTTTTTCAAAAAGTTTGATCATTAAGAACAATATAAAAATTAGGAATAACAAATATATAACGTAACAAAAAGATTTGAACTGATTAAGGTGTATTTCACCATCATCTTCATTGAGGCAGGCATTGTGCTTGATTTTCTGTCACAGGAAGATATTGAGGGGCAGATTTATTAAAAAGTGGTGCTTCACCTAGTGCAGTGCCACTTTTCTAGCACCCCTTAGTGTCCTCTCTAGTGTCACGATGTGTGCACTGTATTTAATAAATGGCGCACCATGGCGGTAGTTAGGCAATTACAGACATAATTTTTGATGCTAGAAGGCGCTTTGCAGAATTAGCATAAAAAATGTTGACCCTAATCCTTCAAAGTTCATTGAGGCCCATAATAAACAATAGTGAGCCTCCTTTTAATGCCTGCTCTGAGCAGGCATTTAAAGTGCCAAAAAAAATGATGCAAAGAAATCTTTTAGATTTCTTTGCTCTATTTTTTTGGCCCTTCTAAAGGGGGAACGCACCCTTTGCATACATTATGCCTGGTGCAGGCAAAATGTAGCACAAAGGGGTACAAAGTGGCACCATGTACACATTGCTCCACTTTTTTAAATTTGATGCTGCGAATTTGCCCCTGTTGTGCCACATAAGCGTGAAAACAATGATTTTAATGTGGCGCAGGGAGATGCTAGGGGCTCTGAAATCTGCCCCCAAAGTTTGTAATATCTAAGTTCATACTGAGAACAACTAATAGTCATGCTGAAAAGGTTGGATGTGTAGATTGTACAGATCGCTTTTTGATTGCAGGATAAACCCTACATCGAATGCTACATACCCTGGATCTTCATTTACAAGATAACTATGATTGAACATGTTTACTTGAAGCAGTATATGCAGGAGAATTTAGATTGTTTTCTTATGAAGTAGATTTGCTGAGCCAATATTTGTTGTTTCTTGAATTTTTGTAGTATTACCCCAGGATAGGGCAGCCAGAAACTACTCCCTGCTGCATTTTGTGGTGCATGTCACCTGATCGAGTCAAGAAGGGCGATTTTATGAATAGAAGCTGCCTTTCTCAAATATCTTTTTGTGTGCCGTGCCTATGTATTTAATTTCTTACAAGATTGGAAATTACTTTAGAGCTTACACATCATTACCGAAAACTTTTATATCATCACTATGGCCCTCATTACGACCCTGGCGGTGAGTGATAAAGTGGCGGTAATACCGCCAACAGGCTGGCGGTAAGTACAGCCAAATTATGACCATGGCGGTGATAACTCCCATAGACAGCCAATGTACCACACCAATTTATATAATCACTATGACCCTCATTACAACCCTGGTGTTGAGTGATAAAGTGGCGGTAATACCGCCAATGGGCTGGCGGTAAGTACAGCCAAATTATGACCATGGCGGTGATAACTCCTATAGACAGCCAATGTACCACACCAACCGCCAGGGCGGAAACAACACTCACCACAGTGGTAGCCAACAACAGCCAGGCAGAAGACAAGGTACAGCCCACCATATTAAGACACTGCAAACCATCACCTTTTCCAGGGCAGTAGCAGCGCCAACAAAAGCCCGGCGGAAACAGAGCTCAGAAGTGAAAGGACTCACCATTGGATACACAGGGAAGAACTACGCTGCCATGGAACCCCAAATGCAAGTCTTCATGATGATCTTGTACGTAATGCTGCACCTGGAATACCAACGCCAATGAAGAGGACGATGGTGAGTACAGCCGCCTAGCACACAAGGAAGGGAGGAAAACGACAGTGACACACACACACCTCAACACCCACCTGACACACACACCATACACACAACCAGCTGCACATGTAAACTAATGGCACACTACACACAGCATAATAAAACATGGACCAGATTGCTAAAGTACTGACAATGTATTAGGATAGCAAAATCCACCTCATGAAACACATATATTTACAGATGTTCATAAAGGGCCAATGCCCAGTCCAATGTCATAAGGGCACACAAGGCCACAGGGAAAAGTCCAAGGCCCAACCTGTATCCTGACACAGCCAAAGAGAACAGTGCAGGGGCATCATTTTGCATGTGGGAAGGCACCTAAGGGGGATGGCGTGGGAGGCACCTCAGCCGAATATGGAACTTCCCCACTGGTTCTGGAGGGAGCTCCATGCCCATTGCTCTGTCCAGGGTAGTGCAAACCCACAGTCTCTGGAGTGGGTGACTTCCCCACTGGTTCTGGAGCGGGCAACATGCCCATTGCTCTGTCCTGGGGAGTGCAAACCCACAGTCTCTGGAGTGGGTGACTTCCCCACTGGTTCTGGAGGGGGCAACATGCCCATTGCTCTGTCCTGGGGAGTGCAAGGCCACAGTCTCTTGTGGGGGTGACTTCCCTACTGGTTCTGAAGAGGGCAACATGCCTGTTGCTCTGTCCTGGGGAGTGCAAGGCCACAGTCCCTGGAGTGGGTGACCTCCCACTGGTTCTGGAGGGGGCAACTCACACATCAGCCAATGGAGTGTGGCCTACATGGTGTCCACTGGCGGTGACAGCTGCAGTGTGGTGGTGGATGGAGGAGCCTCTTGGGAAGCCTCTAAACTGTCTGATGGCGGCAGTTGGTGGTGGATGGAGGAGCCTCCTGGGCAGCCTCTGCACTTTCTGATGGCTGCACTTCCTCAGCTGGTGGTGGGGACCCCGTGACAGCTGGTGGTGGTGGAGGTGTCAACCTGACAGCCTCTGCTGGCGTAGTGCTTTGTTTCCTCCAGTACATGGGGTGTGGATCCCTTACCCTTAATGGCAGGGGTGGATGGGATCTTCCCCTCTCTGTCTGTAGGGAAGAGGTCAAATTAGGAGAGGAAAAACTTTTTAGGGATGGTGGGGTAGGAGGAGGGTGGAGTAATAGTAGTGGAGGATGAGGGAGTGGTTGTTGGAGGTAAGGTATAATGCTGCTGGACTGGTTACAGGTGCATGGGCAGTTTGCTGATGTGAGGTGGATCACTGTTGGGTGTGTGAGTGCTTGTGTTTGTGTCATTTAGGAGGGTGGGAGAAGACAGAGGGGACACTGCATGGCTGTTGTGGATATGTATGCCAGTGAGGTGTGTGTTCTGCTTGGTGTGGTGATGATGGTAGTGGATGTTGATGTAGTGCATGCAGGTGTGATTGTGGAAGTGACTGAGAGGTAGGGGGTAGACAGTGGAGGCAGTGGATGTTGTAGTGTCTGCAACTGCTTGGTGTTTGCGTGAGTGCTTGTGGGGTGAAGTGTGGTGCTTGTGTTTGCCTATGCCACTCTTGGGTGTTGTCTTGTGTGCATGCTCATCTGCATGTGTGCCTGGGATGGGTTGGGGTTGAGGAGAATGGGACTGGGAAGTGGTAGTTGGAGGGGAAATGGTAGAAACAGGGACAATGGCTGCCATCGGAGAAGAGGCCAGAGCCTGAATCGATCTCTGTTGGGCCACCAATCCACTGTGAAGGCCCTCCAGGAATGCATTGCATTGCTGCATCTGGGATGCCAGCTCCTGAATGGCATTCACAATGGTTGACTGCCCCACATAGATGGATCTCAAGAGGTAAATAGCCTCCTCACTAAGGGCAGTAGGGCTCACTGGGGCAGGGCCTGAGGGGCCTGGAGCAAAGGTGATGCCCACCTTCCTGGATGAGTGGGCAGGGGCTACTGGGACTGCAGTGCTGGTACGGGGTGGCAGCTGTACCTGCAGCTGGGGTGGTCACAGAGGTGTCCGCCACCACCAGGGAGCTTCCATCAGAGGAGGTATCAGAGTCTGTGTTTTGTCTCTTCCAGTCTCCGCCGTGGTGCTCCCCTCGCCCTCCGTCCCACTGGTTCCATTGGCGTTGGTGGACTCTGCCTCCAAGGTCCTGTGGGATGCAGCTCCCTCTGTCGCGGGTGCCCCTGCTCCTCTGCCAGGTGATGCTAATGCACACAAGGACAGGATGGCAAACCAAGAAAGGGGGTGGAAACAAAGGATACACTTGGTCAATGACTGTACCAACACCACCATTGGCATTCACAACACCATCACACACAGGGAACAGACTTAAGCACAATGCATTGCACTACCAGTGATATGGCTAGTCACTGAGGCAAGATGAGGACCACACACCGCCAACTGCAGCATACCTGGGACCCACGATGCCCTGCCTGAAATGGACTGCTAACAACCTAGGTTACCTGTGTATGCCATGTAACCATTACCCTTTGGTTGACCCACGCTGCAATGTCTGGCCGGCCTGAGGGGCACCCACTAACACACATCCACCACTTGGATACCACCCCACCAGCCAAAATATGAAATGAAACCCACTGTACTCACCCCCTTGTGGCTGCTGTGATTCCCTCAAGCGCCCATCCAGCTCAGGGTAGGCCACAACCAGTATGCGGGCCATCAGGGGGGTCAGGGTCCGATGAAGACCCCTTCCTCGTTGGGAGGCCATCCCCAGCTGGGCCTCTGCGGTCCTCAATGCCCAGCGTCTTAGGTCCTCCTACCGTTTCCGACAGTGGGTGCTCCGGCTGACATGGACCGCCAGGGTCTGCACATCCTTGGTGATGGCACGCCATAATCCCCTCTTTTGATGGGCACTGACCTGCAGAGGTAATACATACAGGAGAACTCCATTAAACAAATAGTCCAGCTTGTAACACATATGGCCCACCATACCTGATTCCATCACCATTGGCACACACATAGGCCAGCTCACAACATGTACACCGCCAACAGACAATCCACCCACCCCCCACCCACCCTTACATGATGCCTCCACACATCTCCATGCATCCATGTCACATGCTTCGTGGCCAAAGTGTACTCACCTGTTGGTCTGGAGGCCCATATAGCAGTCCGTACTTGGGAAGGACCCCATCCACCAGTCGCTCCAATCCCTGCGAAGTAAAGGCTGGGGCCCTTTCCCCGGTCACACGTGCCATGGTAGGTTCCGGTCACAGGTCACAGCAGCACATGCAGTATAGGTCTTCGCCTGTTGATGGTCAGGAAACAAGTGAGTAATCAGATATAGAATGGTGGTCATGTCTGCGACGGTGTACACTGTCACCACTGGCGTACATCCCCATTGGCCACTGTACTCCATAGGGCCCAGCATTATCCAATGAGGAGTTGCACGGCGGTGCAAGTCTGCCTACCGCCAAGACGCCCAACGTCATCGGCATTACCTCACTTCCACCTCTCCCTTTATACAGGACAGGCGGTCACCATTTCAGGGGGGAACAGGCCTATCGTTAATTAGTGCGTCACAGGTTAAATAGGCACATACTTCGACATTTACTCTGTCCCAATATATAAGTGCACCATGAGGACTGATATTGTGGTTTAGTTGTTCAAATTGTGACAGCCTACTCACTCTTGTGTCCCTTAGATACATACCTACTGCTGTGGATAAGTAGGAAGTGGAGACATACCCCCGTGTACAGACCCCTGGTGGACTTAGCTACACTGGAGGACAAGCATGTTATATGCACCTATAGACTGGACAGGGCCACAATCACAGAGCTGTGTGCCGATTTGTAGCCTGACCTGATCTCATCTATCTGCCATCCGACTGGGATCCCCCCTCTTGTGCAATTGCTATCAGTGCTCCATTTCCTGGTGACAGGTTCTTTCCAAGTGACAGTGGGCTTGGCAGCAGGAATGTCACAGCCAATGTTCTCAATCGTGTTGGCAAAAGTGTTGTCTGCTCTGGTAAAACACATGTGCAACTACATAGATTTCCCCAGGTGGAAGATTCGACCACTGTGAAGGCCAGATTCTATTCAATGGGACATATCCCTAATATTATTGGAGCGATTGACGGGACACATATTGCATTTGTCCCCCCCGCCAGAATGAACAGGTGTACAGGAATCGTAAGAGTTTCCACTCCATGAATGTGAAGATGGTGTGCCTGGCAGACCAGTACGTCTCGCATGTCAATGCTAAGTATCCTGAGTCGGTGCGTGATGCCTTTGTCCTAAGGAATAGCAGCATCCCAAAGGTGATGGCACAACTACAGAGGCACAGGATGTGGCTAATAGGTGAGCCTTGGTCCTCACCCAGTGTATGTTAATGTATGCCTCTGGTGTTAACCTCACAGGATAGTGTGAGGCTAAATGTTGTCCCTCAGTTCCTGCAGGTGACTCTGGCTACCCAAACCTATCATGGCTGCTGACCCCTGTGAGGAACGCCAGGACAAGGGCTGAAGAACGTTATAATGAGGCATCTTGGAGGACCAGAAAGATCATTGAAAGAACCTTCGGCCTTTTGAAGACCAGGTTCAGGTGCCTCCATCTCACAGGTGGATCCCTTTGCTACTCACCTAAGAAGGTCTGCCAGATAGTAGTGGCATGCTGCTTGTTGCAATACCTGGCCCTCAGATGCCATGTACCTTTTTGTGCTGGAGGAGGAGACTGGAGATGCCCCTGTGGCTGCAGTAGATCCAGATAACAGTGAGGTTGAAGAGGCTGAAGATCACTATGAGGACAACAGAACCACAGTAGTCCATCAGTACTTCTAATGACACACAGGTGAGTCAGTACAACTTCACATTTCTATGACTACTGGTGCATTCTGTCTGGATGTGGCATGATGGCATTACCCACGTTTTACCTCTACTCACTGTCACCTAAGGATTATCATTTTACAGATGTTAGTGTGCAACTGTGTACTGATGTGCTGACTGCAGCTAGCTACAGGTCATTATTTCTATGCTCTCACACTGTACAGTTCATTTGCAATGTATGTAACTCTTTCCATTAATACACTGTTTCAACACATGACATACAAGTATTTGAGTTGTGTTCAAGGGTGTTTATTGTAGTGCTAAGAAATTGAGGGGAAAGTGCAATGGATTGGGTTGATGACGGATGAAAGTCCAGGGTATTGTTCCAGTCTGTTTGTAGTACAGGTGCAGTGTCCAAGTGGCCATAGGAAGGGGAGCAAGGGCAGTTCAAGGTGGACAAGGTGACAGCGTGGGACACAAGGGGGACAATTAGGAGAGACTCATTTCCTGGTGGATGTCTTAGCAATTGTCTCGGCATTCTGTCTCGGTCACAGGGAACGTTTGCAGTGTGGTTCACCTTCTGCAGGGGGAAGGGTGGTGGTGGCCTGTGAGTCCTGTGGGGGTGCCTCATGGCCACTAGCGGCATTGGAAGTGGAGGGCTGTTCAGTTGACTGGCTAGTGGTAGGGGCCTGCTGGTATGCTTTTGCCTCCCTCATGATATTGGCCTTGTCTGCCAGCACACCTGCTATGGAAATAAGTGAGGTGTTGATGGCCTGAAAGTCCTCCCTGATCCCCTGATACTGTCCCTCCTGCAGCTGCCTGTTCTCCTGCAAGTTGTCAAGGATCTGGCCCATTGTGTCCTGGGAATTTTTCGTAGGCTCCCAGGATCTCAGAGAGTGCCTCCTGGAGAGTCAGTTCCCTGGACCTGTCCTTCCCCTGGCTCACGGCAGTCTTCCCATGTGTGTTTTGCTTGAGTACGGTGATGTATTGTGGGAATGTTATGTTCCCTATGCTGTGCATGCTTTAGTGATGGGTGTCCATGCAGGGCTGGGAGACGTATAAATGTATTTGTATAGCATGCAGGGCCTGGCATTTTGGTTAGTCAAATGTGTAGGTGCGGTGTGTGGGATGGAGTAGAGTGATGGGAGTGAGGTTGAGGGAGTGTGATGGCGTGCAGGTATGGGGGGTGATAAGTGTTATATGTTGACTTACCAGTGTCCAGACCCTCGACTACTCCAGTGAGCACCTCAGAATGCAGTATTGCCAGTACTTGCTCCTTCCATGCTGTGAGCTGTGGGGGATCAGGTGGGGGGGTCCACCACCAGTCCTCTGTATGGTGAGCTGGTGTCTTGCTGCAATGGAACGTACCTTCCCTATAGGTCGTTCCACCTCTTTCTGATATCATCCATTGTTCTTGGGTGCTGTGCTGTCCCACGGCGTTGACCCTGTCCATGATTTTCCGCCATAGCTCCATCTTGCTTGCTATGGATATCTGCTGTACCTGTGCTCCAAACAGCTGTGGCCCTACCCTGACAATTTCCTCCACCATGACCCTTAACTCCTCCTCAGTGAAACAGGGGTGCCTTTGTGGTGCCATGGGTGTTGTGTGGTGTGTGTTGGTGAGAGTGTGTTGAGTAATGTGGTGGGGCGTGTGATGTGGAGTGCGTGAGGGATGTATGGGTGTGAGTGGTGTTTGTGTCTAGTTGTCTCTGTGCTGTTCGTGTCAATCTTGTAGCAGTATTGTTGTTGGCAAAGGGTTGTTGGTAATGTGGGTGTGTGTTTTATAGTGGTGTGGGTGTGTATGAATGTCAGGTGTGTGTTTTTCTCAGTGGCCAATGTAGTATTGTTTTTTATATGGGTGTCCATTTTGAACTCAGCAGTATGTACAGCCAATGGTTTACCACCGTTGAATGTTCGCCATGGTGATTCGTGGGTCATAATGTGATGGGCATTGTTTTGTTAACGTAACGGTATGGGTTTTGGGACCGCCAGTTTAGCACTGACCTTTGGGCTGGCAGATTTGAGTATGTGGCTGTGTTCTGTCAGATTGGTGTGTTTGTATCATAATATGGTGAAGGGATATTCACCACAGCGGCAGAATGATGGCAGGCATCAGCATGGTGGTAGGCGGCATTTACCACCAATGTCATAATGAGGGCCTATGGTTCAACAATCATGAAACATGTTAGCCTATCCCTCTAGTGGATGAGGCAATGGTCCATATTTGTCAAGTTTTTAAGGCTCCATCAGTAAAATTCCTGGGATTCAGTCTACTTAATAAAGAAATTGGAATGTGTCCAAGAGAGCTATAACCATTACTAATAGCCAGGCAAATGCATAAATGTCACCCCAACTTTTTGGGGATTTGACTTTTTCTAAAGGTGGGTTTGTCATTGATTTTTGAAGTTGACTACCCCTTAAGTAAATGAAAGTGGTGCCCTCATAAGTTTACTGCGTTGTCTCTCTTTCAAAGCAGCCAATCACATTCGTATTTAGGTTAATCTTTCATTCTGGAAGATAGTCTACATTACTGCTATTGTGCCCTTTCACAGAAGTGTGATCCTGAGACATTGGAAATTCTCCAAAATTCTCCATGTGACACTGCACATCTTAAAAGCTATAGAGGGCAACTGGGGAGCCATTAAAGATAATCTGTGGATTTTTCTTTGAAAACAGTGGTGCTACCTATTGAAAGCCACACATCTAAATACTGGACACAAGGTACCTTCAGTTTCCTGAATCTACCTACACCCCTAAACCTTGGCAACTCGATTAGTGTCTGTTTTTCTGTATTCAATTGCAAGCAACAGAATGACCTATGCTCTTACTCACGTTAAAGTTTTCAATTACACCACGACCTCTATATCAATAGGGAACCATGAAGTGTTTACTTGGTTTCACCTAGAATGAGGACCTTTACAATTCATCAACAGGATCCTTTAGTTTGAGTGCCTGAACTTGGCATTAGAGCTACCCACTTAAAGCAGTATATCAAGGTGTTGCTGTGTTTGGTTGCGTAAACGTCTGCAGGTAAATTTCTATTAATAAATGGCATTGCTGCTCTATTTCCAGAGCACTGGCACACAATTTGGGTACCTTGAGCTAGGTATATAGCTTTCCACCATCTAGCATAAGTTTTAGCATTGAAAGGTTACCCATGCACCACCCATCGGGTGCCTCCTGATACAAAGTAAGACAAAGAAGCCCTTAGCACCACTTAGTGTTCTCTTGGGCAATGTTTGGGCACAAAAGAATTTTGTTCTGGAAAGTAAATACCAAATTAACACTTTGACTCAGATTTACAAACAATGCATGAAACGCAGTGCAGCAGTCGAAAGGGCTGCGCTGCATTGTGTGACAGGGCAGGAGCACTGCTTTCAGCTGCCGTGCCCTCCACACAGACACCTTTGTGCCATAGTGAAAGGGTGCATGCATGAGTCTAGCATAGGTGTTGTACTGGAAGGGTACCCTGCCAGTGCAAAATACTATGCTTAGCCACACTAAAGCTTTTGCTACTTTGTATGTATGGTGCACAGTACAGCATGCATGCAAAGATGGAAAAGAAAAGAGAAATGAAAACATTTCTCCTTTTTAACGTCTGCTTTCAAATAGCGTAAACTTTTGGCGCAGAACCCTTTTTACTATTGTTTGTAGTTACAGTTTTGCATCAAAAGGCATGAGTGGTTGCATGAGAACGCCCATACCACCAATGTAAGGCCCCCTTGGTGCTAAGTAATGCAAAGCAGTGCCCTGTGCTGCTTTGCATCACTTTTAGGGTACTTTCTAGAGCCAAACAAGTTTTGCACTGGAAAGTAAATGAGGAAAAAAACAATTTGCACTAGTTAGCATCACTTTTCTGACTCTAACCCAGAACAAAATGTTTGTAAATCTCCCCCTTGTGTCTTGTTTGCCGCATTTTTAGTAACTTTACATCAGCGCAAACTGTTGATAAATCTGACCCACTATTTTCCGGGGATCCCCTTTCTTTTAACTGCCAGGGCAATGGTGATCAGTGGTGAGAATCAGAACTTCATTTCTGCAGTGCCATATTTAAGACCAATTCAGGTGTAAATTCTCCCTGATTAGCCTTTTTTCTGATTTTTTGAACATTTTTCTCTGTCTGTTGTGCCTGAATCCACCCCTAGAAGTATGGATTTTGAACTGGCAATCACGGAGTCCTACACTGTGGTCATCTCAAGGAAGTCTGTAAAGAGAGAGGACTTCCAGCCAAGTGTACCACCAGGAAGGTGGAACTTTAAAAGGCGCCAAGGGCCTGGGCAGAAGTTAACCATTCACTTGCTACAGCAATTGAAGGAGATGATGAGATGGACAGGCAAGGAGAGGATTTGGATCTCTACCCTAAGAGGCAGTGGTCTGCTGAAGGGGATGACTTGATCCCTGATTTGGAGTTCCATGCCAGAGCACAGAGCTGTTTATCATCCTGCAAACTGGCCCCAGAGGAGCTGGCGGAAAGTAGGGAGGGAGAGAGAGAATTCTGGCTGTAGATGGCCAAGCTCAGGATGGAGATAAGAGCCTGGCCATGGAGAAGGCACTAGTGTTATAGCATTTGGCTTATCAAAGGAGCCTTAAGGAACTGGAATTTAAAGCAAGACTGGGAGATGGCAGCAGCATTGGTGGCAGTATACCTGCAGTGTCTTAAGGAGACAAAAAGATCCACATTCCCAAGGACATGGTGCCTAGTTGTATGGTGGAGATGACATTGACAAATGTTTTGGAGTACTTTTTCTACAGTGGGGCAGGGCACAATTCTTACTTTAGAGGTTGGGGACAAAGCCAGGTACATCCCCATGAAAGTCATCCTGTGTCAATGTGGGACTTGACACCTGAAAAGTACTGCAAGAGGTTCAGGGACAGACAGAAGCATTCCAACCAGTCCTGGGTGGTTTTGTGGACTACTCTAGCAAGGCACTAAATGGTTGGGTGTGGGGCAGCAGAATTAATCACTATAATGTGTTATACAATCTAAGTTTGGGAAAGCACATAATCAGTGTTTGTTTTCCAGAGTTATGCCATCACCTAGTCAATAGTAAGCTAACTGACCCCAGGGAGCTTGCTGAGGAGGCAGACCACTGGGCCAGCACCAAAGTGTCTAAAATGGTATCTGGGGAAGAGTCCCAACAAGGGTGGTCAGGGGTCCGACTTGAAGAATGGAGAGGGAGAAAAACTTAAAAATGAGGAGTTCTGGTAACCAGTCTCAGTCTGATCCTAAAAAGAAGGGGCTCTTTGATAAGCAGACAGGGAGGTTTGTACCCAAAAGCAAAGAGTGCTACAACTTTGGGAACTCCAAGGGTGACTACAAATGTCCCAAGAGGGCACAGCCCCACCGCCCATGAGCGGGCACCTGATAGTGTAGTGCTCAGGGAGGAGGAAGTCCTAGTTCAGTTTGGGGAGAATACAAAGGTGACCGTAGTTTCCCTGGGAAATAGACAAAAGCCCACATGCCTGCCAACACGTCTATGCATAGGCAGTGGGTCACCAACAATGGGCAATGGGTAAGAGACACAGGAGCTAGTATGACCACTCTGAGGCATCAGCTGGATTACTCACACCAGGTCCTCCCTTACACACGCCACCAAGTCATAGTTGCAGACAATCCTGAGAGTCATCTACTGTTGACTCTGGTTCCCTTTGAGTTGGAGGCGTCTCAGATTCTCTAAAAGCATCTGTGAGCCCCACCAGCCCTGTAGATTGTCTGTTGGATAATAACCTGCAGCACACTATCTGGAGGGAGGTAGAGCTCAGGTTACACTTGGAGATATTGGGATTGCCTAAGTGGGTCTGTATGGCTACACAGTCCATGGAGGTCTGGTAAGGGAGTCAAGGGTCCCTGGAGGCTCGAACTCTGGCCCAGACAGCTCCCAGCAAGCATGGGAAGAAGGGGTGTGGGAAACCAGCCCCTGAAGTCCCCCAGTCCACGTTGATGGGGCACCAGAGGAGGACACCCCTGAGTGAACCGAGGAGGACACTGTCACCCAGGTTGACCTGCCTGATCTTGCTGGTTGGCAAGTTGATGGTGGGTCCACCAGAGAGTAATTCTGCAAAGCACAAAAAGAGTGCCCTACTCTAGAGGGCTTGAGGTAGCATGCCAAGGCTCAGTCAGGAGGTGACACCTCTGAAGATCACCAGTTCTATTGGGAGAATGGCATCCTGTATAGTGGGGCCTTCCTACTGATTTTGGTTAATGACAGTCCGTTGGCATGACATCTGAAGCAAGACAAGACCTCACCAGGCTTGTTGCCCAATTCTATTGCTCTAGAAT
Organism: Pleurodeles waltl; assembly: GCF_031143425.1. Taxonomy (NCBI): domain Eukaryota; kingdom Metazoa; phylum Chordata; class Amphibia; order Caudata; family Salamandridae; genus Pleurodeles; species Pleurodeles waltl. The sequence goes on along the minus strand of NC_090445.1, from coordinate 930,175,937 downwards.
GAAGACAGCCTGACATGCATTCTGTAGGTCCTGCACCACATTCCAGGCCAGTGGTAAGTCAGGGAAAAGCTCAAGGCACCCCTGACCCCGTTATCTGTCATTGAACCCTGTTAGGGGACTTCTTAGCCTTTTGAGAGAGGGCTAGGAGCAAGTTCTCAGGAAACTCCCTCAAGATGGGGTCAGCTACAGGCTGACTCTCAGCAACCAGATACATCACTTCTGGAAAAAGATAAAAAGTAATCTTGAGGCCAGTCAATAAGTGTACAAACTCTGGTATGACAAGAAGGCCACTATGATGGAGTTTCAACCTGGCCAGAAGGTCAGGGTTATGGAGCATGTGGAGCCTTGAGTGCTCCAAATTTGCTGGGCAGTCCCATATGAGGTGATGGAGCAGAAGGGAGAGTACACCAAGACCCCTAGAAACCCCTTACAGGCTCCCCACGTGAACTACCATAAACTGCACTTTAATATTTGAAGTAAGCATGCTCCTGGTGACATATGACTGAGTGGAAGAGGAGAGCAAGTCTTTCCGGGACCTCCTGTCAGCCCAGCAGCTTGGTGGGTGAGTGGGGGGTGAAAAGTGGATATCAGGGAACTTGCATCAGGTTTATGTTTCCATGTGTGTTAGCAAAGTCATTGTTCAGATGAATTGATACTTGCACAAATTCTGCAAAAGATAATGACATGCTCCATATAGGCTAAAGACAGACAGGCTAACTTAGCATGCTCAAAATGGAGTCTGGCTTTGAGATTTTTCAATGGTGAGAAAGTGAAACCTTTTAGAGCTAGGCCAGAGCCCTAGTTTATACAACACTACTTTTTGTCAATTTCTCCCATAAAATGTTGGTTCCTAATGCTTTTGTCTATACTCTATCTCTATATAGACTGAAACATTTTCAAAATCCATAGGTAATACATTTTGTGAACTTTCAAATATAAATTGGTTCCAACCAAAACAGACAGACCCAGTGATTTATCACTTCTTGCTTAATAGAGATGGAAGAAAGTTTCAATCCACTGTTGTACATATGTTTTTCAGTCCCTAAATTCAGGCTCACACAGTGAGTAGAGTATCAATCTTTAAAGCTCTCCGCCCTTTCTATGAAAATCTGAAACAAACTATTTACCTCAAAGCCAGAGATCAAACCCTGGATTCTTAACAATTTATTATGGTCATTGTCTTGTTCTTCTCCCTCCCCAACAATTATCTTTAATAGCGGTAAGGTACACTTTGGGTGTACACTGTGATTTATAAATGTTCTCCAATGATATATGATACAATCAGAATTAAAGCACAAAGAACAACTTTAGTTTGCTTTATATTGCAATTCAAAACCCAAAGAGCCTAGGAATAAGCTCATTGAAAGAAATAGAAATGTGGTATATCAAATGGAGTATTTGAGAGGTTTGCAATTGTCTGTGGCCTGACTGTACTCCCACAACATAAATATCTTATAACTGCAATAAAAGTGCACATGTTAGTGCAAAACACGAGGAGGCCTCAATAAAAAAATTACACACCAATGAAATCTGACTTGAGTTTGCAACCAACTTCAGTAATATGAGCTGGCAATCTGTGCAATTTCAGATTTTGCCAGGAGGCTCATGATGAACGTAAGCCAACTTAGCTGTTCAAATAAGGCATACTCCTTGTAACAGTCACCTCAGTAAGAATTCATATAAAGGCACCACATCCAAAAAAGGAAAGGGGATAAATGTATGAGATCTTGTAATAGCTTTCAAATGGAAGACACCATTATTTTTCTCTTTTGATAAACTATTGGACCTTGTATCTGCACTACTAAATCTCATTGGCCTTTGCTGGCTATGATGTCTACGGCTCATTTGCAATTTTTGTGTCAATCATAGTACTTAGGACCCAGAATTTGGAATCACAACCCCACACCCCATTAAAAAATCCCACAGCAGAAATGTTGCATATTTCACCAGGTATCCCTCCAAATCTTCTGCAAGTTTGTAGAGCTAAATGCAGAGAGCTATGACAAAACCCAAACGGGCTACCTGATCATTAGATTTTATGAACTTTTTAAATTTTATTTTATTTTATGCTTTCAACATAAGTCCAAAAGTTTAACCAGAAAGATTTCAATACTTTAGCAGCACACATTTGAAGTTCAGTAAAGTCAGTTTTACGGCAGGCATTGTAATGTCCCTAGATATTAATGCATGACCTATGTGCCCCACATACAAATTCCCACCTGCAGCCCCAGACCCAGTAAACTGTGTGTTCAGCTTGCATGCACCAATCCATAACTGTTTTGCAGAGTGCCAAGGTAGACATTTTCACACATCCCACCAACAGCCGATCAATGTCCCAACTGGTAACAATGAGAGCCACAATGCTGAACAATAGTGTATTGAGTAGTGTTTGTTTCCTCCCAATGATATTCCCAACATGTCTGGGTTCTGGTGTATTTCCAATTTTTCCTCCATTACTTTGGAGTAATACTGGCCAGCTTGTGTCAATATGTCTGCAGCCTGGGGCAGTCCTATTGGGTATGTAATAGTGGCCCTTGTCCATCACATCACTCCAAACATTTATCAATGTCAGCCTTCCCTATCCAGGTTATCCATATCCTATTATAGTGTGCTAAGTGCAGTTTTTTTAGTAGCACCAATCGCAACCCAGCTCTTATTGTATTGTATCTCGGATGGTGACATGCCTCCCTCAGACTTCATCCACTAGAATCCTCAATCCAATTTCCCGTTTGTCTCTTATTGCATCAAGAGATGACTGACTGTTGCTCAATAATGTTCTATATAGTTGAGAAATAGCATGCTTTTGTAGAAGGGTCTACTAATAATCAATACTCCAGCAGTGATTTGTCAGCCACACCATGCAGTTTCTCCACATTTCCTGCAAGATTGTGTTTGACTTGTGTGTATTGGAGGAATTGATGTTCTTCTGGATCACATTGCTCTAAGTATAGACATCCTTGTGGGCCCCCAGTTTTGTTTGTTACTTTTGTTGTCCCATTGTTTCTTACCATCCAGTTCTTTTAGATTCCCACAGGGGTTATCCATTGCCACTCTTCCCAGTTTCGATATGGGCCTCTTCCATATGTATAACTAATTATGTCGGACTTGAGAGTACGGCAGACTGGCCCCTTCAATAGGCATACTCACCTCCCTCAGGCCTTATGCTTGCCAATATGCCATAACAAGGGTTTGTGTAGAGAAGAGAAGGCCCACCTATTCACTACAAGCAACTATGTCACCCAGTAGGACAAATGGAGGTAGGGGTAAGGCGCTTTTGTCCTCCTAGGGGTTCCTGGTAAAGATTTTCAGTTCCATGCGTGTGGCTCCCGTGCCCCACAGCTGTGTTCGAGGAACTAAAGAAATCATCCTGTATTTCATATACTGTATTCTGGGGCATAGAAATGAATTTGTGCCTTGTTACCTTTTTAAATAAAGCAGTCCTGCAATTCAGAGACATTGTGTGCTTACTCCAGTGCCCCATGTCTTGCCTTTACACTTCCAATAATCTTCCTAATTTTGTCACTGTAATTCGACAGGGTGTAGGGTGACATAGATACCTAAGTATCTGAATCCGTCCAGAGATCTCTTCAAGGGACCAAGCCAGTCCTCCAGTGGTTTCCAGTGATTCATCAGGAACACCACAGACTTGTGCCAGCTAGTTCAAATCCAGGGTATTTCTCAAATGTAATTAGAATCTCAAGGGCCCTGGGATGGAATGTGATGAATCTACCAAGTAAAACAGCAAGTCATCTGCGTAGAGGGCTATGACACCCTCCCATTCAGGCCCCACCTCAATCCTCGTATCTGAGCATCTACCCATATCCAACATACAAGATGCTCCAGTGCCATGGCTAACAACAAGGTGAAGAGGGGGAACCCCTTTCTTGTCCTCTAGGTGAAATTCCCTTGACTTTGTCCCATTCAACCTTACTCCGGGCTCTGGGTTTGGGTATAATAGGCATATTAAAGATAAAGAAATTAACCCTGGTCTGAATCCCATCTTGCTCATGACTACCTTTGGGTAGCTACACTCTACTGAGTCAAAGTAATTTTCTTCACCTTAGGCCAACAGACCCGCTGGTTCTGAGGCTTGTCATTTTGTCAAACTTCCAAAAAGCAGCCAAAGGTTATGATGGGTGGAGCATGTAGCCTGACTGGATGGGTGCATTTAGTTGGTCAATTGCCTGCATTAGGTGGTTTGACAATATGTTAGCTCGGACCTTCATGTCTGTGTTTAGCCGAGGAATTGGCCTGTATTAGGCACACTGGTCTGCCTTCATTATAAACATTCATGAGATTTTGTGCAACACCTCAAACAGTAATAAAGTGAAAACACCACACAAATAGGATCCCTCTTCAAGTTAGATAAATATGACTTATTTTAATAAAAACAGAAAAATACAAAAATCAAATCAGTAGAGCTGGAAAAATGCAATTTTAAAGATTTTAGTAAAAAATAGGGTCAGAAAAGAAAAAAGCGATAACTGGGGACATCTGGTCGCACTAGAACAGGGCAAAGTCACAAGTTCAGGATGACATCAGTGAAGCGTGGGCAAGCTTCAGGGAACCAGTTAGGCGCCCTGAACTGAGTACCTTGAATCCTGGTTTGTAGAACATTGCAAGGGTCCAGGTCGAAGATGCAAAGTCCAGAGATGAGAATGCAAAGCGCAGTTGGGGTTCAGAGGAGCTACAAGGTTGCAATACAGAGTTCAGTGTCGTTGACTAAGTGGCTGTCATCAAGGTGTCTGATGACAAGGGATGTAAGGCCCTGTGCTAAGGATGCATTGAGCTGGGGCACTTCCAGGGGGGCTGTAAAGACTAAGCATGACATTGCGATGGGTACAATTCATGCAGAAGTGGGGATACATCAGTTTTGCTTGGGTTTCCTCCAGCAGAATTGAGATGGATCATTCCACTGGATCCACAGAGACTAGTAGAGCACCTTAAGCCCACTTTCCAGGGTCCATGATTGGGGTAGCACAACTTGGCAGGCTAGACTCAAAGATGGCATAGTCCAGATGCACGTGCAAGGTCATTGGAAAACTGTTATATCCCTGATACTTCAGGCCAGGAGGTCAGCCACGTAGCCCTTGGAGTCCTCTGAGTTCTGGGTTCAAAAATGCAGGTCCAGTTCTTCTCACCCAGGTTAGGGGGCAGGGGGAAGCAAGCCAGCAGTCTTTCAGAGCAGCCGTACAGAAAAGTGGCAGTCCTTTCATCAGCACAGCAGCGCAGCAGTGTTTCTTCATGGAAGTGTTTCCACCTGTCTGGAAGTGTACTGAGGAGGTGGTGTCTGAGGTCAATATTTATACCCAGTTGTGCTTTTGTAGAGAGGAGAAGCTTCTAGAGGCATGACTTTGAAGTGGACAGGCACTCCACCTTCTTGGCTCCACATTAACTACAGAGGGTAGGCAACCCTATGTGTGGAGACAGGCCACAGCCTATGAAAGTGTAAGTGGGGATGGGCCCAGCTCCTCCCTCCCATCCTGCCAGTGATGCCTCATCCAGACACACCTATGCTATGCATTGTGTGCAGCTGTCTAGGAAGAATACACTTCCAACAACACCCATTCATGTACCCCAGAGACAGACTGCAGTGATATAAAGTATAATAGCCGTTTCATATTTGCCCATGTTGGTCCTTATTTATCAAAGGTTGGTGATGAAGTTCAAGGAACGTAAAATGATGAAAAACACAGCTTCAATTTATTAGCCATTTTATAGTTTCTGAGGCACATTGATGAACTGAGTTCCATTGTTCTCGCACACACTTAAGTAAAAAAGGGCATTTATACTTGTCAGGAATCTGACACAGGCACTACCTGTTCTGTGTATTGATCTGGGGGCCATGATATGTGCACATGTGATGATGGCTGGCTATTATGGGACAATAGGGAGGGTGTGACACAATAGACTGGTCACAGCTAGCTGACCATAAGGTGCAACAGAAGGTGTGGAACTCAGAGGAAAGCAGTCTCTTACTCCAAGACCTAATTGAAGATGGGTGTCATAATCAAAGATGGTAACTCCAAGCCAAAATGATGGTCCACATTTAAGATGGTGGGTCAGATTTCAAATACACAGCTCAGCTCAAGTTGCTGACCCTGTTGTACTTGTCATAAAGAGTACTTCTAGGAAATAGCTAAAGGTTTTGCAATCCTAGCTGCTGCTGTTGCTGAATAATGTAATCATTGGGATCTACCCATCATCTTCTCTGTCCATGGGTAGGAACTCCTTTTGTTTATAGCTATAGTCCATAAACTTTCCATTCTATTAAACAGATATTTTAATCATATTCTAATTTTCATCCATGCGTTTCACTACCTCTCTCCTTCCACATTCCCCTAAAGTCAATCCTTACCGTGATGGCCTCTGTTGCACTACACCAAAACTGCACCAGTGCAGCCACCACTGGGCTTCCCCTGTCTAAGTACAATCTGCCCTGCTGACAAGCCTGTATACACACACATACACACACCCACACACCCACACACACACACTGTAAGAAGCTGGCTCTGTATATACTATATCAAAATGAGATTTAATGTGCACAGAGTCCAGGGGTTCCGCAAGATGCTTGACAGAGGCAATAATAGATAATACTAATACTCTATTTGTGGTAGTGTGGTCGAGCAGTTAGACTTATCATCGGGTAGTGTTAAGCATTTGTTGTACACACACAAGCAATAGGTGACAACACACACTCAATGACTTAACTCCAGGCCAATAGGTTTTTATATAGAAAAATATACTTTTGTTAATTTATTTTTAGAACCACAAGATTCATTTAGCAGGTAATTGCATTAAATGAAAGGCACTTTGCATAGTAATAATTCGAAATTTGAAAAGAATCAATCTTGTACACAGTTTTCTTTAGCACGGCAAAAAGCTATTTTAAAAGTGGACACTGCAATTTTCAACAGTTCCTGGGGGAGGAAAGTAAAGTACTGTTTCTGAGGTAAGTACCACACTTAGGGGTTCAGTCTCCGGGGCATAGGTAGCCCACACACCTACCACCAGCAGCATAGGGCCTGCCAGGTGCAGAGGTCAAACAGGAGCCAAAATATCATGGGTGCCTATGGAGACAGGGGGGACTCCAGTTACAGTTTGCTTGCAGGTAAGTACCCGCATTGTCGGAGGGCAGACCAGGGGGGTTTGGAGGTGTACTGGAGGGGCCAGAAGTAGGCACAAAAAAACACCCTCAGAGGCACTGGGCGGCTGGGTGCAGTGTGCTAACAGGGGGCTGGGTTCTCAATAGAACTCTATGGAGGGACCTGGGGGTCACTTAGGTGTTGCAGGCAGGGCACAAGGGGGTCTCTCGGATAAGTCACCAACTGGGCAAGGGTGAGTGATGCCTGCTGATCATTGTTGCAATGGTGGTTGGTTTCTCACAGGCCTGGGGGCTGCGGGTGCAGTGCTCCTGCAGGCGCTGGATGTCTTCGTCCAGGCAGTCGTGATCAGGGGGGTCCTCAGGATTCATTCTGCAGGTGTCGTCGTGGGGGTGCAGAGAGGTCAGCCCTGGGTGGACACGTTGTCGGAATCACCTGGGGATCCTCTCTGGATAGTTGGTTTCTCTGGACACGGGCTGGGGGCGTCGGGTGCAGAGTAGTTAGACTCCCGCTTCTGGAGTGAGTCCCTTTAAAGTTTCTTGGTCTTTTCAGGTTCACTGTGCCCAGGATTTTTTCAGGCCTCCGTGATGGAGGTAGTCCCCTGGAGGCTTTTCAGGGGTAGCTGGTCCTGCAGAATGCGTTGCTTCTTTTCTTGCTGCTTTCTGAAGCAGGAGATGGGATGTAGGGTTGAGGCTGAGTCAGTTGGTGTCTCCTTCTCCTCTCTGTGGGGTTTTCAGCTCAGCAGTCCTTCTTCTTTCTTGAGGTCATCAGAAAATCTGAAGAGTGGGTTCAGGGTCGCTCCTAAATACTAAATTTAGGGGTGTGTTATGGTTAGAGGGCATTAGCCAAAGGCTACTGTCCCTGAGGGTGGATACACCCTCCTTGTGCCCACTCCCTCTGGCAAGGGTGGGCACATCTCTATCCCTATTGGTCCTAATCCTCGAAAGCAAGATGGAGGATTTCTCAAGGAGGGAGTCACTTCAGCTCTGGTTACCTCAGTGGTGAACCTGGCTGAGGGGGTGACTCCTCCTTGTTTTTTTCATTATCCCTCTGGGCATACCACCAAAAGTTGGGGCTTGCCCAGGGGGCGGGCATCTCCACTAGCTGGAGTGCCCTATGGCACTGTAACACCAGGCTTGAGCCTTTGCACAAAGGCACTCACCCCATGTAGTCAGAAACATGTCTGGAAGTGACACGCTGGCAAAGACCAGTCAGCCTTTCACTAGAGGTTGGGATAACAGACAGGGGGCATCTCCAAGATGCTCTCTGTTTGCATTTTTCAATAAATCCCACACTGGCATCAGTGTGGGTTTATTGTGCTGAGAAGTTTGATACCAAACTTCCTAGTATTCAGTGTAGCCATTATGGTGCTGTGGAGTTTGTAATGACAGACTACCAGACCATATACTCAGTATGGCTACACTGCACTTACAATGTCTAAGAATTGACTTAGACACTGTAGGGGCATAGTGCTCATGCAGCTGTGCCCTCACCTGTGGTATAGTTCATGCTGCCTTAGGACTGTAAGGCCTGCTAGAGGGGTAACTTACCTATGCCACAGGCAGTGGTTTGTGGGCATGGCACTCTGAGGGATGTCCCATGTTGACTTTGTCTTTTCTACTCACTAGCACGCACAAGCTGCAAAGCGGTGTGAATGTACTGAGTGAAGGGTCTCTGAGGGTGGAATAATACATGCTGCAGCCCTTAGGGACCTTCCCTGGCCACAAGGCCCTTGGTGCCAGGGGTACCTTTTACAAGGGACTTAACTGTGTGCCAGTGCTGTGCCAATTGTGGAAACAAAGGTACCGTTTTAGGGAAAGAACACTGGTGCTGGGGCCTGGTTAGCAGGGCCCCAGCACACCTCCAATCAGAGCTGGCATCAACACTAAGCAAAAAGTGGGGGGGTGACCATGCCAACAGTAGCATTTTACTACACAAACACACACACACTAAACAAAATGAGAAATAATTTGTCAGATAATTTTGAAGGCAGCTGTGTCATGTAGTGATTGCATTCAACACATATACCACCTTGCAAAGACTGATTTGAAAGTCCATTGGGAATATCTGTGCTGCAATGGGAGAGACCTTTCTGGATCACTTTATTGTAAGATGCAGAAGCAGGGTGAACACCTAGGTGCCAGGCACTTATGAACATGTGAATTAAATAAATGAACTGCAGTGGAGTGAATCTGGAGACATAAACTTCTAAATAGTCCAGTTTCAGAGCTTGATGCAGCTTGGATCACAAATTTACTGTCTAGTCCGCGAAGAAGGAGTGTGCTCGCCGGATCTTTGGTAAAGATTTTGCTTTTGCATCTGAATAAAGTTACTATTCAGCAGATGAAACAGAAAAACCACATCCATACTTTTGTTGCCTCCTAGCAACTAGTTTTCAGAGCACACAGTTTGCTGACCCTCAAATGTTGGAGGACCACTAGCTCTTTGGCAAAGGAATCCAATTAATTCTCAGGGACGTCTTATAAAGACATACTAATGACATTCTCCAACCTACTTTGTGCCTTTCCTGTGTCTTTTTGATTATTCAAGTGGTCATGGTTTTTACATCATTAGGTATTTCATTCAGTTGTTAGATCTATGAAAGACAGCAGGGTAGAGGAAACAAGTAATAAAACAGAGAAGTAGATAAAAGTACAAATTACATCCACCACAATGACCCACATTATACTTTATTTCAAGGCACCTTATATTTTTGTTTTTAATAAGCACATTCACCCTTTACCCCAACTTAGTCAGCATCAAAGTGTAATTTAGTAGAGATCTGTGACTGACTGGATAGTACGTGCGCATACATCTGGGTGTAGCCTATGTGGAATTAAATGTAATCTTGATTGCATACATACCATAATTCATGCATGCAGGTGTCCCAAACTAATTGAAGAGATATTACCAGGTCCGCTGCAACAAATAAATGCAGTATTGTTAGACATTGGGTTTCTGGCTGGTAGAGGTCTGCACCCTGTCAAAACAGGAACCACAGTCCTTGGTCAGGGTAAGTCAGATACACACCCTACATTAACCTGTGCTCACCCTGTAGCAGCTTGGATCAGAGCAGTCAGGATTCACTTAAGAGTCAAGGTGTACAGTATTTTGTGCAACACTTAAAGCAAAAAAACAGTGAAAACATCACCCAATAATAATCCACACCAAGTTAGAAAAATAGATCTTGAATTACTGAGGAAAAAAAGACGAAATGACAAAAATCCAATAATTACATGTCTAGATATGATTTTCTTCAAAGAATATGTGAAATTGTAGTGCTTAAAGGCTTATCTGGTCGCATTAGACCAGGGTAAATCCCAAGTTCAGGCTGACCGCGATGGGGCACAGGCCAGTTAGAGGGACCAACCTTGTCCCACTAAAACAGTATCTTGTGTGGAGGGTTCCGTCGATGGTGAACATCCGATTCGAGGAGCAGAGGAGGCAATGGGAAGGAGATGTGCTGGTTTCAATCTGTTCAGTCAGGAAATACATCATTGTCAGGCTGTGCAACCAGGTGATACAAATGTAAGGCATTGAGGTCATAGGTGATGCGCTGGTTCTGAGCCACGCTGTTGGTGGGGTGAAATCTTTGTACTTGGTGGCAGTCATGATTTATCAGCACCAGGAGGCGATGCAGTAATTCCAATTGGTACAATGGCGATGATGGATCTATGTTAAGCATTGCAGAACAGAGGAACCCACTTCCAAGGGCCCAGGACTGAATTGGTACCACTTGACAGAGCAGGCCTCACAGGTGACAGAGTCCAGGTGCTATTGGAGAGATGCAGGCAGTCTTTGATGTCCCTGAGACTGCAGAACAAGAGGCAAGCAAGCCCTTGGAGTCACTTTGTTTCACAGGATGATGTGGGTCCGGTCCTTCTCACTCCCAGGTAAGGAGGACAGTAGGCAGCAGGTTAGGTACAGCAAAGCAGGAGTCCAGCAAAGTGACAGTCTCTTCAGCAGCACAGCAGTTCTTATTTCTGGCAGAAAGTACTCAGGTACATGAGTGTACTAATTTAGTAGGGTCAGAAGTCCAGTTCTTATACCTACTGGTGCCTTTGAAGTTGTGGTGACTTTAAAGAGGGGCTTTGAAGTACACACAGGTCTTGTTTTTGCTGCCCTGGCTCCAGCCATACTACAGCGGACTATGCAGCTCTTTGTATGGGGACAGGGTCATCCCTGTTCAGGTGCCTGTGTGATCTCCTTCCTTCCATCTAGCTCAGAAAGCTGCATCAATGTGGTGATGAGCAAGCAGGATGTAAATGGCACATCTCAGCTCCCTTTGTGTGTGACTGCTCACAAGGAATGCAAAAAGCACATTTGTGAAGCTGCAATCATAAATCTAACTTTACCATTAAAGAGGATTTATTATTACAAGTCCAAAGGTAGCAAACATGACTGTACTACTACTTTTTCTCAATTAGGAATTACACTTAATAAATGGATTAAGGCGTACCCAATGCTATCCTATGAGTGGGCGTTTTTCACAACCAGGACATGAGAAACTTAATAATATATGTCCTGCCTTTTACTTACACCACACCCTGCCCTATGGGCAACCTAGGGCCTACCTTAGGGATGTCCTATGTGTCCAGAAAAAGGGGTTCAGGGCTTAGCAAAGGGTAGGAGATACCAGGTCGACATGACAGTGAAACTGCACATACAGGCTCTGCATTGACATGCTTGAGACATGTTTAAAAGGCTACTTGCGTAGGTGGCACAATCAGTGCTGCAGGCCCAGTTGTAGCATATATAATGCACTTTATTAGGTACTTATAAGTAAATTAAATATGCCAGTTGTGGATTAACCAATATTACCATGTTTTAGGAGAGTGAGCACGTGCACTTTAGCACTAGTTAGCAGTGGAAATTGCCCAGAGTCCTAAGGCCAACAAAAACAGATCAGCAAAATGAAGACAAAGTAGGCCAAAAGATTGTGGGAAGACTACTTTAAGGTTGTCAGGTCTAGTAATTATCTCACCTGAATACTTAGTGATTGAAGAACTAGGGATGAGGGCGGGAAGGCCATGATGCATATAGTCAGACTCCAGGAAGCAGAGTTTTGAGAGGAAATGAGGATATACCCTAAACTTGTGCATTGGCCCTCTAAATATACATATTTCGCAATTGTTGATTTTCTGACTCCTGGCATGTTAGATCTGTCAGTCTCAGGGTGGTCCTACCCCAACAATTTCCCTGCTCCCCTCCTATGTTACTAAAATAGATGTTATTGGCCCTAGGAGTCTGTACACATCACCACTACTAACCAGTGCTAAAGTGCTTGTGCTCATTCCCTAAAACATGGAAAAATTGGCTTATGCCTAACTGGCGTATTCAGTTTACTTATCAGTTTATACTAAAGCAGTATAGGGCTGGTAAACTGAATGCTACTAGTGCGCTTGCAGCACTTAGTGTGCCCTCCACTTAGGTAGTTCCTTAAAACATGTGCCCTTGTAGCCTGTATGACGTTTTAGACTGTCAATTCGATCTGCCAAAATAAACCTCTTGCCTGATCTAAAACTTACTTTTTAATACATTTAAATTACCCCGAAGATAGCCTTAAACAGGTTAAAGGGCAAGGTGCATTTATTTAAAAAACTGGACATGTACTTTTAGGTTTTGCTTGTACAGGTAGTGAAAAACTGGCAACTTCATTTTTCACTGCTGTGAGGCCTACCTCTCTGAAAGGATAGCATTGGTTGACCTTATTACATTTATAAATAAATAACTGTTGTCTGGGAAAAGTTAAAAACACATGTTTGGTGTCTAAGGAATTGTCATTTGAACTAATTTCTATTTGTAAATTTGGGATGTAAGCCACATTTCTGAAAATCCCACTCTTGGAACCTAGGCATTTTCCTGTCCCAGCCATTTGGTGCCTTCAGCCTGTTTCTTGGGTCACGTGACTAGGTGTAGTTGTTTGTTGGCCTTTATGTCTTTCTCCCAGACAGCCACACAACAGAGGGACTTGGTTTTGGCAGGATGGGCCATCTAATCAGGGCGGGGTGTACACCTACACTTCAAAGACACTGTCTGAACTCAAACACAAAGAACTTCACAGTAGCCCATTCTGACTATAGACAGCCTAGAACCCGGGCAAGGAGTAGGAAAATACCAGACACTTCTGTGATGGTGAACGTCATAAGTTTCTTACACTTCAAATCTGGAAATAGAAATACAACAAGCACCTGTCTTCAGTTAAGTTACACGGCTGTGAACGGACTTTCAGAGGACTGCCTTGTTGCTTGTGTCCTGCTGTGTACTTCAGAGGACAGCTCTGCTACTCAAGAAGACTGCCCTGCTGCCTGAAGTCTGCTGTGTGCCCTCAAATGTCTGCCCTGCTGCTTAAAGTCAGTTGTCTTGCTTGACTTCAAGACTTCCAGAGTGACTCAAAAGGCTAGTTGGTTTGCCTAGTGATCAGAGCCTGAGGTACAGAAAAGACTTCAACTACCTTGAACCTGCACCTTAATTCAGCCTGAGTCCTAAACCTCAAAAAGGTGCCCCTCCAGTCCTGGACCCTTGAAGATGGTGATAAAGGTGCCTTGATAGCCAAAATATAAAACTTGGGACTTTGTCAGCCAAAAAGCTCTCTGAGAACCGAGAAGAGACTGAGACCACACTGCTTGCTCATCCACCCAAGGTGCATTGCGGATAGGCCTGATTTTCAGTAGGTCTGCTAGATTCTTCTCCGCAGAAGCACATCCTATTCATGGGCTCCTTGGAGGAGGAGTATCCAGCCTTGAGAAGCCCTTGTCTCCAAGTTTGCCAAGCTGGAGTTCTTCAACTTTCAAAAAATAACTTGAGCACTAATGTAGATATCTTCACTGTGACCTTGTCCAATGACACCATAATGATGATGCCGCCTCTTCGGACACCACCAGCTGCCTTGCCCCACTGACTATTACCTTGTCAGACATTTTTCTTCAAAATTTATTTTAAGTCCAAAGGAAAGCATAGACTGGTCCCAATCCACTTTGTATATTCAAACCACGCTCCATCGCAGTCGGTCATTACTTTTAACCTTCTGAGAGTTGATGTACATGGCTAGCGCTTTGATATTTTAGGTGCTACTATTCTCTTTAAACTTTAAAAGTTCATAACACTAGTTCTGCTCATTGGATATTTGGTCATCCTGGTTCAAATGTACTTATTTGTGTTTTCACTTCATTAATATCTAAGTACTACATAAATACTTTACATAGTCCTTCCAAGTTAAGCCTGATTTCCTTTGTGCCAGGCTACCAGACAGTTAAACACAGGTTAAGTTTAGTGACTTCTTGTGATTCATCCTAAAAAGGATTGTGGATTTTGATTGAGTAGGGTTTTACCTCCTCAACCAACAACCTGATTTCTCACATGCAACATCAAAGTCTAGAGGCTCTCAACTTACCCTTGGTTGTGTCCACCCACACATCTTTATTGCCTTTCACTTAACTGCTTCCTACATGCCCCAGACTTTATACTTTACCATTCCCTTCAGACTGCTAAGTGCCCTGATGATATTCCACCTGTAGCATAAACAGGAGGTTCCACTGTGGTTTACATTCCATGCATAAAAGTTTCTATTTTCTTCTTAAGGACCTGGTGTGCCCTCCAGTTTCAGTTATGACAGACCTCTCATTGTTCACGCCACCATGTTATAAACCTTGTGCTGAAAGCTCAGGATCACATGATACTTGCTAAAAGTCCTGAGAAAATAATAGTATGAACTCCTGAAGGAAGCCAATTCTGACCATCCTTCCCCTTTTTACACAATCATTAAATTAGGAGCATTGCTGAATATCCAGAGATGTGCATGAATGCCTATAATCCCTTTCCACCCCAGTTTCTTCCTCTTCCATCCACCTCTTACCACATGTACTTTGATTGACCTTAATCTCTTTTCTACTATCTTCGAATTAGACTCTGCATGTTGCCACTTTAAGCACATTGCTACTGTGTCTTCATCTTTTTCCACATTGTTAGTTTCCACTACCTGCTAGTAGCCCTCAAATCCTTCAAACATGGAGCTACTTTGCTTTACAGGCTTGCCCATCACATAAAGTTGCCACAGTTGTAGCTCTTGCACAGCCTATTTTATTGTTTTACAAGATTCTAGTTATTTCTTTTGCACATAGGATTTAAAAAAAGCTTGGGGTAGAAATTGGGCTTATATGGCCCTAAAGGATTCAGTTTTGTGGCTATAGATTTGCCAAAATAGTGTGTCACTGAATGGACACCCACAGTTATAATGAAGACAATGATTTACTTTTTGCCTTCATAAAGCTTTCTCCAGAGAAACTATCACCATTGTAAATGACTACCCCATTTAAAATATTGTCACAAAAGGCATCAAGGCCGATCAGAGCCTTCCACTCCTAAAGAAACTCACACTAGAACATGGAGGTCCCCCCAACTACCAGACAATCGTTAACCTACCTATCATTTGAAAGCTCATAAAAAAGCAGTCTACATTGAGCACTCAGTCACATCAATGCAAACATCACATTCATGGCTGCCAATCTGGGTTCAGATCACTCTGCGGCATGGAAATTGCTATCCTATACACTGTAGAAAACATCCTCCTGACTCCACATGGAGATGAACCCTGGCTCCTGAGACTGCTGAACCACTGACTAGCCCATCCTCATCTATACTCAGCCTTGAATGGGATTCTCTGGCAATGTCCTGCAAGGGTTCTCCTCTTACCCTTTCAGCTAACACCAGATTGCTGTCATGGGCACCTCTAGGAAAATGATCAGTATCACCTTTGAAATTCAATGTGGTTCTAAACTGACGGTCATCTTGAACCTTTACATGGAGCCCCCTGGACTTCAACATACCTAAAACAGCATTAAACATTCTCCAATATGCCAATGATACACAACTCTACTTGAAATACCCCTTCATTTCACATAACCAGGGCCTCAAACACTGCCTGCACCTTATCCTGAATTAGATGTGCTGCACCTAACTGAAGCTCAACCCCATCATGACAGAGTTCCTGTTATTTGCTACGAACAGCAAGCAAGAATAAGTTAAAATGGCTCAATTGCAAGAACCTTGATGACTTTACATCCAAACTTTCACCCAGTGCCAGGTTACTTGATATCATGTAACCTGGACACCAACTTCACCCTCAAGGAATAACCAACTAACAGTCCACAAACCGGCTATGTTTCAAATTGGTTGTTGACTGTATGACTGCCTTTGATCTAGTACAGCACTCAGTTGCCTTCAAGCTACACACACACACACAAATATTCTTACATTCATACAAATAATGGTGTTCAGTTTCGTGCCCAGGGTTTAGCTTGGCACCAACAAGGGAAGATGCCAATACTATTATGTTCATGTGTCAGGTTACAAGGTCCTGCTGGGTCCAAGTCCACACAGCCCATTACTAAGCATAATTTCTGTCTCCTCATTATGCTATCCTAGTGCTTAATTTGAGCTTGTTGTTTCCGGTGCTGAGCACTGGCACTTATTTTCAGGGCCGGTACAGATTTCTTTGCCTCAAGCATTTACTGAGACCAAAAGACACATCTGGGAAAGACGGAGGAAGAGAAAATCAAAAAGCGTCACAATGGAAGGAAGCAGAAAGCTGCAAGAGTGAGCCCGAGATAGCTTCAGGACTAGCTGCCTCAGTATTCTGTGCTCGCTCATTTAATTGCAGCAGCCGCATGTTTAAGAGGGGGTCTTTGGGCACAGGCACGTTTTTATTTGCAAATTAACCACTGTGCTATCCTATTGATTATTTAAAGTCTTGGTTCCCGTGTATGACACGGACAGCTGCTGTCAACAATTGTTCTTACCATTTATTATAAAATGTGCATAAAATTAATGTTATCGAAAACAAATAGGGACATTTGCACAAACAGTTTTCAAAACAATTCTTTCTCTTTCCCCAAGATGCATTTTAATGTACACCTTGCCCTTTTCTCTAATCAATACAAAACACCTTTTGTTCTTGTGTGATCATACTGAGTAGAATGCATTTTTCAAAAAGCTGCCTGTGGTGCATCTAAGTGTTATTTTTGCAATAACTATAAGAAGTGTAAATATAAAGGATTTCTACATACACTATTTCACAGAGTGAACGTGTTTTTGTTGTTTTTAATAACGATTATTAACCACAAAGGGTTGGAAGGGGATCATAAAAGTCATTTTATTTATGACCTTTAGTCATCTTGTCAAGATAATGTATAGGTGTTCTGGTAGGAAGTAGATTTGCTTCAACCTTATTAAAGCAAAGGTAATGCAAAAGCTACAAGGCGAGTTCACTGAACTGTTGTTACATATCAAAATATCTCACATTAGAATGACTTACGGTTGGAACACTGAAGGCAATAACTGTCAGAAAGGTAAATACAGTTGTTTTCAGAAAAAGATATATTAATGGCCCATGATTTCAGTTTTTTTTCCTCCTATCCTTTATCATTCTTTGCCAATGTCTGCCAAGTGCTGTGCAAAGCAGGTCCGAAAACGCATCTTTTTAATGATCAGTGACATTTTTTTCATGACGATACTATTTCCTGAGGATGTTCTCATCCTGAAAAACGTCAGTATTGCACATGGTCATCAACAATAGCATTGTCATCAAATGGCCGCATCGCTTCATATGGAACCAGTACTATATCGGGCGTGCTCATCTTCTCACCAGGGAATCTCAAATCGTATCGGTAAAGGCTATTTTTTATTGGACAGAAAAAAAACTTCAGTGGACTTAGGTACATTTTATTCGAGGTGGAATGCTCCTCCTTAAAAAGGCTCCAACAAGGTAAATAATGAAATCTTTTCAAAGTAAGTTATGTTTAAGCAAGTGATTACTAAACATGTTTTGTATCCAGCACATTCCATAACTCTGAGAACTACATTTGTCAAAATTTTCTGAGAATGAATGTTGTGAAAAAACTGGGCTGATTGCAGAAGCTCCCAAACTTTTTGTACCCATTTTTCACTTATGCTGGTGATTTCCTGACTTTGATGGTGCCGCGGGCACTGCTCAACAGTCTCATGCCCTGAGCTTTGATTAAAATGACACATGCAAATTAGACTATTTATAATTGGCTATACCAACCTACCTATAAGTCACTAGTATATGGTAAGGCATGTAGGTTTAGGGCCCCCAGCATAGGTAGTGCCCCCATAGGTGTACTGCTGTGGTGCTCAGTGTCATTCTAAAGGCAGGCCTGCTTTGCTGACTCCTTTTAAGTTTAAGTTAACCCCGAATTCGACTTTAGAATTAAATGTACTTCCAAGGTCTTATTCTACCTTATTGTTACATATAAGTCACCCCTAAGGTGTGCCCTAGGTGGCCCCAGGGTTGGGTGCAGTGTAGCTATAAGCAGGGACCTAATAAAATATATTTTAGAAGTCCTGGCGAGGGAAAAATAGCTACATTTGTTTCCCCTCATTGTGGTAAATGGGCTCCATAGGCTAACATGGGGAGACTTTATTTTAAATTAATAAAGTCTCAGAAGGAGCTAAACATTTTTAAGTTTGCGCTCAAACTGGTTGATATAATACATTCAACAACTTGTCATTGTTGAATTTAATATAACTAACTCAGGGAAATAAATGTAAGACTCTTTCTAAAAGTTGCCAGTTTCAGCTTTGTAGTGCCCTTCTCTGATTGGCCAGCCTCTGGCAGCCTAGCCAGGCTGTCTTTACTATGATTGGTTCTTATACATGATGTAATTTCAACACATGTGCATTTGCTTCGATTTTGTCTTGCTGAGGTGTGAAGTGGCCTGGTCTGAACAAAAAGGAAGTGACTGGGGGAGGACATCTGCCTCAGCGAATGGTGAAACAGGATAGGAGGGAGCAGTCAAACTGGTCTTCAAAGAAGAGAAGGACATTTGGAGCAGCTCTGGACCTCTCCCATTTCCTGCAACCCCCCAACAGCCAGGTGTCCCCCTGGTTAGACTAGGAGAGGGATGGAGAAGGGTGTGTTAAGGGAACTCAGCCACTCCCCTGGGTGGACTCAGCCAGGCCTATCCTCAAAGACTGAATTTTGCCATTTTGGATTTTTGAGGAATGTTGCTCCCTGGGATTGATTTTTGCCACACTTCCCAGGAAGTGGCCATCCGAGAAGGTGGTGGGCTGCACATGATTGGTCAAGAGGCCCCCCTGCTTTCAACCCCAGGAGAAAGGATAAATATTGCAGAGCTGCACCCACACCTCAGATTCCTACAAGGAATAAGACAAAAAGGAGAAGGAGTGCTCTGTTGGACTCCTCACCTTCACCTGGACAATGCACCCTGAAGGGCTATACCAGCTTCACCGTTGGGCTTCACCACTAAAAGGACTTTGCCTGTCTTCTGCTGCTTCAAGAAGGGACCCCCTGAAAGTTACAGGTAGAAAATAGCAGACCAGAGTCCCCTGCATCAACTGCTGAGAAACTGACCAGTTGACCAGTGGCTAGTGGTCATTTCTGGATTTGAACCAGGTGCATTCTGGGAGTTGGAATCCTAACCCTCAAGGAGTAACTCAGAGCTTCTGGAACCTTGGGGTGAGTTGTGGACTCCTAAAGGATCCTCAACAATGTTCTGGAAGAAGATCCAGAAGTTTGGAGAAGATTAGAGAACTTTTGGAAAAAAGCTCCACAAAGGGGCCAACCTGACGTCATAAGTCAAGCCCTCTTATGTCGACCGCGGCCCGACCTGACTTGCAGGTTAGTCCAGCTGAAAAGCTCTGGAGCCCCAGATTTCCAGGATTTCCCTGGGGTTCCTGGAAAGACAATCCAATGATGTTTACTTTAAATCGGCTTCCTGTGGAGGGTCGTCCGATGTCAGAGAGAAAAAGCTCAAGAAAAGTTTCTAAATCCAAATGAAGAAAGTTGACTGAGGCTTCTCACAGAGCGCATCCGAGGAGGGCTCCAGGGACTTTGAATCCAATTTTAAGTTTAGCCCGAAAGAAGATTTCCATCCTGAAAAATCGACTAAGTCCGGCCGTATAATTCTTCACTGACGTCTCCTGCAACACATATCTGAAGAGCGCTCCATGGAGGTTGGATCAAATTTGTGACTTCGTCCCTGAGAAGTTAATCTTCAACAAAAAGACTAAGGCGGTCATTACGAACATGGCCGTCTGGACCGCCATGCCAGCAGTAATTTCCGCCACCGACATGGAGGTCCAGACCGCCATTTAATGTATGTGGCAGAACCGCCATGGATAAAATGCCGCCACTGCCAGGCTCCCGCCACCAGGCAGCCTAGCGGCATTTCTGATCCGACAGGGCAGCGCCGGATAATGAGTCCAATTCTACCAGCCTTTCCCTGGCGGTTTACACCACCAGGGAAAGGCTGGTGGAATGGGTGACTCAGGCCCCCCTGGGGGCTCCTGCACTTCCCATGTACTTGGCATGGGCAGTGCAGGGGCCCCTATGCACAGCCCCGTCATACATTTCACTGCCCGATTTACAGCCATTTGGAGCCGGCATCAATGTTCAGGCCAGGCATCCAGCTGGGCCGGCTGGCAGAAACACTGTTTCTGCCCACCTGCCCCGCTGGATGTTAGTAATGTGGCCGCCGGCGGGTTTTGCATGCTGGCAGTCTTCTGTTGACCATCAGTGCCGATCTCAGCAGGTTTCCCCGGCGAGATCGTAATGAGGACCTAAGTCTAAAGAAAAAACTTTTGACTGAGGCCTCCCGCTTGCTGTAGCCGAGCAGGGCTTCATTGCGGTTGGCCTTAAATTTTGACTTTGTCCTGGTCGAGGTGCAACCAGAACTCCCAAGTGGCACTTTTTGTTTCTATGTGATAAAAAGCATTTATTCTTTAAAAATGTATATCTCCAGTTCCCCTTATTTGGTTTTATTCATTTTGATGTCAAATTAAAGATGAAAATATTTTCTGTTTTGATAAATAGTTTTTTGATTTTTAAACTATTTCCTGTGTTTTATTTAATTACTATTTTGTGATATTTGAATGCTTTACACACGTTGTCTCCTAAGTTAAGCCTTGTTGCTCGTTGCCATGCTACTAAGGGTTGAGATGGGGTTAATTTATTGAGACCTGACTGGGCCTAGTGGGGGTTAGTGGCCTATTACTAATTGTAGGACCTTACCTGCCCTTACCAAGAATCCACTTTCCGACAACTGTGTAATTCATAGCAGGTGTAGTTTAAGCCAGTTGTTAAAAATTTGGAGGCAAAAAGAATGATGATGTGAGTATAGTGCTAAAATGGATTGCACCACGTCATACGTAGAAGCTAATCATTCATGCAAAGTGTGTAGGTTTAGGGTGAGGGATATGTGTCTCAAGAAACACTCATAGGCCTCACCTGAAATTCATATTTACTAAAATAAATCAAAGCAGTGAGCACCCACATTGCGCATAAAATTAATCCATCACAACAAATATTTTTTTTAAAGAAAAGTATTTGTATTACTTGAACATCCTTGGCTAATTGTCTGCAAACAATGTGTACTCAAGTGTATAGCTGTGTTCAAAAGTAAGGCAAAATCACGGATGTCACCTTATCAAAATGCCAGGGGTTGCAGAGGTGACAGCACAGTCTCTTTGAGCTTATTGACAGCAAAGGCAATGACAGCATATGTCCTTCAACCCTGAATTTTCCCAGTAGTTATGTCACATGACCTTAACCGTATTGGCATCACAATAAGTGACATTGTTGAATTTGCATTGCAACTGATAGATTAATGTAACAACACAACATGTACACATATCTCTTTTAGGAACCACCTGCATCAGGGTGATGATATGATCTGTAAAAATTCACAGGGGGGTAATAGTAGCCATGAATTGCAGCAAGTGAGTTAGACCTCTTCTAAGATGGTTCAGGGTGGTCCTACCCGAGGGATTTGTTATTAAATAAATGGGCCAAATAGTGAATTCTGAAGCATAACTTTCACATAAAAGTGTTAAAAAAGACATCGCTCTGCAGGGACAATCCTCAACTATTCAAGTCCTTTCATAGTATGGAAAGCCAATGAAACCTGACACTTCCCAGGAGTTGCTTCAATTTTTCACATTGTTCTATGGTGAATCTATATCTCACAAATTACCTCCATTGTGCCAGGGCCAGCATTTTGTCATGTGTGCATTTGGATTATATATGATATACCAGAGCCAGAATTATGTCAAAAACAACTTCATTATGCCACAGCAGCGTTTTATCATCGTTGCCCACCTCACATATTCCACAGTTGTCTTCCTTCATGGCAATAAACACTTCCGATGTGCTAGTGATGCCATTTTGACATGAGTACCTCAAAACCAAGAATTTCCTCCAGAATGCCAGCTGCAGGATTTTGCATAGGTTCCCTACATTCCACGCATGACTTCCAGTATGCCAGAACCAGTATTTTACCATTATGCCGAGCACTACTTTCACTAATGATTACTTCTAGTACACCATTACAAGCATTCTACCAATATGCCAAGAATTACCTCCAGTTTGCCAGTATGTTTTCAGGTACCTGTCACACTTAGAATAGCCAGTGCCAATATTTTGCCATGGGTGCCTCCTTAAGACAATAATTACCTTCACTATGCAAGGGCAAAGGCAAGACTATCAAGCATAATAACACATTTTCACACTCACTCATTCTCACTCAATCTCACTTATTCTTTTACACTAATTTACACTCATTAATTCATTGTCATTCACTTTCTTGCACTCATTGTTACTTTCACTCCCTAATCATCATTCACTCTGATTTATCCCTTGCTCTGACTTACACATGCTCAATCATTCAAACTCCTTCTCACTCAAAGTCACCTGTTACTCTGACTCAACCATACTTTGTCACTCAAAGTCATTTTCACTCACATTCACTCCCACTCTTTTTCGCTCTCACTTGCTGTCACTCTCACATATTCTGACTCACATTTAATCTCAGAATCTCTAATACTCTGTCCCAATCGTGCATTATTTCTAAATCACATGCAGTCATCCTGATTCCTAATTTCAGTCTCACTCACTCTGACTTGCTCACACTTACTGATGCTCAGTCACAAACATTACCACCACTACCTAGTACTGACTGTCACTCACTTACATTTACACATACATACTTACACTTAAACAGAAATTCACACATACTGACACTCTCACATAAACACACTCTCATCCACAAGCACAAATACAACATATATTTAAAGGCATTGTTTACCTATGTTAGCTGCCGCAGAAGGTCCCATGCAGCTAATCATAATCCATGTTTATTACACTAATAGTGAATAATATAATATTCAATACAAGTGTAATAGTAGTCTACTTATGGAAGAAGGCTATGGGCTTACTCAGGAACAGGCACAGTCAAAGATCACACTGCTCAATGAATTCCTTCACTACCCCATTCAACAGGTACTATGTGGGCTATCAACCGAGTGTCACCTCCTGGTGGCACACAGCATGCCACAAAGCGGCATGTAATGGATTGAACTACCACTTTACATTGCTCTTGTGCTGCACTTGTTTCAATTCCTTGTCTTATTCAAAATTGACCACACAAGCGTGTGCATCCTTCTTAGTAATTAAACAGTTCCCCAAGAGACCTCATAATGAAAGCAAACATCCACTAACATCCTGGTGCACTTCTCTTTAAAAAAGCCACAAACAGAAAACAAAGTAGTATCTGAAGCGTACCCAAAAAAAATAATGCAAACACATATTTATTATACAATGTCATACTTAAATTTGGTCCTTGAGTAGAAGAAAAGTTAAAAATAGAGATAATACAAATGTTTTATTGAAGGAAGTTTGGTTAGGTATTATAGTGTTATACAATAAACCACAAATATATTTTATATGCACTTGCTAATTAAGGAGGAGTTTTTTACACACTGAACATGCTGTTTTGTATTATGAAGGCAGTAGCACTGAAAGGATTTTAGGTGTATTGAAATGGTAATACTTTGTTATTCTAGTGTGTGCGCCATAGAACTGATCAGGGATTGGTTGCTTAGTATGTTTTAATTTTGAAAGGTTTAGGGTTATTGTTAGTGCATGGTGAAAAAAAAAACAGTTTAAGGCAGGGGATATTGGTAACTAGTACTGTAGTTTCAATCACAAAATAATGCTATGGGTTTTTTAATAACATTGTGGTACAAGTTTGATGATGTCATTACATCAGCAAACATCTTTACTGGCCTTCTTTGCAGAAAGATTGACTGCAACACGCGCTAGAGCTGTCCTAGTTGCAAATATCAAACTGTGGAACATGCATGTCACGCAACCAGAGTAAGATAGATCAACTTCAGAACGTTAGGAAGGGTTTCAAATCCTAGCTGTTCACTCTTTAGCACAGAGGGCCTCATTTACAAGGAGCTTGTACCGCCTTGATGCAGCAGCCGCACAATATTAGCTCCATATCTACAAAGTGAGGCTAGAGACCTCTAGCATCAGTTTTCTCCCTTGGGTGTAATTGTTTCCTGGCATTGTATCCAGCTTTGTCAGAAAACGACAATAATATGCTAGGTAGGCATTGCCTGTAAATATATTACACAGGAAATAATGCAGCCATATTTGCAATGTTTTGGGAGTTCTGCAGAGTCTCCAGTGCCTCAAACAAAAATAACATCTGGTCAGATCAGGTGTAAACAAGATGTATTTTCAAAATGCAAGAAAAAAGAGCAAACCAGGGCACTCCAAAAATAATAAGTCCATGAAAGTAAAGTTACAGGAGATATTTTAATCCTTTATATTGGGAGAAACAAAATGGTACTCAAAGGTATTCATGTCCATATGTAAGAAAAAGGCATATGAGAAATCAGAAAATAGCCAATACGTGTTTCGTACTCTTGGACTTTTTCAAGGCTGAAACAAAACAGATGGGAACTATTTACAAATAATATCGCTACCATCCGGTAGGTGCAATAGACAGTGATACATCAAAATTACAATTGAATTTAAGACAGAGAAATACTGCATGAGATGCAAAACCCTTAAGTGTGCACAGATATTCTACAACAGAGATATTCCCATTATTAAAAAGTTGAGGATAAAGACATACCACCTTGAACAGAATTGGTGGGTAGATGAAAGAAGTAAGAGAGAAATAATAAAAAATGGTTGATAGAGATGTAAAGAGTCACCACGTGAAAATTAGGTGCAATAGGAGGTGATTGCTAGTACATAAGAAAAAAGACCGAAGGTATTACGCACATGCTATATACACGAGTGGGACAAATGGTGCCCATGGAAAACATTAATTTTACCTCAGAAACTAAGTTTCAAGAAAAGACTGTTCGAAAAATGCTTCTGTTAGATCTCAAATGTAGTTCTATATCTAAGGGAGAAAACCCACAAAAAAATTGGACTGTGATTCAGAAATTACTAATTAAAAAGTGAAAACAAAATAGAACGAAAGAGCGGGGGTAAGGCAGGCAGAGGTAGACCTACCAAATATGATGAGTAGTCCAGTAGACTGTACGGTAGTCCCTTATGATAGAGAGAAAGGTAAGCTTCCAATACAGAAGAAATGTACTGTGGAGTGTGTCCGTAATAATAGATAACACTAACATGGAGGTCTAGTTGGACCACAGCCTGTAAATAATAAGAAACATAGGAAAAACCCTATAAGGCACAACACATACTGAAAAAAGAACCAACAGTGCTAAAAGACCGAGTAATAAATGACAGCCTTCTTTAGAAGTGGGAAACATCAAGCCTTATGTTGACTATGGTTGGACATACATCCACCTATTTGGGCTAAAAACGCCAGACAGGACACAAAACCAGGTGACCTAGCCACGTATGGCAAAAACATGTGTGGTGAATGTCATAAAACTAACTGGACGCGCGACTACAAAAGCCATATGGGCGGTGTCAGGGTATAAAGCATACTAGCTAAAACCTTAAAAAATATGTCGGTTGCGAAAGTGCCCAATAATGTACCCGTCCAGGTCATCAGGTGACACAACTCCGTAAATGTACATAAACTAAGCAAGTTACTACAGTAACATCAAAAGCAAACTGAAAAAAACCCTCCGTATTAACTTCTCCCGTTGTCCCAAAAGCATAAACCTGTAAGTAACGCCAGTCGGCATAACCCCATACCTGTACTACTCCACAATCCAGCAGTCAGAAACGGAAAATCGGTGTAACGCTAACACACGCAGCGCATGATAACGCTGCCGTGGTAAGTGCAACACAGTCCCCATAGAGTGTCGCGTCTAAACACGCGCACTCAGAAATAGAGAAAGGACTGTGCCTAATGTAACATTTAGCGAACACCGCGCTCTCAAAATCCAGGGCATTCCACGGGCGCCATATTAGATGTAATAAAAAACGTGTGCCAGGGCAGTTTAGAGTGCAAGCCAAAAACGCATAGAGTAACAAGATAGGAACGTGAAAAACGGGTTGGAGTTAGTCCTTCCCCAATATTGAGGTGTGCATATTACACAGAAAAACAAGGAGATCCCATGACCAGAATGTGTTGAAAAGAGTTATTGAGAATGAAGACAAAGAGGGTAATCCTAGAGACAGAAATTGTAGTTCCTGTGCAGATAAAGATGGTTGTACACTGAGTAACGATCAAATGACATAAAGATCATTGCGAATAAAGAAAACAATAAACATATAGGTGGTCATTCTGACCCTGGCGGTCTTTGACCGCCAGGGCGGAGGACCGCGGGAGCACCGCCGACAGGCCGGCGGTGCTCCAATGGGGATTCCGACCGCGGCGGTAAAGCCGCGGTCGGACCGGCACCACTGGCGGGGTCCCGCCAGTGTACCGCGGCCCCATTGAATCCTCCGCGGCGGCGCAGCTTGCTGCACCACCGCGGGGATTCCGACCCCCCCTACCGCCATCCAGATCCCGGCGGTCGGACCGCCGAGATCCGGATGGCGGTAGGGGGGGTCGCGGGGCCCCTGGGGGCCCCTGCAGTGCCCATGCCACTGGCATGGGCATTGCAGGGGCCCCCGTAAGAGGGCCCCTACATGTATTTCACTGTCTGCTGCGCAGACAGTGAAATACGCGACGGGTGCAACTGCACCCGTCGCACAGCTTCCACTCCGCCGGCTCGATTCCGAGCCGGCTTCATCGTGGAAGCCTCTTTCCCGCTGGGCTGGCTGGCGGTCTGAAGGCGACCGCCCGCCAGCCCAGCGGGAAAGTCAGAATTACCGCCGCGGTCTTTCGACCGCGGAACGGTAACCTGACGGCGGGACTTTGGCGGGCGGCCTCCGCCGCCCGCCAAGGTCAGAATGAGGGCCATAGACTTTTGAATTGATTAGAAACCACGAACATATACATGTTGCTGGCATTAGGCATGATAGAGATGACATAACAAACAGTATAAAATAATAAAGAGAAAGGTTGTTCCATTTTCAAATGGAACATACTTATAAACAGTACTCTTGTAAGATATTTAATATGTACAGTATACATAGGCAAGATAGGGAAGAAACAAAATCGATTCATGGACAGAAAAATCTATGGCAGAAAGATAGTTTGTTGTGCACATAAATGTTGCATTGTTCTCCTTAGTGGAAGGAGGCGAAAGGGTAATACAACCCAAATTACATGTCATAGAAGAAGATGTCCCAAGAGCACAGTAGTGAAAAAGAAGTTTCTTTAAGAACATAAGAAGTTAACAAGCATCAACTATTAGAGAAAAACATGAAGGTCCTTGTGGATATTAAGGCCCCGTTCTACCGCTCGCAGTTTAATGATCCACCTACTCTCCAGGCGTCTCAGGGCCAAGGTGCAGTTGCCTCCTCGAGGCGTTCTGTTCAGGGAGTCTATCCCATGTATGGAGATGTCCAAAACTTCTCTTTGTCCATGTGCCTCATTGTAATGAGTCGCAAACGGATAGTTGATGTTGGACACTCGAATAGCTCTCAGATGTTCTTGAATTCTCTCTTTTAATGGTCGGATGGTACTTCCAACATAGATAAGTCCACATGTACAGACAATGCAATACACCACAAAGTTTGTGTTACAATTGATAAAGTGTTTGAGTTGGTGTGTGACCTGAGTATTGTACTGAAATGTCACTGTCTTGTCTTTGATGTACCCACAAATGTTACAGTGGTCACATCTATACATGCCTGGTGGTGGTTTAGGCATCCAGGTATCTCTACTCTCAGGCGGCATGAAACTGTGACATAACTGGTCCCGGAGGGTAGTGCCCCTCTTATAGATGATGCTAGGTTTTTCAGCAAGACCATTCTTCAGTATATCATCCGTTAAGAGCAATGACCAATGTTTGCGTACAGTTTTAAAAACTTGGGAGCTCAGTGCACTATGCTTAATGACAAGAGATATGTGTTCGTGTGAACTGTTCTTCTTCGAATTGGTGAGTAAGTTAGGGCGTTTGGATTTTAAGATCTTATTGCACGCTTTTTTGAGGGTCAGTGGGTGACAGCCTCTATGACTGAAACGTAGTTCCATGTTGTGCAATTCTTCTCTGAACACCTGATCCTCACTACAGTTACGACATATCCTAGTACTTTCCCCATATGGAATGGCATTGATTTGGGGCTTAGGGTGTGAGCTAGTGGCATGTAGAACAACATTGCATGCTTTCAGTTTCCTAAACAGTTTGGTACAAATTTTACCATACGTGATGTATATAGTAAGATCTAAGAAATTAATGGAAGATTGACTAGCCTCATGGGTAAATTTGATATTGAAAGTATTATTGTTTAAATGTTCTGTGAGAAGTGTAAGTGAAGTTGCATCACCTGACCAAAAAACAAAGATATCATCAATGTATCTGCCCCAGTATAAAATGTGCTGCATCAAAGATGGAGGGCCAGTGAGCCACACATGCGTTTTTTCCAGGTATCCCATATAGAGATTGGCATAAGATGGAGAGAACTTAGCCCCCATGGCCACTCCTTGTATCTGGTGATACCAACACCCATTGTGCATGAAAATGTTATTGTCTAGCACCAAGCTTATCAGGTCCATCAGCATATTTGTATGGTCTAGTAAGGAGGCATCTCTAGTGTCTAGGTAATGTTGAATGGCAGAAAGACCCTCTATTCTCGGGATGCTAGTGTATAAAGAAGTAACATCCAACGTGACTAGGTAGTGGCCCTCTGTCCAGTCATAGTCCGCTATTTTACAAAGGAAGTCTTTGGTGTCCCTGATGTAAGAGGGTAAGTTTTGGACAAGAGGCAGTAGGAAGATGTCTATGTATTCTGTTTCTCCGTCGGGGAGCCGATGCCAGAGATAATAGATCTGCCGGGGGAAAGGTGCCCGTTTTATGTATCCTTGGTAAGATGTATATGCATGGTGTGGTAGGTGTGTTGTTATACAGATATTTGAACTCCATATCAGAGATCAGGTCAAGATCCAGAAAAGTTTGAAGTTTCTGTAGAATGCATCTATTTACTCCTAACATTGGGTTTGAGGTAAGCTTGAGGTATGCAGTACAGTCCGATAGTTGACGATAGGAGGTGGCACCATCCTAAGAGCTGTGGTGGCAGAATGAATACAGCGGAGTGACGCTGCAGAGCGGAGAGCAACTGGCAGCAATAAACAATAAATTGTCGGACTGAAGAGATTGGAGAGTCCTGTCCCCAGGCACCTGCAACATGGGGTGGCTGTGCTCCAGGACGGGCAGTGGCTCTTCGGCCCAGGCACTGGCTCTCCATCCTCAATGGACCGTAAACTAGATGTAGTGATAGAAGTGGTGGAGCGTCTTGGTACATCTTTGGACCAAACCAGAACATCTTTGAAGCAGAAGATCTACACTGTGGAGACTGACCTCAATCTACTCCATGCGGGAAGCAACCCTATGACCTACATAGAAAAGTGGGTAAAGGAACTGATCCCGGGTGGTGCACTCACACTGTTTTTCACTGTAGAATGGGCTCATTGTGTGCCGGCGTGGCCCCCGTCGCCGGGGTCAGGCCCGGGTCCTCTTCTGTTTCGCTTACTACATTAAGCAGACAGAGACTCAGTACTTCATGAAGCAAGGGCATTACAAAATATCCAAGTTGATAATGCTAAGGTCATGCTGTTTCCCGACTATACTATGGCTGTACAGAAACAGAGGAGCTCCTTCTTGGCTCTCTCTTTTATCCAGCAAAACTCTGGGTTGTGGCACTGGGACAGTCAAGATTCTCTGTTACACCAGAAGCAGTTTGGGACCGGCTGGAAGCAACAGACCAGGCCCAAAGGACTGTATCACCGGAGACACAAGGCGGACCGCGGCAGATGTGATCTGACCATGGGCGGAACAGGGGACACTGCAGAGCCTCTTCTCAACATTCATCACGTGCTCCTGATCTCACACAGATCATACAAAACCAATGAAGTGCATTGCAGTCAATGGCAGCCATGGGAGAGCCAATGTGGACTTCAGATCTGGAGGAGGACACTGGAGAGGTCGGCAGTGAAGACGAGTCCCTGAGCGGCGATCATTCGGAGGCTGGGACTGTAACTCCGTCGGACGTGACCCTGCAGACAGCAGATGACATTGTATGAAATGTAAAACCATATTAATACTACTGCCGCTTACCACTGCAATTTCCTACTACTGTCATATGTAGCAGTTATGTATAATCACACACTTTTTGATCACTTGACTGCTTCAGGTCCCTGGACAATGTCTTACAAGATCTGTTCTTGTTCCCATGCCCTTCTTTGTCAGGCTCTGCTCTGCTGTCGGCCTGCTCGCCCCCTGCGATGCCTCTCTCCTCCCTTCCCTTGCTTTCTCTGCACTTGCAGATATGGGGTGCATTCCCTAATGGGGAGACTGCATGTAGGACAATGTTAAATTCCTCTGTGATGCTTGCCTAACACTGATACAATATTTACTCATACCTCAAAAGACATTCCATACACATTGGGTGTTTGCAGGAAACGCACCTCACAATGTCAGAGGCTACTAGGCTACAGAGACGCTGGCGAGGGCAGCTATTCGCTACACATTTTCCCTCTTATGCTAGGGGCGCCCTCATTTAGGTTAAATCAGGTACCCCCTTCCTGGCTGAGGAGCAGGTCATTGACGTTGAGTCCGATATGTGTTTATACGTGGTCGCTTAGATGGCAGTGCATTAATTTTGGGTTCTATATATGCGCCAAACACAGAACAAGCTTTATTTTTGCACAAACTGTCTGGCATCCTGTCCTGCTGGAGTGGTATACCGTGGCTTCTTGGTAGAGATCTTAACAGAGCCATTGACTCGGGACTGGATCGCTCCTTCCCACCTCTCCCTAAGACGCCTGCAATATATGCTGCAAGCTCGCTGTGTAACTGGCTCCAGCATTGGCGATTGACAGACATTTGGTGACACCGGCATGGCCAGGACAATGTATACTCATACTACTCCACCCCACACAACCTTCATATGCAGTTAGACAGAATCCTCTGCACTGACAATATAATACCCACTGTTTCGCACATGGACTATCTGCACCACACAAACTCTGACCATATTCCACAATACGTACAGTTAGCAGATGATATCCTTGTTTAGTCCATACCCACTTGGTGCCGAAGGCCTGAGGCGCGGGAGGACGCCTCCCTTTTGTGAGTCTCTCAGTAGAGCCAGCACAGAATATTTCACAGCAATGACCAGACAGCCTCGTTGAGGCGCCTGGAATGGGATGCATTCAAAGTCACACAACGGGGCCACTGTTTGGTTCTGCAGTGGAACATGCAAAGGACAAATTGAAGCGAACCTAACACGGGTGGAGGAAACACTCTTAAATCAAGAAACACATGCACTACAAGAAGCGGAGTGGTGGAACGCCCTGGATGACAGCCACAGGGAACAAATATCCCTATTGGGGTGCCTACACTGCCAGCATATCCAACCTATTCAACCCAAACATATTGGTGCTATGACAGGAGCATTAACCTCATACGTTCGCTGACTCCCTATGCACCAGCCCTGGCCTTACTAGGAATTCCTAGGATCACCACACTTGCATCAGCAGCTGAGCTGGAGCCCTGGCATACAGTAGGACTATATTCTCTGGGTGATCTATGAAAGGATGGCACACTGACTTCCTTTGACACTCTGACCGTAGAGACTGGCTTACCACTGAGACAATTCCATCTTTATAAATTTTTGAAGGCATCTCTGTCACATCACTGGGGGACACATTGATTGAGCCGTCAACTCTTTTGATGATACAATACATACAGGTCATGGGTCAGGGCACGCATTTAGTGCATTGGCTAGCTAGCTCACTGCAAACACATACCACATCAGTGCATGCTGATTTGCACGCTAAATGGGAGAGAGACCTCACCTGGCCTTTTACGGACAGGGAATGGGTAATGGCTCAGGAGAGCCCCACCCAAGACTAGCAGAATGCACGATTCTGCCTGATTCAATTTTACATACTACATAGGGCATATCTCACTCCTGAGAAGATCAATGGATATTTCTACTGCACTGATGCGTCCTGTCCCAGATGTGGGCTGGTCACAGCTGACTTTTTGCATATGTTGTGGTCGTGCCCCTCATTGTGCGTTTACTGGCAGGGAGTGACCTCTCAATTTTCCACCTGCACAACCCGCCCAGCGTTAACTACCTGATAGGCATGCATGCTGGACTTATTCTCCAGATCTAAGCAATAGAAGGCAACCTTCAGATTCTTGGACTTGGGCCTTTTGACAGAAAACCCCATTTTTTCAAAAAAGTGGAAGGCCTCTGAACCTCGCAGCTGCATTCTTTTTCGGTGTG
Source organism: Pleurodeles waltl (assembly GCF_031143425.1). Lineage (NCBI taxonomy): Eukaryota > Metazoa > Chordata > Amphibia > Caudata > Salamandridae > Pleurodeles > Pleurodeles waltl. Next base: position 930,143,228 of record NC_090445.1, on the reverse strand, counting down.
GGTGCAGGCGGAGGGGACAGTGATGCACAGGGAGGATAGCCTGGGGCTGCACAAATAACTCATGTCTTCTAGCTAGGAGAACATGCTCACTGAAGTTGCAACACTGCAGGGTGAATCTGAGGGCGAAACGAAGGCCTAGAGGGGCATGTCAAACAGAGAAACAGGGTGAGCGAGGTGGTAAGTAATCCTGTTGAAGGGAATTGCTGAGCACAGGAATTCTGAACTACTGCACGGATTGTCCACCGGGACAAGGGGTATCTGAGTGGATGAAGTGGAATGGGAAGCAAGGAAACAAAACACGAGTGAGATCATAGTCATAGGCTCTGGTTATATTTGTTGTACCTATTGTTACCAAAAAGAAAAAGTAAAAAATGGTATAGATATATCTTCTTGACATGCCACAATTGCTCTGACACAAATGGTTGATCGTCATGGGACTATCAAGCACCCACTTGTCATTCTCCACTAGCTAATGCCCCGAAAATAGACACTTTGGGAGGCCCAGCTATCATGTTCAAGTTGTCCCCTAAGTTATATACATTGCAAGTTATACCCATTGTAGAAACAAATGTACTGTGCCTTAAAATGTGGACTATTGGACTATATATTTGCTGGAGATGCTTTTCTCATTGTTAAAGTTTATATCCAAATGATATATTGTAAAATGGAAAAAAAATGAAAAAATAAACAAAAACAAAAAAATCAATGTCCTGCCCATTGTCGACCATTGTGGGTTGGTCACTAATGTGGTGGCAAAATATCCCAGAAGTGTGCATGATGCATACATAGTTCGGCACCCAATAATCAATTAATGATTCCAGGATGGACAATATGGGAATGGCCTACTTGTAGGTAAGCAAACACCAAGTCCCTAACAAACACAATATCAATTAGAAATTGGGGACACATTACATATCTCACTGTCTGCCTACATAGATAGGGACTTCAGGATGAGACTGTTCCACATACATGCAAAATGCATCATGTTACTTATGCAATTGAAATCCCCCTGCCCGACATGTGAATACATCACAAGCCAGTTTTGCAAAGGTGGCGTGATATAAAGGCTCACAGCAATGCATGGCAGGCAGATAATCTGGCCAACATCATTATTTGAAAGGGAGGTACTCCATGTCCACTGATGGGGTGTTCCCATGCAATTCACAGAGTCCATCAGACGTGTCATGGATCTCACACTAAGAACTAGGTGAAGGTGACAAACCACGGCTCATGGCCAGATGACGTGTAACTGTCCAAAGGAAAAGCAATCACCAAAATCACTCCCATGTCACATGTGCGATGTGTAATGCCATACACATCCATCACTCACAATGCCTCTGAGGCAGCAGCCTTGTCTGGAAAGTGCTCCGGCACACCCAAGTACAATCCCGTAAGCAATGAAGAACCGATTCAAACCCTGATGCAAGTGTGAATGTATACTTGCTAGGCAACTTGTGAGCAAGTGTAGTTGGAAGAAACCTTAAAGTGCAGAAGACCCAAACATTGTGTACCAATTCCCCTTCTCTGAGACATTGTACAGTGCAGGGGACCACTCCCAAATCTGCAAGATCCATGTGTTATGTGCACAAATTAGGCAAACTTCTGTCACACATGTACACAATGTTCCCCATTCTGACATGCACTCATGGATTAGGAATGGCAGTTGTGACACCATGTCACTCAGTTGGTATGTGTGAGTGCATACTCTGTGGAATGCATTACGTCAACTGCCCTAGACAATATTATACACTCAAAGGCCCATGCCAATGTAATGTAGGCCACCACCAACATCTGTGGATGACCATGGACCCATGCATGTGTTTGTGTAAGCTATATCTAGTATGTTACCACCTACCTAGGGAGGACCTCCAAAAAATAATCCCATCCACATTCTGTCTCTCCACACATGTAGTTGAAAACACATAACATTGAGTAGACTAGAGCGATGAGAAATAGCCAACACCAAAATCATCCACATAAATAGGACAGTCAGGATGTAGATTTGTATGATGTATCTGCTCATGCACTGCATTGATTGATTGATCCCCCATAAACATCCATACACCAGCATGATTGACTTATCATGTGCTCATAACTGGGAGATTGCATGACAATAGCACTCAACATAACACACATGGGCAGGACATTAGCCAAAACAGTTATCCTAAACATTGACACTGTCTCTTTTTTTCTCCATTTCAGCTGACCAAAGATATGGGGTCTATGCCATACTGCACAACATATGTCTGCATACAAAATGTGCCCTGTGATGGATATGAACAACTGGAGGACCCAAGGGAGGAGGAGGCAGCTCATGTTGCTGACATCCAAAACTCAGCTTCGGGTCCTCGCAGATGCACAAACATTGTTCAGAATTTCTTTAAATGGTGACATGTCTCTGAATGTAAGATAGTGCTTCCACATGACAATAAATGATAAAATGTAACATATCTCTTGGAGATTATGTCATAGTTTCAGTAAAAAACAACGCGCCCACATCCAGGAAACTATGAGTAGGCCATGAACAGTTGACAATCAAGTTTGAACACTGTCATCCTCCTTAAAGTGGCAGACACAATGCCTTTGAAAAGTGTGATGTGTAATGTTTCCATTACCTGTCAAACAATAATGTTTTATTAAAAACACACATATCAGCCAAATATGTGCCAGAACAAAAGAAAAACAGACAGATCTAAATCTCTATATGATGCTTTAGGCCCAAACTTGATGTTTTTGCATGTAAATAGTATTCATAAACCGCGACAATAGATCAGTGTGAGAAATGAGACTACTGAAAATTTCTCTTCTGACTGCTGAAACTCACCACATTCACAGCATTCACATTCACATGTATGACAAATAGTAAGTGTATCACAGAGGACAGTATACCTGTATGTGTAGCACAGTGTCAGTCAAATCAGTAATTATCTTGTGTGTATGCCAAAAAATGTCATATCACATCAAATACTGTTGGCAAAGTATGTGAGTCAATCAGGACACATAACAATTTGCATATGGATGTAGGGTCATCAGCTGTCATGACTATTTACCAAATCCGTCCCTATTTACTTAGCAGCTGACAAAGTATATTGTCTGCAGTGGTGCGTGATTAATCCTCATAAACACACCCATACGGAAGCCCAGCAGAGATATAATCATGTCCTAAACAGGACCTGGTCCATTGTATCAAGGCCTTATTTCAGGAGGTTTCCAAAATAATACTAGCATGCTGCATATTGCAGAAAATTTGAGCATGGACAAATGTCCCATGGCTGATGTTATGTGCACAACATTTATAGAGTGCACAAAACCTGAGGTTATCAAGGCGCAAGCAGAACCCGCACATGGTGAAAAAAACGTATTCAATCAAAGCCATTCTAGGTAAAAAGGCAGGTTTTCAGCCATTTTTCAAAAATAGAAACGATTTCCTCATCTGGCATCGTCGGGCGGCAGGGAGTTTCATAATTTGGCAATTGCCACCAAAAAGGCACTTTCTCTCCATCTGGCTCTACGAAATCTAGGGACAATTGTCAGTCTGTTAGATGAAGATCTGGGAGTTCTTGTAGGCACCTGCCAGTGGAACATTGCATTAAACTACTCAGTGTTATTAAGGTAGAGGGCTTAGTGAACAAAACACAAGGCCTTGAAAACAATTTTCTTTTTAATTGGAAGACAGTAAAGAGTCTTTAAACCTTCACTAACCGAAGCATGCCTGAGAATGATCAGGATAAGCCAAGCAGCAGCATTTTGGGTCACCTCCAACTTATCAATACTTCTCTTATCCATATCAAGATAGACTGAGTTACAATAGTGTAAATGGTAAGTAATGAGGGCAATGCCAACCGTCTGTTCTAGATCATTAGGCATGAAAGGGAAGATTTTCCTCTGATAGTATAAGACTGGCTTGAGTGTTGAAGTTTAGAGAATTATCTGCTAAAACACCTAGGTTTCCAGTAGAATCCACAGGAGTGGGAAGATGATCACACTCCTCAGACCACCAGATATCAAGACCATATTGATTTCTGAGCCTCAAAACCAACACCTCTGTCTTTCCAGCATTGAGTTTGAGCGCATTGCTTGTCATCCATTTATCAATTCTGGACATACACTGCTTAAAAGACTGGGCGACAGAGATGACGTCGTTGGAAATCATCACAATAATCTGCGTATCATCGGCATAAGATTGAAGCTCAAAACCAAAAGACAGGACTGGGGCTACCAATGGTGCCACATAGATTTTGAAAAAAGTCAGACTTAACGCAGAGCCCTGGGGGACACTTCTCGGAAGACTGAAGGTGTCAGCCTTGAAATCCCCACATTTGACCACATGGAATCTGTTAGTGAGGAAAGAAGATAAAAGACTGAACGAGCAGCCACCAATCCCAATCTCCTCCAACCACTGAATCATCTGAGCAGGCCACACTTTGTGTTGAATGCAATGGACAAATTGAGTAAGAGTAGAATTGTTGCATCCCTCTGATTAATGTGGTGCCTGATATTATTGATTACTGCCCCAACAGCAGTGTCAGTATTGTGGCCAGATCCTAAACCATTTTGCGAGGGATCAAAGGCTCCCTGTTTTTCAATAAAATCTACTAGCTTCTGATTTAAAACTGTTTCCAAGGCCTTTGCAGGAAATGGGAGCAGGAAGATAGGGTAATAGTTCTTGAAGTTGGACATATTAGCACTGTTTTTTTTTTTAAAGAGTGGTAACAGAAACACATTTCCAAGCAGTAGGAAACATGCCTGATTGAAGAATACACCTGAAAGTATTTTGTAAAAAGTCTGTAATGGGCTCAGGGGTCAGATAGAATTTTTTTAACAGCACACGGATCTAGTGGAGACCCGGACTTTATTCTCAAGGGTAGCTCCTTGGTATCTTTGGGAGAAATTATCAGAAAATCCAGCAATTTTTGCCCAGAGATCAAAGTCTAAGGTAGGTGAGAGATCAAAGGAAGAATATGAATCAAGGATCTTATATTTTAAGAAAGGGCCATACCATCACATACGTCTTAGAAGTAGGGGCCTAATTCTGGGAAGGAACGGAGGCCAGATCTTTAATGGTTTTAATCAAGCATTTAGAGGAATTACTGGGTGTCATGATTTTATCTGTGGAAAATGCAGATTTTGTGGTTTTAATGGCCAATTTATATTGTAATTGCAGGGTCTTTTGCTTAATTTTCTCATGGAGTTGTTCCTCAGAATTAGAGATTATAAACCAATTGCATTCTTGCCTCCGACATTTAAGTTGAAGCTCCTTAAGTTTGGCCTTGAACCAGGGAGCAGATGTTTTTGTCCTAGACACAATTTTAGTTTTGAAAGGGGCAATGGAATCGAGGGAGGATGAAACCCAAGCGTCAAAACTCTCAGTGGAGTAGCCCTGGGATGACATTATGCTATGTTTGAAAGCATGAAGGGCGTACACAATGCTAGCAGTGGTAATCTCACTCACTGATCTACAGGTAATATGCTTCCTATGAGGAGTATTGGGCATACAATGTTTTATAGCAATACTAAAAAGAATAATGTCCAACTCAGAGGGCTGATTTCATTAGTCGACAAATCTGGATGATTAGAAAAGATCCCGTCAAGGAAGAGCCCTGAAGAGTGAGTAGACATCTTGATTTTCTGAGGTATGCCTAGGTTTGCCAATAATTTAAGCAAGGAAATGGTGTCTTTACTACAAAGATCCTCAACGTGAAAGTTAAAGTTTCCTAATAGAGTAATGTGCCTGTGATTAAGATAGGGTTCAATGATTTGACCTCAGGAATCAATAAAATTGGTCCTGATGCCAGCAAGTCTATACACACGAATACCGGCAAAAGTCTCTTTCCATGAAATCTTTAGCCTGAAAAAGGCTGTATCCGTTCCGTCTATGATGTTAAGAGATATCGACTCCAAATTGTAGCCACAGTGGTCTTAGCAATAATAGCAAGACCCCCACCCATCTGGCCTTTCCAATCCTGTCTATATTTAGAATAACTTACAGGGATGGCATCCCTGAGGTCAGGGTCAATGAGGAGCAGGAAGTGCTGGACGACGAGGATGAGGAAGACGAGAAGTAACTCAAAATGTCAGTAGCAGCAACACATCTGTGTTACCATATACTGAAATTCTCTATTCACACATGCATGAATGGCTTTCACAATCTCACAAGATTATGACTGAATTAATTTGTGTACCTACTTAAAACAACAAATGTAAGCACTACCAGTGTGTAAGCAAGTTACCTGTATAGTCACAGTAAACATCAGAGCACTCACATGACATCTGCTAGTGCTTGCCACACAGAACATCAAAGTAGTTATGTGTGACAAACAGAGTTGTACAACATCTGGTAAACGTACAATAGTATGAAGGTTAAGAATCTTTACCAATATGTCCACCACTTAGAAACACAATTAACATTGTGTAACAATGTAGATAGTGTGTCTCTTGTACTGCTAACCATTTGTATGACCTCATACTTGAGGAGGAAAGTAAAGTCAAACCATATTATGATGACTGAGAGGTGATCCAGATAGTATGTGCATGGGAACACATACAGTCTAAATATGCAACATACAAATCTGCAACCACATATCAAAATCATTAGGAGATCTCATATCATACATACAAAGGGTAAAAATTAAACATCAGTGCAAGTGTTTACTCAGTAACAATGTGCCTACATTTGTCGCACTATGCCACCTTGCCAATGGAAAAATCAGTGATGTTGTCTACCATGTAAGTGGTGCACACAGATACAAATGATTGCTACACACCCATGATTAAAGTCTTAGTGCAATTGTGAAGACATAACACAATCTGAGTATGAAATAATTGCCCATTACAAAACACAAATAGCATGGTTCATACACCCAAGCTGCCAGGCACTGATGCATCCCAAGATATGTTGTTTTGCTGTGGCTGATAATTTGAATATGAGCATCATCTCTGAATCCATACCCATCACCCAACTTCAAGTAATCACACATTTCAGACTCCTATTGTGATGGGTGCTAATGGCAAACATATATATATGATTGGACTACACCTGACTAGTTGACAAGCTGCCTTCGTGATACTCAAAATCAAGAGTAAGCTTGTGGGTAAAGAGAAGAAGCTATTGCCATGTGAATGTGCAACGCACATCCTCCAAAACACAAGCCCATACAGTCGATGTGTGTGTGTAGTACAACAAGTCATGGTGTGGGTTTCTGACAGCTCACTGTTAACCGTTGGTTTGCACACATCAAAATGGATCATAAATGCCACCATACATTTATTTACAACTGCATGCCAATGCCACTATAGATTGGTTGCAATACGCAAGGTCAGGCACTGCCTGATTGGGCATACTGCAACCCCAAGGCATCCTAGGATAGCAAGTAATATAGATATGAGCCTAGTTACCAAAGACCAATGATGTTGGTGTCACCCCTCTCTCGCCCATCTGGTGGCACAAGCCTCTCAACAATATCCATGAAGCCATGCAAAGTCCAGCCTTGTGGATCATCCTGGACTCATAGCTGTGGAGTAACTGAACGCACCCCAAGAGGTTCACAAATGTTACTCAGTGTAATGGGTAGCTTGAAGGTACCTTGTTGATGCATTAGTGCTGGACAATCCGAATGAAAAATCTGGATGACTAATGGAAACATGTGGATGCCCAAGTAGGGCTGTAGAAAAGGCCCACAACTCCAGCCAATCTGCTAACAATTTCCATCACAATTCAGTCAACACTTTCATGCACATGGACCATCCACGGCACAGTCCTACATGGCCAATGTGAGCAACAGAATGCAGGACATGTGGAAACAGATGGGCCAAGGTCACATCAATTGATACATCCTTGTTTAAGCTCTACTGGGGATGGAGATGTAAGGCAGGAATGTTGTTTGTCCTGGCTGAGTGTGGTCAGTTAGTTTTTAGGTGCAGAGTGCCATGAAACTCTGCTACCCTCCTGAAATATTGGGGTAGTGAGTCATTTGAAATGCCTCAGCAATGTGCCGACCATATGTATATACTGTTTCATCAAATCTATGTATGTGTCAGCCTGCCTTGTAAATGTGTATCATTGACGCACATCAAATAAGCCATTTTGTTTGTTACAACCAGAATGGTTACATGGCCATTTGCAATTTATGTGTAATGTTCAGTATTTGACCAAAGTGTATGTGTTCTACAATCACAGTGCAATGCCTCATGTTATGTCTTGTAGGTAGCCTCACACCGCTGAAGAGGTGGAGAGCTTCAGTAGCCCCGATTCTACCAGTGAGTGTCATCCTGTATGCTTAATGGGTAGTGAAAGGATTGTGTGTGATGCTTCAGATCAATGTGCATCTATCCCAAATCAAACACCATATGGTACATATAATTTATGAAAAGAAGGTAGACGCTTTGTTTTGGATGTGCAGTTTCCCTGGACTAGTGTCAAGAAGAATATCATTTATATCACTGAGGGGCCACATGTTTGTTGGTATGACCACAGTGCCAAATTCTGTGAACATATGTGGTAGTGGATTCATACGTGACCATGGCAGGGGATAGTATACCAAACAAATGCATTTTAGATGCACCGATGTGCTGTTGCTGCTCATAGTGTAATCTATGTCCGATGTGTGTGGGTAGCCCCCACAGAGGGTGTTATTCTTAACACAGTAATGAAAGTAAAACTCTGTACCATAATTACAGGGTCACAATAAGCCATGCAGGGTGACATCATGTAGTTTGCAAAATATGTTCCTGCTGTGTGTGCACATGGCCCTCATAAAAAATGATGTTTTTCCAGGACTGAGGGACTTGTGAATAAGGCCCTAAGTGTGGCAGTACAGATGTCAACATTCCACACTTGAGAATGCAGTTGAAGTGCCCCATCATGTTGGATGGATCAACATTGTTATCCCGTGTCATCCTCACAAAGATGGCAATGTGTGTTGGACCAGAGGAATATCTACCCAGCATAGTCATACAACATGCCAATACCCAACACATCTTCAGATAGTGCTGTCCATGACAGCCTCCAAAATGTACCACAAACAAGATCATACTTTAAATAGCATTAGTCATTAACAACCCAAGATCCCTGTGCAGATGAGATGTAAGGTATGCATGGACACACCCATCAAATAGTTGTACTGAGTACCGGTGTGCAGCAAGGTGACATGAATATCTGACATGTATATACAGGCAATAGACTGCGTAATGGGACATATGCAGTTACTTTGGGAGTATGTTAAATGTCTTGGCACAGTCCACCAGTTACTAATAGGAGTTCAATTAGAAGTTGTTCCATACGTTCTCTGTGTGGTGTGACTGAGCTATCCACCATCCTACATCTTACATAAGATACCTGGCATACGTTAATTCTATGTAGCAATGTGTCCAGAAATGGGTCCTTGCCATATCAGGCACCCAATGTTGTGACACTATACTAATTTGAAGTTCTTGCTCATCTTACTTTGGCTAATGCCAATGGATTCATGGGTAAAGCAGGATAAAAACAGACACTGATGATCTACACAAAATAAACTGGGTACCATACCATGGTCACAAAACAGTATTATTCCTAAGAATACACAATGCTATTATGGTTATGCCTAGATGTTTCATGATGGTGCATTGCAATTATGCAACATGTGCTTAGCCTTGGTTCTTTGACCATAGTAATGTGGGAGATGATAGATATTATGCAGATGTATGATCACTGTGACCTTAAAGATATATTTGGGATATGCGAACTGCAACATGTTAATTTTTAAGATAGGACTGACATACCATGGTTGATGACCAATTACCAAGTTACCCTTTGCATGACATGTTTTCTTTATTCCTAAACAGAGAACATGACCCGCTGTAAAAACAGCTGCACCAGATACGTGAAGATCGTTACCAGCACATCTGTAAGTTCCACGAGGCATATTGAAAAATGGCAAAAACCTTTGACAAGGAGAGAATTCCCATAGTGTGTACCAAAGTTGGACAGGCCTACTACTAGCAAGGCTCGGGGAGCAGACAAGGGTGGGTCTGCAGGAGCCGCATCATCCACCTTCACCAGGAGCCACACCCAGTGACTTGTCTTCCAAGCTCCAAACCACGGACTTACACAAGACTTTGAGAAGGACATGCAACAGGAACTCTCGGACCTTATATTTTGTGCTGCCAGTGTGGGCCATAAGATAGACAATATGCTCATCCTGCTATAGGAGATAAAGCACCCACGAAGACCCTTTTTTCCCTTCCCCTTGTACATAGTTGTTTTTATTTTAAGTGCCTTTAGATAGCTTAGTTCAGGTAAGTTACTGTAGTATAGGATAGTTTTAGTAGTTTGTAGTTCTTAGTAGGGGTGTGCACACATTTAGAGGTTTGATTTTATTAGGGAACCGTAGTGGGCTGGGGGTTGATGTGCAAATTATATTTATAAAAAATAAAAAAATATAAACAATTCAAAATATTTAAACAAACAAAAAACGATATATTTGTTTAGGCCTAAATGTTTAGTTAGTTTATGTATAGATGGGATTACTTTTGTCTTTGTCTGCAGATATGTTTTAAGGAAGATGGGGGTTGATGGTCATCGTGTGGTTTTAAATGTACTGAGTAAGGTAAGGTAGATAAGTTAAGATAGTTGTAGGCAGTTTTTAGCATAGGTTAGGTTAGGATAGTTAGATTTTGTTGGTTAACTACTGTTAGTTACATATCTTTAAGGTTTTTTATTGATTTTTTTGTTTGCTACATATAAGTCTCGATCATCATTTACTATGTAGAAGTTACCTTGTCTGCTCAGGTAATGTTTGGTACATGTTTTTGTCTTTGCTATCAATATTTGGCTACATGTGTGACTAGGCGATTTCCCTATGGACAGGTACCTGTCAGGTTGCCCAAGGAAAAACATAAACTGTCTACAAACATCGCTGAGCAGTGTATGTGACAATACGGATATGAATGGAAACACAGCCCAACGCAGGTATTCACATACAGCTGCTCTGTGTAGGTAAGTCATGGGAAATGCATTTTTGGGATTTTATTGTTATTGCACTCAACCTAATCCAAGGATTTTCAACACACTGATGGCTGCCCCTTACACACTCGCACTTGTATCATTTGCTTGTCATAGCGATGTTGATTGCTTGCTACTATTCATGGTTAAACCAGCCATCTGTGGTGTGAGTTACATCAGTTTCACAATGACTGCATGATACCTGTTGCAGTTCATGCTTGGGAGCGTCAGTTATTGCTTGCAAGTCAACATACATATCAGGTTCAGAAAATATGTTTCACTCAGGCTTTGTGGCTTTGGTCAGTGTATTTGCAACACACAATATAACATTTTCAAAATAGTCCTGCCTCAGACACACATACAACACACAGGTTGTAGTCAGTGCATTTATTTACAAGTGAATAATGAAATGTTCAGAGTGACAATTCATGAGACAACAACAGATGTTTCAAGCCAGTAGATATCCCAACAGAGTCCATGGGGAGAACTCGTCATGGGACATGTGTAGGAGAGTTGTGCTTCAATGAGGAGGAAGACCACATTGCCATGAGGATAAATTGACCACTATAACACTCCACAAATATATGAGAGATCAACAGAGGGAGTGTCAAATTGAGAACAGTGCCAGTTGTTTGACACTGGCATGTTCTTAAACACAAGGCAAAGGAGAAAGTGGTTATGGGCAACAGAGAAATGCTACCGGGCATTTTCTTCCTCTGATGTATGTGGTGCCTCCCACAACAGGGGTGCTCTAGGTATTGAAGTAGAGGGAGGCACGCACACATCAGGGGCAGAAGATGTGGATCCCATGCCCACAGCAGCTTTCATCTGTGGCAAAACATAGGGCAGCACAACAGCGAGGAGGATCTGCTAGTTGTGCAACACAGCAGCAATGTCATGGTGGTAGGCACCCATGGTAGCAATGAGGGAGTCCTGCTTCAGCTTAATGGACTCCAAGATGTTTTAGATTGCCCCAGCCATGTGGTCATGCCTCTGCCTCATGATACCAGCGATGTCATCCAGGGACTGATGGAGGCCACTGAGTGGAGAGTAGGGCCCCATATGGCAGAAGAATTGCCCGTATTCAGACTGATGCACCTATAGGCTGCCTCTGAGGTTCCCGCCACGGTTTCCATCCCCACACACACCTGATCTGCCAGCTCCCGCTGGACTCCTAACGCAGTCTGTTGAAAAGTTACTTGTGGATTCTGGGAGTCCAGCTCTCTGGGTGGGTTGGCAGGTGGTGTCTGTTTGATGTTGGGCAGATCATCTGGAGACCCACCAATGCTGTCAAGCCTCCCTGTGACTGGAAATGGTATCTGGATGGCACCCAGGATTTGCTGGAGGGTGTCCCGGTTAATGGTTTGCAGTTCGTCATCCACATGATCGGTAAAGTCCAGGAAGTCCGCTGGCTAGGAGGCATGGGTTCATTCTCTGCAATGAGATCAAGAAATGTTAATGGTGATCCCTGTTAGATGTTGACATGAATAATCAGGTTGGCCTTCAAAGTTTCAGATGTTCCATTTTCAGTTCAACAATGAGGTGTAGTACACCTGTTAGGCATGGGTATTGATGCTAAATTTTCCAGTATCCCAGTTAGTGATGACAATATCTATCCATTGTTCTCACTAGCACTGTGTTCATACTCTGAGGGGATGGGCCCTGTCCTGCTGGGTAGATGACAATCACTAACATTCCCCCATTCGATCACACTCAAGGTTGTTTATCTTCAGTGTGTCACACATCATGTGACTCAGGCACATGCCACTGTATATGCACATGCTTCCTATGATCAGGCACTTTTGGGTCCTTGTACATTGGCTAGTGTCACACAGTGATGCTACAGAGATCATACATTCAATCTCACATGCTTACGACACATAGAGTATGCATGACCATATCCAATGGTGTTAAATGGTGCTTTGTTTTTGAAAGCTATGGGTCTGGCATCACCCCACATGGTAGTAGTGCTGTCAATAATGGGAAGTACCTATATATGATTCCCACATCACTAGGCCCACCCACTTTAGCCTAGGTGTTTCCATGACCCCTGTTATTTGTGATAGCTAAGTGGTTCTCGCTATCCATTGTCAGGTCCCTGTTTGTCATCTTCCAAATTTTACATGTGGCACATGAGACAATGTTGCATCATACTCCCTCCTGGCATGTGCTACATCTTCCCCAGGTCTACATGATCGGTAGTTTATAGTCCAGTAATGGGCTGTTCTCTGCCATCTTTTCCCCGGTGTGACACAAGAGTTCTCAGACTGACCCAGCAGTGCATGTGTGTTTGTGTGGCTACATTTCAGGACACATGTCCATTACTACCTCCCCAGTATGCACAGTCTCCCCATTCAGACAGAATGGCAGTTCTACAAACTCAGTCAGCACCTACAATGCACACCAGTAGCCGTGGCTCAACAGTCCCACACATTAGTTTGTACACACATGGTCCTGTGGTGTGCATCTCTTACATTCCCTTCCACACCCAGTCTGATTGATTAGTTGTGAGGAGTTCCTGTGGACTCTTCCATGGCAGCTGACACGTGTAGGACTCACCCTGCAAAGCCAAGTCAGTTGGGTACAATAAAGTTTCATGCAGGGTACTACATGTCTCTTGTCATGTCTCTATGCTTGGATACATTCCATAGCCCACACCTGCCCCCCTATGAGTTCTTTTTCCTGTGACACAGTTATTCTATTTGTAGGATTTATATTCTAGATGAGTGTACATGGGCCCAAGTAGGACTGAGTGGCTACATGGTGCAAGGTGGCCTGCATTGCCACATTGTGGTTGTACAAGGTAGCAGTGTGCATGCATGGTATATTGTTCCACTCCATGTTTTTGATGTGTATTCTGGGAGTTGAAGTTGTGGTGAGTACTGTTGGACATTGCACTGCAAGTGCCAAAATGCAAAGAAAGGTAAACGTGGACCAATGCTGCACTCCACACATTGTAGGGTGTATGGTGAACGGATCTGAACTGGGCTGTGCAAATTGTAAGTGGTCAGAGGCGCATTACATCGATTTGGTGTTTAACCATAGATGTGTCAGCATAATATCCTTTGGCCTGCATTGTATAGCTTGGACATAGCTGCTTGCACCTTATGACATTACCCATTTTCCACATTGCCCCTCACTTCAACTTACCCTGTGGTTCTTGTTGTTGTCGTAGGCCTCAGTGGCCTGTCTCAGGACTCCTGTCACCAACTGCTCAGAGGTGACGGCTGCCACCATCTCCTCCAACTCACTGAGGTGCTCCTGGGACGCTGGACTTCCACCTCCGGTCTGTAATGCTGCCTTGCTATTCCTGGCCAGTTTGTCCTTTGTCCTGCACTTGAAATCATGCCAGCTCTTCGTACAATTGATCACTGTTCTCTTGAGTTCAGCCACACTGTTGACCTTGTCCACAATGAACTACCATATGGCCTCTTTCCTCCCTAATGGCAATTTTGAGGTGATGAATAGCTGGTGTTGATGTTCTGACCTCCTCACTAGACTTGCACTTCCTCTACCCCTTCTTCTGGGATCTTTCTGGACATCCTGGCTGCTACTGGGTTGTCCTGGGGCCTCTGGTCTCCTGTGTTCTCCTTGTCTGCTTCTGTAGTATGTTCTGTTTTTTTTAATCCAAATGCAGTGTTTTTGACTGTCCTTTGAGTCTCTCGGCCCTCAAAATCGATGCTAGGATGGCTGGCATCAAATTATGTACCGCTATTCAGCCTAGCATCACATTTGCAGCAGTAGTGTCATTTTTTCTTATGATGCCGCACACAGGCTAGCCTCATGTTCTTTAAGCAGCCAGGGTCCTGACACCATTGTGCACTGTTTTGGAAATACAATGCCAGCATGGCATTAGGATCAGTCGTACTGTAGCATTAACATTTTTAACGCATTGCTACATTGTTGTAGCAATCACTCAATCAGGGATTTGTAAATCACGCTACTCACCAGTGAGGGTCTCAAGGTGCTGAGGAGGGGAGGGGAGAAGTTGGGGGGGGTGCTGCTACTGCTCGAACAGCCAGGTCTTGAAAAGGTTCCTGAAGGTAAGGAGGTCTTTGGTCTCGGGCAGGTGGGTGGGAAGAGTGTTCCACGTTTTGGGGGCAAGGTGTGAAAATTATTTACCATCAGTTGTAGTTCTGCAGACAGGTGGGACAGTTGTGAGGGCGAGGTCAGCGGAGCGGAGGTGCCGGGTCGGAGTGTAGAAGGAGAGTCGTTCATTGAGGTATTCTGGTCCGATGTTGTGCAGTGCTTTGTGAGCATGGGTGAGGAGTTTGAAGGTGATTCTTTTGTTGACTGGGAGCCAGTGCAGCTTTTTCAGGTGGTCCGTGATGTGGCAGTGGCGGGGGATTCCAGGATGAGGTGTGCGGAGGCATTCTGGATGCGTTGCAGCCTCTTCTGGAGTTTGGCCGTGGTTCCTGTGTAGAGTGCATTGCCGTAGTCCAGTTTGCTGCTTATGAGGGCTTGGGTGACTGTTCTTCTGGTTTTGGTGGGTATCCATTTTTAGATCTTTCAGAGCACGCGGAGGGTGTTGAAGCAGGAGGAGGAGATGTTATTGACTTACTGGGTCATTGATAGTGCGGGGTCCTAGATGAATCCTAGGTTGTGCGAGTGGTCTGTGGGAGTCGGAGCAGTTCTGAGAGTGGCAGGCCACCAGGAGTGATCCTATGCATAGGGGTTGGAGCCGAAGATAAGGACTTCCGTCTTGTCCGAATTGAGTTTGAGGCAGCTGCTCTTCATCCATTCAGCGAAGGCCTTCATTCTTTTGTGGGTGTCATCGGCATATGAGATTATGTTGAGGTTGTTGGATCGGGCGATGCTAGCGAGGGGGGCCATGTAGATATTAAAGAGGGTCAGGCTGAGGGACGAACCCTGGAGTACGTCGCAGATGATTTCGGTGGCCTCCGAGCAGAATGGAGGGAGGCAGACTCTCTGGGTTCTGCTGGTGAGGAAGGAGGTGACCCAGTCCAGGGCTCTGTTGTGGATTCTAGCATTGCTGAGGCATGAGTGTAGGGTGTGGTGGCAGATGGTGTTGAACGCAGCCGAGAGGTCCAGGAGGATGAGGCCACTGTTTTACCACAGTCCAGTATGGTTCTGATGTCATCGGTGGCAGCGATGAGGGCGGTTTTGGTGCTGTGGTTACTGCTGAATCCAGATTGGGAAGGGTGCAGGGTGTGGTTCTCCTCTAGGAAGTGATTATTTGTCTGTTGAAGGCCTTCTCAATGACTTTTGCCGGGGAGGGGAGCAGGGAGATAGGCCGGAAGTTCTTGAGGTCCTTTGGGTCTCCCTTGGGTTTTTTGAGGAGGGCATTGATCTCAGCGTGTTTCCAGCTCTCCGGCAAGGTGGCAGACTCGAAGGAGCTGTTGATGATCTTCCGTAGTTGAGGTTTGATGATGGAGCTTGCTTTGTAGAGGATGTGGTGAGAGCAGGGGTCAGATGGAGAGCTGGAGTGGATGGTGTTCATGATTTCGATGATGTTATTGTTGTTGAAGGGGGTCCAGGAGAGCATCAGGTTGGTCAGAGGTGAATCTGTGGTGTTGGTGGTTGCCGGGGGGTTTGGGTGCTGAAGCTATTGTGGATGTCTGCGATATTGTGATGGAAGTAGGAGGCTAGGGAGTCGCGGAGGTCTTGGGAGGGCGGGATGTCATTGATGTTGGAACTGGGGTTGGAGAGTTCCTTCACGAAGTTGAAGAGCTCCTTGTGGCTGTGTGCGTTGTTGTGGATTCGGTCTTTGAAGGCGGTTCTTTTGGCGGCTCAGATGAGTTAGTGGTGTCTGTGGATGGCGTTTTTGAAGGCTGTGTGGTTGTCCAGAGTCTGATTTTGACGCCACATTCGTTCAAATCTTCAGCAGCTTTGCTTAGATTCGTGGCGGTTGGAGATAAACCAGAAGGCCTTTCTGTTGGTGTGTCTATTGGAGTAATTCTTGATTGGGGCAAGAGTATTTGCACAGGTGTTGGCCCATTGCCTGAAGTTGCGGGAAGCTGCATTAGTGTCGGTGGTGTTGATGGGGGGGGTTCTGGGAGAGGTTTGCGATAAGTTGGTCTTCAGTGACTTTGTTCCAACTGTGGTGGGGGATCCGTTGTGGGTGGTGGTGTGTTGTGGGTTTCTTGAAGGAGAACTGGATGCAGCAGTGGTCAGCCCAGTAGAGTTCGGTGGTGTGGCTGAACGAGACATGATTGCTGGTGGAGAAAATAGAGTCGAGTGTGTGTCCTTCAGAGTGGGTTGGTGTTGTGACGAGGTGTTTGAGGCCAAAGTTAGAGAGGTTGTCGAGCAGGGTGGCGGTGTTGTTGTCATTGGTTTTCTCGAGGTGGAAGTTTAAGTCTCCGAGGAGTATGTAGTCAGTGGATATGAGAGCGTGCGTGCTGATGATGTTGGTAATGGAGTCGCTGAACTGCTGTCGTGGGCTGGGGGGCCTGTGGACGAGGGTCCCTCGAAGGGTGATGTTTGGGTCAGTGTGGATTTGGAAGTGCAGGAGTTCAGCGCTGCTGAGGGTGTCTTCAGTGTTGCTCGTGATCCTTATGGTATTCTTGTGGATGATGGTGATGCCTCCTCCTGGTTTGTTGGAGCAGTCCCTGCGGGTGATCTTGTAGCTGTCCAGGATGGCTACGGCGATGTCAGGCGCTGAGGAGGGATTCATCCAGGTCTCGGTCAGGAAGGCGACGTCTGGGGAGGCTGAGTTGAGTAGATTCCATAGCTCTACTGCATGCTTGTGGACAGAGCTGGTGTTGAGGAAGATACATCTGAGATGGTTGTGTCCTGTCTTGGTGGGTGTGTTGTTGGCATGGAGGCTGGTGAAGGTGCAGTTCCGGCAGGAGAATGGTCTGCGGGGAGGCTTGAAGGCAGGGAGAGAGCGGCCTGTGTTGAGGGCGTGGAGGGTGGCGAAGCTGGAAACGGTGCGGGCCGCGGGGGCAGCAGCGGCGGGGGAGAGAGAAAGAGGGGGAGAGTGAAAGTGAGAGAGAGCGAGCGTAGTGAGAGAGAAACAAGGAAAAGAAGCACTAAGGGACAGTAGTGGAGCAGAGAGCAGAGCAAACCAAACCAAAAGGAGCAAAGAGGCAGAAAGTAGCCAAGTAGGAAATCAGAGCTCTCCCACTGCACACTAGGGATGAGGCACAGGCAGAAGCCTGCGGGTGGAGGAGGGCCTCAAACTCCTTCCAGGGGTCAGGAGTTCAGAGGAGCCAAGGAAAGTGCTCTACGTAGATGGTGGAGCCACGGGAGCTGAATAGTTCAGTTTCTAAATGTCTCCCTGAACCTACTTCACAATTTACTGATAGCAGTAAAACACATTGGTATCAGCACTATTTTTTACTTAAATCTTTTTAAAAACCATCGCCCAATTCACCCTATTGGAGTTTTGTCATTTTGGTGTCATTTTGTTCAATAAATTATTCTCTATATTTATAATTTATATTATGTTTATTTTTTTAAATTGTAACTGTTTTGATACTTCTAAAGGCTTTACACATTTTCTTAAATTAAGCATGTCTGCTCTGGGCCATAACTATCAGGGTTGAACTAATATAAATTGAATCTTTCAATGAACCTATCAAGATGGTTACCTTATTACTATTACTATTACTTTGCTAGTCACCCTATAACTTGTGCTAAACTACCATCCACCTCAATAAATAGTTTACTTTCTCATATTGTTTTTTTCAGTGGCGGGACACAAGACTTGTGTTTACCAGTACTACTCAGCTATTAAGTTGGAAATTAAAATTCACTATATTAGAATGGCTAATTTATACATAAGGAACAGATACAAGTATAAAGGAGAAGGAAAAAGAGGTACAACTGTTCAGAAGTTGGGACCTGGATAGGGAGTTTGCATAACCAATGAGATTCTGATCTGTTTTTCTAAAAAACTATTCAAAATAAAATTCCTGGGGCTAAAACCATCTGACAACACTTGTCTGCATGATCTAATATCTCCCTGATTAAAAGCACTGTTAAAAAAGCCCTCATTTCATTTAAGAGATTAGGATAAATGCAGACTCGGTGTACAATGTCTTCATTGCCCATATGGCATAGCGTGCAAAGTTGTGTATCCTCATTCCGCAGCCAGGGCAAGTTATGCCCTGATGCAGGAAGGTGGTCGAAGCAGAACCTCATGAATTGTTTCTTTAAATCCAGGGATTATCCAGACTTCATATAAGCTTGTGGGCACAGGGATTTAAATTCATCCAGCCATGTGTTCTGCATGACAGAGAGGCCTTGTCACCAACTGCCGAAACTCCTTCATTACATGATTTATGGATTTCTTGAAAGGCCCATAGGAGGTTGTGAGGTCTCACAGAGTTCTTATATCTGAGGGGTCAATAGCATAGTCTAGATATAAACGTACAGGGGTATTTATGCTTTCTGAGATTTCACACCAAAGAGTCATATTAAAGGATTGCTACATGAGGACTTCATTTTCTGTTTGGTTATAATATACTCCTCCTTCCTTGCGATTATTTGATTTACCAATTCAAACTCTAATTGGATCTGGGCAGGAGAGGCATGTGTGGGAAGATGGAGTAGAAGCTTGTGGCCCTCATTATGAACATGGCGGTAAACACCTTCGGCCACCGTGGCAACAGTGAACAGAAGAACGCCATTGGCAGTCAACAGAAACCCGCCATATAATGATCCCAAAAACAGAATCCGCCAAAAAATCTGCTACCTCCAGCCACCGCCTGGTCCCTTGTCGGCAGAAAGGCTGCACACCCCATCCCCGTCAACGCCAGTCAGACAAATCCCCCACCTCCAAATAATGATGCACAAATCACTGCGGTGGTTAGTGGATGTCGAACGGCCATTAGCGGTACAGACCGCCACGGCCAGCAATGGGACCCAAAAGCAAGAAATGCACACATTTGCAAGTTTGAAACCCACACACCTAATACACATCCACATCACTATAAAACACTCACAGACACACCCCACAATCCTTTGCAACGCCAATAGTACGACCGATATTCACAACAAAACACACATACACTGAATGCAACATCGCACAAGTCACACACCCAACCACACAACAGTACCCTCACCAATATCCACACAACACACCACCCACAAAACACACCATGGCCCCCCTAAGCACCCACGCTTCACAGATAGGGAGCTAAGATCAATGTTGGACGAAATACTCAAGGTCGAGCCACAAATCTTCGGGTGCAGGTCCAGCACACACAAATCGCCAGGAAGATGGAGTTATGGCAGACAATAGTGAATAAGGTTAACTCAGTGAGAAATCATCCACGCACGAGGGATGACATCCGCAAGAGATGGAATGACCTGCGTGGAAAGGTGAGGGCCATGGCATCCAGGCACAACATCACCATACAGAAGACCGGGGTAGGACCCCCAACTACACTGACTGGGTGGAAAAGGTACTGGCCATCCTGCACCCTGATGGCCTCACTGGACTCACTGGACTCACTGAAGGAATGGACTCAGGTAAGACATCTACAATTATCCCATATCCGCCACACCTGTCATGCATGCACCACCCCACCCCTCCAACTACCACCAGCACCACTATCCCACCCAGGCCACAAACATGACATCCAGTCACCCTGCATGCCCACAAACCCACCAACAGGCCAACATCCCTCCCTCTGTGCACTGCCACCCACCACTGCAAGGAATCACAATGTCACTACACCACCCACAAGGCACCTCCACATCCCATGCAAAATGCAATGGCAACCCCACTATAGGTCCCTGTATGGCCCAAATGGGGAAGAAACTGCACAACATAGGGCGGAGCTGTGCATCCTCATCCGAGTTAGGAAATGTAACATACATGCCCATTCCCCCCCACAAGCACCACCACCCATGCCACAGTGTCAAGGCCCCACATGGAGACAGTGGCCCCACTCAGGAAACTGGAGAGGGAAGTGTGGACAGTGAGGAATACCCTGGCCCGTCATCTAGTCCTGGACTGTCACCCTCCAGCAGCCCCAACCAGGATACCACTGACACCGCTACCACCCAGCCACCAACATCAGCTCTGGCCAAACGACCCTACACCAGTGTCTCCATGTCACAGACTGGTGGAACACACATACAGAGGCCAGAGTCTCCACCTACTAACAGGCAGGATGATGATGGCCCCAGTACAAGTGGTACTGCCAGACCTGTGCAGGGGACACAGGCACAGGGGGAAAGGCCCAGTGGGAGGGCATCAGTGGCCCAGGAGGCAGGCCAAAGGATGGATTCTGCAGCCCAGGAGGTGGTCTTTGAGGTCTTGGGAGCATACCACCATACCCAGGACAGGATGGGCCAGATCCTGGCCACCCTGGAACAGAGTCAAAGGTTGCAGATAGCCCAACATCAAGAGACCATGGAGCAGTGGAAACAACTGAATGCCACCATGGCCACCATTGCAGGGGTGCTGCAGCACCATTACCCAAGCCAGCCTGAGACCCCTACAGACCTGGAAGCCCCTACCACTGCCCAGGACACAGACCAGCCATCCACATCTGCAGCAGCTACTTGACTGGTTGCACTGGCAAAAAACACACAGGAGACCAGCACCCCTACTCGTACAGCCCAGCACCAGTCCCTCAAACAGTCCCTCAGATCCAGATATGGCACAGGAACATCTGCCAAGACCAAGGCCCCCACCAAGAAGTGACTGACCTTGACTGTCTCCCAAGCGTGCCACTGTGCCACCATCCTCGCCTGCAAATAGCAACATAAAAACTTGCAAGTGACAGATGGACCTATACCCACTGCCACCAATCGCCCAGCACATGTACCTACAATTGACCTCCACCATTACCCCACTCCTAATCTCTGTAAAGCGCACCAATGCATTAAGGACACCAAATTAAACACATGTACACCAAATCGTACGTCCCCTGTCATATTGATGAATCAAATGTAAATGTGAATGCATTGTCAAGTCAATTCCATAATCAGACCTTTATTGCAGGAATGGCACCCCATGCACAACATTGTGTGGAGTAAACTGAAATGTTCACCATGTTTGTCTCAATGTCACATGCCACCTCAATATACAGGTAACACTGTCAATGACTACAGACCCCACATCCTAATAGTGAATAAGTCAGACAGTTATTATGCATTGCAGACATCATCAGTGAACAGTACCTCATGATCACTGGAAGTATAGTTGGATCAGCTGGTTTCTGGAGTGGACATCTTCCCCCTCTTCATCCTCACCATCACTCTCATCCCCTCCCACATGATGCAGGTCTGGATATACAGCACCCTCCTCCTCCATTAGGGGAATAGCATTCCTCACAGCCACGTTGTGCAGCATGCAGGAGGCCACCACTATTCTGCACACCTTCTCAGGCCATAGCACAGGGGACCCTCAGAGAGATGGAGGCAACAGAATCTAGCCTTCAGGAGACCTATAGTGTGCTCTGTCACCCTCCTAGTACGTCCATGGGCCTCATTGTAATTCCTCTCTGCATCTGTCTTAGGATTTCTCACCTGTGTCAGGAGCCAAGGCATGTTGGGATAGCCAGAATCACCTGCAAACAAATTAGAGGAAAAATTACCCTAATCCGGTTTATGACATGGAAACACGCAGCAAAGTGGAAAAGTGCCATTTTTGCCCGCAATAGTGTCAAAAACAGATGCTAACAGAGCAAAGAGTGCAAAGGAGCCCCAAAATGGATCCCAGAAGCCAGGAGAGACCCCAGAGAGATCCCAATCAACCAGGAACCAGCCAGGACAACACAGACAAGACCCAGGGGAGGGAAAAGAAAAATAGAAAGTGTTGTTTCAGCGCATAGGAGCATGAAATACTGGTGAGAGAGGTGACAGAGCATCAAAGTCAACTATTCGTCACCTCCAAATTGCCAAATGGAAGGAGAAAGGCAATCTGGCAGCAGATTGCGGATAAGGTGACTGAGTGCAAGAAACACTGGCATGACTGCAAGAGAAGGACCAAGGAAAAAAGGGCACGGAACAGGAAGGCAGCACTGCAAACTGGAGGTGGGAGTCCAGCACCGCAAGTGGACATGGATGAGATGGAAAAAGTTGGTTGCATTGGTCATCCCGGAAGAAATCATCACAGGAGTACAAGGACAGGACAGTGCAGAATAAAAGGAAACACCCCAAATGCAGGGTAAGTTGCATGGGGGAAATATATGCTTAAATGTCAAGTGCAAGAAAGGGGAGGCACATAGGAATCACACAATGCATGTCAAAGGGGCGCAGAGGGAATACGTGCACATTAAGCAACTTGCACCATGCCAACTTAAGCTTACCCATGTGCATGTGCCTTGGGAGTGCCATGCACCATTGAAACATCCACAACCTGGACATAGTAAGAACACCAGGCCTAAATACCCACATGTACAAATGCAGCACATGGGATGGATGGCATGCATAATCACTGTGCCACTGGTTGTGATATCACTAAATCCCTTGCATGTAGTCACATCAACACCACTAACAAGACCGAGACCTCAGAGACCAGGAAGTCAGTCAACACCATTTCTGGGGCAACTACATAGTGGCGTCCCTTGCTGTAAAAGCCTTGCCTCATTGCCCAAACGCATGTGTGCTGCATCTCATAGCACACTAATCATTGCAACTATCCCAACAGTCCCCAGGCATGTGCTGGTAGCACCACCACACTTAGACAACACATCCACATGAGGCAGCCATCCCTACATCACGCAGTCAGGGTGTCCCCTGGGCACAAGGAACAATTAACTCAACAGGTGCTAGCGGAATAGCAGGCTGGATTGGAATCACGGGTAATATGCCACTACCCAGACCAACTAAACTGAAGTTGTGTCAACCACACATATTGATGCTGAACTGAAATGTGCCAATACACAAAATATGTACCACAAATAGCAAACGGTAGGTCACAACAGTCACAGGCTGAGCCCACAACTATTTGGACACAACCATGTCAGGCACATAGCAATTGGGAAATAAACACACTCATACAACACGTGGGGTATGGCTTTCACATATTGGCGGTTAATTCCACATCAACGGGCGGGGAATGGTGCATGGGCAAACCCGGTGTTGGTAAGACTGCCAGTGCAGTGTGCCCACTGCACTTAGCAGTATGAGTCACACGTTGGGATGGCGGCTGGTAATATCTCTGCACATGGTAGCTCTGTGGGGGGGACACTAGACAATATAGATGGAACAAATAAAGTCAGTGCCAGTTGTGGCCTGCATTAGGTGTAAAAGGACACGATGCACCGAACCCTGCAAATCAGGCAGTGGAAAGGGTAAAGGACCATAGTATGGGACACCCTGCACTGCCCATGCCAAGTACATGGGCTGTGCGGGGCCACCCAGGGGCACACCACACCACTTTACCGAAAACCATTCCATGGGGGTAACACTGCCATGCAAAGGCTTTAGGAAATTTGGAAATAAAACTGGAGGGTAGTGTTGAATGAATCACTGGTCTGGTGTCACAGAACTGATGCCATAGCCAGTCTCTCAGCTGCTGGTAACCTGCCATGTCCAGGCCATTGGCCCATGGGGCATTACACATTGACAACAGTTGCCACCACCACCTTTGCTGTAGGGGGTGAACAATTACACAGTGGCAGCCATGTGCCTATTGGACTGTTGCACATGAAATATGAACCTACCTCAGGCCCTGACCTGAGTACAACTCCTCAGAATTGGCAATGTTCGTGAACAACCTACTCCGTCAAGAGTAGAAACAGTACCCTGCCAGGTCCCTGAGTGGTATGCCGAGTAGCACACAAACACATATCACAACATGAGGAGACATCAATGGCAACAAGAGCACAGTGTGGTGACTATGCCATCCCTGGGGGTGGTGCAACCATGGGTGTATGTGAAACATGTAAGACTGGGACAGGTAAAAATTGCAGTGTGTGGTGCTGTGCCATGAGCACAGCAACACGCATTGCAAGGCAACACCATGCAAATGGATGCAAAGGGAGGATAGAACAAGATAAGAGGCCATCAAGACAAAATAAGGATAGACAACACACTTAGAAGATATGATGCAGACAATTGTGGCAACTGGGCTTCCATCCATGTGACTTGCAGGTTGGGCATAGGGCGGTAGACTGCAGCTATGATGTACTGGAACAATCCATTGGAACTAATGGGCACATCATAGGCCCCTAGCGCCACTGGAGCGTCACTGACTCTAAGCACTGGGCTGTATTGACAAGGTAGCGTTAAGACACTTTTTATGGCATTATGTCACCTTGTAAATACTTAGGCACCTGATCATGACAGTGTGTGGAAGGTGGTGCAATGGGTGTTGCTGTGGGCATGCCATAGCAACACACAATATATTTCAGTGCTGCCTCAGATAAATAGAATATTGTAAACTTGAGGTAGGGCGAAACCTATTACGCCAGCCCCAAGGGTGGAATTAGAAGGGTGCAGCGAGGAGGAATAAGGTTGTACAGCCTTCATTTCTGAATTCCTATGTCTGCTGCAATCTGCAACATGCATAGGAAGAGCAAAATGCCAGAAATGATTGTTTAAGACCGTGAAGGTGTAACTCCATGCACATAAACAATCATATGTAAATGACGATTTGGCTCTTCCGAGTGTGTTGCATTCTACAGCTCACACAGAAGTACCAAAGTGCCAGTGGTGATTGTTAATGTGCATGAAAGGGACACTTTCACACACATTAACAGTCACACTCCTCAACGCATACATCCTTGCACATTAGTGCAAGGATGCCAACAATTACTCTAGCAGCTGAATCTTGCAACAGTATGGGGGACAAAACAGGGGTGCCCCATAATCACTTGCATACGGTGCAATCTTGTGTCACCAAAATGAGGGAGTGCAGTGCAGATTATTATTGCACAGCACCGTGCTGCACCACTTCTACATCTACATGGGCCTATTATGACAATAAGCTTTAAATATCAAGTCAGTGACGTGACTTGTCAACTGCCATAACACAGATTGACTGATTTTACACCATCTCATTGCAGAGGGAGATGGTTCCCCTGCGGATATGCCTGACCTGGAGTACCCTGATGACATGGATGACCAGCTGGCATCTATCAGCCAAGAGACACTTCAGTGTCCTTGTGAACATGCAGACACCACCTCCAGTCGCAAGGAGGAGTATTGAATTAGCAGACATCCCACAGGCCCGACTTAGCACCCCGAGTACGACCTGCCAGTACCAACACAACAGAGGACTCCGAGAACGCAGGCACTAGCTTCGAGAGGACAGTGGTGGAAGTCCAGCTGGAGCTGGCCAAGGAGGTGCAGGTGGGGATGTAAACAATGGCAGCCAGCCTTGAGGGGATGTGGACATGCATAGTCACGGCAACAGAACAGACTGTAGCCAACCCAAGCACACACTCCCCAATGTGTGGAGTCCAGGAGTGTCTGAGGGACATAGCTGCTGGCATGAGGCAGAGGCCACAACAACTGCCCTCCCAAACTGGCAGCAGTGTGCCTGAGGACAATAAGGACTTCATGCACCAGGAATTGGTCTACCCCAGGGACGACATGGCTGCCTACCACAGGAATGTTGCAGCTATACTTAAAAACCAGGAGCTTCTCCTTGCTGCAGTGATGCCATATGTAGTGCCACAGATGGCAGCTGCCGGGAATTGGGGGTCCACATTTGCAACCACTGAGGTGTGTGTAGCAACCTCTACCTCCCCACTACCACCATCAAGGGTAGAGGAAGCACCACACACATCAGAGGATGAAGATGTGGAATAGATAATCTTCACCCGTAGGAGTTCCCGGTAGCACCAGCCCATGTCACATGGGTAGTGTTTTCCTTAGTCCTGTGCTTGACATCATGCCAGTGCTGGCACTCTGAAAGATATGCACTCCACTTCAACACACTGCTGACCTCTCTGTTATGTCCCTAACTTTCCCTTTGGCAATTTATGTACTCCTGCACTGAAAGACACTTTACCCAGACATGTTCCATGACATGTCCCTCAACCCTGGACTTGTGTTGTGTCCCTTTTTGATGGATTCCACAAATGGGGTCACAGACCTGGATACTGTATATACTTTGCACTGTTACACTTATAAATAAACACCACCTGCACACCAGCATGTTTATGTGTGTTGTGACACTTCTACTATGCCTAATTCTTGTGATGTATGTAACAGATTTCAGGTCTCAGAGTGTCAGTACAAGAATGCATGAATATGTGGGCACATATCTATGCACGTGGTACCTAGATGTTGTAGGTTGATGTTGGCCTCATCCCCTACAATCAAATCACTGAATATGTGATATATTTTGAAAACATGTAGGCTACACCCACTACATACTGCAAGAATGGGTGTGAAACCGTAATCATGAAATGTTGTCAGCTGGGAGTACCACTAGAACACATTGGTGTGAAACAGAGGGACTCAAACTCATCCATGATTGCCACTGATCAGTTTAGCAGGATAGGAATGATATAGAGGCAGTTGTAACATGTCCCACAGTGCCCAACACCACAAAACAAAACACATACAATGTTAGCTGAATTCCCACACCTATCCTGTCCTATACATGGTCAACATAGTCAGCTTGAGTGGTGGGAACACTGGATGGCTGGTGCACAGGTAAGTAGATGTGTTGTAGCAGCCAATGTGACAGCTCAGTCATAAGGAGGTGTGGGAAATGTCAAGAGAGGGATGTGGATGCAGGATGGAGTCCCCAGGACAACACACAATTTGCACTGCACACCCATGGGAAGACCCTGAGATCCAAACATGTGACACATGAAGGGTGTACCCAATAACATTTATTATGATAAATAAATCAATGAAACAATGGTAATTATCACCTATCCTAATCTAACCTTTCCTAACTATACATAACCCACAACAGACCCTAACTACTCTATGCTACACTTACCTTACACATTTAAATATACACTCTAAACATTCGCCCCCCACATCCCTTATATCATATGACACATGTAGGACAACATACACTAAACTACACATTTACTAACTATAACTAAACAAATATATATATTTTTGTATTTTTTGTAACACATATTTTTTAATTAACATATAAAAGCCTCATCATCACCCCCACCCACCAGCAACATAGTAAAATACAAAAAGTAGTAAACCCACCCCCAAACCTACTTATACTAACTAACCAACTGACCTATTCTAACCTACAACTAACCCGCTAATACCTACACAAAAAAGTAGAAAAAGAGGAGGGAGGGGAGTCAAGTTGGGAGGAGTGACATAATGTAATTCAGAGGTTGGCCCTTTGAAGTTTTTATTTGTTATTTTCTTGAGGGCCTTGCTATTCTTGACTGCCTCCTGCTCAATGGAGTCAATCTTTTGGAAAACCAGTTGTACACCCTCTGAAGGTCTTTTATGGCACTCAAGTTGATGGCAGCTGATGTGGTTGGCTGTGTCATGGTACTTGTGGGTGCAGCAGCTGGAGCAATGATAATGTCGGCAGCTGTGGGTCCCTGCACAGCAGTTGTGCTTGGTCCAGCCTGTGTGGGCAGTGTGGGTCCCCCTTGGCGGAATACCCACCATTCACCAGTGGATCCTCCGAGCGATAGCGGCATGCCATCCTCCTGAACCCAGATTCCACTGCCAAAATGTGCCTTTAGCGCACTGCCCTCTTCTAAAACACACAGAGTTGGCCGTTGTTCATGTTTGCAGCTGTAAAAATGAGACAGGCAACCATCAGTGTCAGCATTGTGCGGAGTATGTACAGTGAATCAGCTTACTATCAACATCGAATAGCACGTGCACTCCTACTCAAAATCCAGATGATACAATGGGCCTGATGGATGAGCGTCATCCACAGCAAGATTAGGTAACAAACAAATTCAGATGTGCTTATACTTTGCACCATGCATGACAATTCTAAGGTAGGGTCAAATTCACATTGATCAGGGACACTATTCCTCTTCTTAAGTGTCAAATTTTCAAACATACATCACCAGAAACGCGATGCTGTTATTGTGAGTATTGGATGATGTTGTTTACGATAACAGTTCAGTGCAAGCCTGATCAAAAGGACTGTCACCTACACAGTGAGCATCACATCTACCTACACATTTGTTGATCCTACCCGCTGTGCCCCAGGGGGTATGGCCATGCAGATCAACATCTCAGCTGTCCAGGTCATCCACCAATGCATGCTCACTCATACATGGAGTCAGGGGGTGGACCATAATTTAGGTGATGACAAAACATGAAGCTGGTATCCATGGGTCTCTCACTTCTACATTCATGTGTCCAGGTGCAGACACCCATCAATACCTGATCAGCCAATTCCATTCCTCACACACCCATAACCTTGCCAGCATACGATTGTACTTGACCTGCATGCACATCTATCACATTCTATTTAGTTGTCACGTAGGTGGACTACAAGATCATTGGCACCATGCTGGTGGACAAATGCCCACACATTCCTACATGTATATCACAATACAGGGATGCCCCAATTTGTCAAGAAAATTGTTAATCACTGTGTTGTGTAAATGACGGTGTGTTCCAGTGCCATTACATATACAACGATGCACATCTAAGTCACATAAGGAGGTACATGTGGCTTGTCGTCACCTTGTTTACACAGTGCTGGCCATTGAGCACCAGAAGTCTCACAAGATATGACTCTGCTCGTGCATGGGGAACCACTTAAATGTGACACATTGTCACCATCCATCCTACTCTGCTTTCTAATCATTTTACAGCATTGGGTGCTGACCTTATGACTCACTCACACTACACACTTCAACACTACACAGCACAGACAAAAACACTTACTGGATACATCTGTGTCCTCAAATCTTGCCACTTTATCTATGATGTAGTGGGGACGTCCACCGGAAATATTTGGATGGAAACCCATGGTTAGTATCACATCACTGTCACTACTAGTGGACAACATATGGCAGTATGTACTATTTCAGAAGAGTGAGGTATTCATCCAATCCAGGTTGTGGACAGTGCAACAGACACACCACTGCATACTCACAATGAGACTGTCACTCTGATGTATGAGATTCATACATCTGCACTCTTAAACTGGGCCTGAGACTCATGTAGTGCTATACCCTACAGCAACCATGTGCTGCCAATCTGTAGAAGATGGAACTCCATAGTATGAGCGGGAGTTGTGTGACAGATAAATGACACAACCCTTGTGCTCTGCAAGACAACTGATTCAGGTATTCTGGCTTGTCCTGCAAGTCACACAAAGGAACTTTGTGGAGGACAAGAGGCTAAATAGTTAGTCTGCAATTCACATGCATTGAGTAATCCATGACTGATGTGTCACAGTTGGTTGATGTCATCATTTGCCCATTGCTAGTGCCCCTTAAGGCGGGTATTCCCCCTTTGTAAACATAATGGCAGAGCTAATGTATGTGAAACTGACATTTTTGCACCAGGTATGTATTGTCATTCTTAGTTATCACAATCCACTCACAAATGGTATGCTGGCAGTGTTTAACCTTATCATACATGACACCATGCTGGGGCACAGATGCTGCCATGGCCCATCAAATGAGTGACCTAGTGATGGATGTGTATGACTATCCGAACTTCCCACTTGCACTGGTTAAATTTTGTATTATGTGTAGCCCATGTCTATACTGGCACAGTGACACTTCATTCTGGTTGAATTCAACCTGTCCACAAGCATTGCATGCAGCACGCCAACACATCAGCTACTGGCATTCAAGTGCAGTGAACAGCAATTAGTTAGCCAATGGGTTACTCACCAACAGGCCCACCAATCACCACACCAAGAGGTCCAGAAGATCCTGCTCCCTGCCCACAACGTCAGCCCAGCGATGCTTCAGCTGATGGTCATTGTGACTCGTGTGGTACACCCTCTTCAGGTGGTGGAGCACCTTATCCCAATGCAGCCGCCTTGCCTCCGTACTGTAGCCCTGGATCACATGGCCACCAATCTCTAGCATCAATGGGAGGGAGTAGACTCCCAGCCAAATAAAGCCTCCCAGCTCCTCCTCCCCCATTCTAGTCAGCCTCCCCCTGCCAGACATTGCACTGGGGTGCAGGTAGAACATTGTTTTATGCAGTACAATGGAGAAACAGAAATAATGAAAGGAAACTTAACACCCAATAATGCAATAACCCAACTAACCCACCTATAGTACTAACCCAGACAGACACCTGAAAGCACAATTACAACGTAAAATTCATTAAACACAACAAAATCACAGGCACTGGGAGAAATGACAATAAAATACAACAGTAATCATAACAGGAGGGACAGCACAAGATAGACTAAATCACAAGAAGATACCACCAACTCCAAAACACAACCACACAGTCAAAAAAGGCACAGACTGTAAAGAGAAAGTGAAAGTACACCCACTGTACCATGCCTGTAAACTGGATATCCTATTACACCACTTCCTGTGCTCTTGCGACATGATTTCTGTTATGCGTGTATTTTTTTGACGCATCTTATATTTGCATGAGTATTTCTGGCGCATTACTTACTTGTGTCAATTTACATAGAGACATTACCTTTATGTGTCAATTTCACAGTACATCAGCATTGCGAGGAGTGCGAAGGTGGAAAATACGCTAAGGGCCCATAAGTCATGTAGTTTGCATTTGCAGATATTTTCGATGCATTTGCGCTTGGCAGTGGCAGGTGTGATTTCCATGATGTAATGTGCATGCTCCATTTCTCCCATTCCTTGTCATACCTGGGCTAATGATGTTGGGCATTGTCACCAGTGATGTCCCCACCTTGTCACACATACTCCGTGTAGCCATTGCAAATCTCACACTGAGTTGTGTTAGTGGTCTGTTGAAACATTACAGTCTCACCATATTTTGGCATCCACAGCCTCATGTGTGGATCCCTTATTTAGGTCATTTGTAGAATTGTTGTTGTGTGTGATGTGCCTTTGTTATACAAGTTGGCAGCGTGGATGTAAATTATATGTTATGGTTCATAAACTGTGCCCTTCAGTTGTCACATTCAAGTGATGGGGCTTATTGTGATGTGTGTGATGGTAGCAGTTCACTCTTACGCTTCACATGTGATGTTGCCACAGTACTCTTCAGATTTGTATTTGTGACATGCTCGCCGAGGTTAGACTCATAATCCTAAAGTATATTTTGGAGAGATTGAAGACACCAAAGACAGATTGTGATGAGGAGTGAGATGTTTTTTGACAAAATTTACAAGGTGAGTTATGTGATTATTACGTGAAGAAGTTCTGTCCAATTTGAGGTTTGCGGCATTGACCAGCAGCTGTGTTGTGTCCTTCCCTCTCATTTACTTCTCCACCATCGTCCCCCTCCTCCTTAGGCAGGTCATCAACCTGCTCATATAATGGTACGTTCATCCGTACACATATATTGTGCAGGATGGCACAAGTCAATATGATCTTGCAGACCATTTCTGGGGCATATAGGAGGCTGCCTCCTGTGATGTCTGAGCACCTGAATCTGGACTTCAGGATGCGAAATGTCCTCTCCACAATGGTCCGTGTCCTGCGATGTCCCTCATTATACACACGCTCTGCTGCTGTGCTTGGGTTGTGAAATGGGGTCATTATCCATGGCTGTATGCCATAACCCATATCCGCTGCAAAATATTACAGTACTAAGGCCCTCATTACAACCCTGGTGGTTGGTGTTAAGGCAGCGGTAATACCACCAACAGGCCGGCGGTAAAAAAAATGGGATCATGACCACAACAGAAAACGCCAAAACATACAGTCACTTTAACACAACGACCGCCATGGTGGTAGCAACAAACACCACGGTGGTCATCGCCAACAGACAGGCGGAAGACAATGTCCAACCCACCCTATCACAACCTCCCAATCCGCCATCAAAAGCATGGCGGAAACAGTCTTTGGAAGGGAAACCACTCACCTCGACAAGCAACGAAGAACCAGGACGCCATGGAGCCCGAGCTGCAGGTCCTGCTGATGCTGGTCTACCTCCTCATACACAATGAATATCAAAGGTGGCGACGACGACCATGGTGAGTACTGCACCTAGCACACAGGGGAGGGTGGTAGGAAAAAGAGAGTGACACACACACGCAACACACAACACCCCTACCCTTCCCCATCATTTACTTCTCCACCATCGTCCCCCTCCTCCTTAGGCAGGTCATCAACCTGCTCATATAATGGTACGTTCAACCGTACACATATATTGTGCAGGATGGCACAAGTCAATATGATCTTGCAGACCATTTCTGGGGCATACAGGAGGCTGCCTCCTGTGATGTCCAGGCACCTGAATCCGTGTCCTGCGATGTCCCTCTTTATATACACGCTTTGCTGCTGTGCTTGTGTTGTGAAATGGGGACATTATCCATGGCTATATGCCAAAACCCATATCCGCTGCAAATGATTACAGGACTAAGGCCCTCATTACAACCCTGGTGGTTGGTGTTAAAGCAACGGTAATACCGCCAACAGGCCGGTGGTAAAAAAAATGGGATCATGACCACGGTGGAAAACGCCAAAACATACAGCCACTTTAACACACCGACTACCATGGTCGTGGCAACAAAGACCGCGGCGGTCACCGCCAACAGACAGGCGGAAGACAATGTACCACCCACCCTACCACAACCAGCCAATCCGCCAGCTTTTCCGGGGTGGTACCAATGCCATCAAAGGCATGGCAGAAATAGTCTTTGGAAGGAAAACCATTTACCTCTCGACAAGCAACCAAGAACCAGGACGCCATGGAGCCCAAGCAGCAGGTCCTGCCGATGCTGGTCTACCTCCTGATACACGATGAATATCAAAGGCGATGGCGACGACCACGGTGAGTACTGCACCTAGCACACAGGGGAGGGTGGGCGGAAAAAGAGAGTGACACACACACGCAACACCCCACCCCCACCCTCATCCACAACACCATACACACAAACACATGCAACAACAGTACATTTACACCCCGTTACCCCCTGGAAAAATGCAAGGACAAAAGGAATTGATTTAAATCAGTGATATTTTGAAATATGCAGATATAATAAATTAATATAGAAAAACAGCATATACAAATATTCACAATATGTACAGAAGGCTGTACACTGTCCTTTGCAAATGTCCATGTCCCACTGGGCCAAACATCATGGTCCAAGCCCACACTTGACTCCTGCCTCAATACGGAGAGAACACTGCAGGGGCATCAGGTCAAAAACACAGAGGCACCTCAGGTGGAAGGGGGGCACCTCAGCCGGAAAATGGTACAACGCCACTGCTCCTGGAGGGGGCTCCATGCCCACTGCTTGCTCCTGGGGAGTGCAAGGCCACAGTCTCTCAAGTGGGTGCTTTGCCCACTGCTTGCTCCTGGGGAGTGCAAGGCCACAGTCTCTCAAGTGGGTGCTTTGCCCACTGCTTGGTCCTGGGGAGTGCAAAGCCACAGTCTCTCTACTGGATGCCTTCTTCCACTGGTTCTGGAGAGGGCTTTGTGCCCAGTGTGCTTCATCCTGCCAAGGATTGGGTGAGTGAATGCATATCTCCACTGGTGCTGGAGGGGGCTTTGTGCCCAGTGTGCTACATCCTGCCAAGGATTGGGCGAGTGAATGCATGTCTCCACTGGTTCTGGAGGGGGCTTTGTGCCCAGTGTGCTTCATCCTACCAAGGATTGGGTGAGTGGATGCCTTTCTCCACTGGCTCTGGAGGGGGCTTTGTGCCCAGTGTGCTTCATCCTACCAAGGACTGGGTGAGTGGATGCATATCTCCACTGGTTCTGGAGGGGGCTTTGTGCCCAGTGATGCACCACCTGGGTGTCTGAGGCATGAGATTTGCAGGGAACAGGTTGCATGATACTCCTTGGAGGCAGGGCCAAACTCCATCCTGCGGCGACTAAGGCTGCAAATTGCTGGTAGTGTCTGTGCTGGTGGGGGTGCTTCCAATGGTGGTGGAAGGCTCCGGTCCGTCTCCTGCAGCCTCGGAAGGCTGCCCAATGGGAATGCTGCTTCTGACAGTTGTTGTGACAGCGGCGGAGCAGGTAGGGGTGCTGGTGGTGGTGCTTGCTGCGGTGCCTGCGGCAGGGATGCTGGAGGTGCTGGTCGTGGTGCCGGTGCTGGTAGTGGTGGAGGGAGGCTCCAGCCTGTCTCCTGCAGCCTCGGATGGCTGCCCACTGGGGATGCTGCTGCTGACAGTTGTTGTGACAGCGGCGTGGCAGGTGGCGGTGCAGGTGGCGGTGCTTGCAGCGGTGATAGTGGTGGTGCTTGCCACGGTACAGGTGGCGGGCTATCAGTTATGATGGTGGGCACCAGGCCCTCACCTGGAGCCTCCGAGGACTGAAGTGCCTTGCCTTGGCTTTTCTACCCCTTCCTCACCTTGGCAGATGCTGCTGGGACCTTGGCACTGGCAGCTGAAGTTTTGGCGGAGGCCTTGCTGGACGGGCCTTGCTCCTTGGCCGTCCTGCATGCTTGCCCCTTCTTCACCTTGGCAGGTGGTGAAATGAGTTGGTCCTTTGCAGGGGTCAGTGGCTCACTGGCTGGCCTGACGGGTGCCCCCTTTGAACTTCTGGGAGTTGCAGGTACCACAGCGTCTGCCGACTTGGTGGCAGAGGTGCTGGCCTGGGATCTGGAAAACCTGGCCTGAGGGGAAGGACGGGGGTAGGGGTTGGGAAAAGGTCAATGTTAGCCAGGAACCGTTTTTTAGACACACTGGGACAGGAAGATGGAAAAGGTTTGGGAGTGGAGGAAGAGGGAGTGGTCGTAGGAGGTGTCTGTCTGCTGAGTTTGTGTGAAGGTGCATGCTGGATGCTGTTGTGAGGTGGATGGCTGTTGAGTGGGTGGGTGCTTGCGTTTGTGTACTTTGGGAGGAGGGGTCACATACAAAGTGGGAGAGGACACAGCGGACGTGTGCATGGTTGAGGGGGTGGTGACTGCTCGTGAGGGGTGTGTTGTGATGGGCGTGCTAGTGATGGAGGTAGTGGATGAGGATGCAGTGCATGGAGGTGTGAGTGGAGACGCAACTGGGCAGGAGGTGGACAACGAGGAGGAGGGGGACACAGTGGAGGTAGTGGATAATGGTGTGTTTGCATGGGCATGGTGCTTGTGTGAGTGCCTGTGAGATGAAGTGTGGTGCTTATGTTTGCGAGAGCCACTTTTGTGTGTTGATTTGGGTGAATGATGTTCTGAAGGTGTGCTTGGGACAGGCTGAGGTAGAGGGGATTGAGTCTGGGTAGAGGAAGTGGAGGGGGGAGGCTAGACACAAGGGCTGCCATCAGTGCTGAGACCAGAGCCTGAAATGGTCTCTGTTGGGTCACCACGCCAGAGTGAATGCCCTCCAGGTATGGATTTGTTTGTAGCAAATGCGTCTCGACACCCTGGATGGCATTCAGTATGGTTGACTGCCCAAAAGTGAGGGATCTCAGGAGGTCAATAGCTTCCTCACTGAGGGCAGCAGGGCTGACCGGGGCAGGTCCTGAGGTGCCTGGGGCAAAGGAGATGCCCACCCTCCTGGGTGAGCGGGCACGGAAAACACGCTGAAGGGCTGCTTGGAAGGCGGTGCTGGTGGGGGGGTGGCGGCTGTACCTGTTGTTGGGGTGGGCATGGAGGTGTCTGCCACCGGCAGGGAGCTTCCATCGGAGGAGGAGTCGCTGTCTGTGGTCTCCCCTTCTGTCGCCGTCGTGGTGCTCCTCTCGCCCTCCATCCCACTGGTGCCTTCACCCTCTGTAGATTCGGCCTCAAGGCCCATGTGGGATGCAGCTCCCTCCGTTGCCAGCCTCTGCTCCTCTGCCAGATGATGCTAATGCACACAAGGATAGGGTGACAAAACAAAGAGGGAGGGGAAGAGACAGAGGATACACTTGGTCAATGCCAGCAACAATACCACAGTTGGCCTACACTACACACAGGGATCAGCCCTATGCACTAGGCCATGCCCAACCATTTACTGAGACAGTCACCAGCCCATGGGCTACAATGCCTAATGCCAGCATCTGCACACCAGATTCCCAAAGGACCCTGCCCAGTGGTAAATGGCCACTTACACCATTGGGGTAGTAGTGCTTGGGAGCCTGCACAAGGGCCCTACCCTGCCATGACCACCCTGGCCTAGGGGCACCCACAGCCCACATCCCCCACCCAGCTAACTCATAACGTGTGCAAAGTGAGTTTCATAATCTGTACTCACCCCCTTGTGGCTGCTGTGATGCCCTCAGGCGCCCATCCAACTCCGGATAGGCCACCGCTAGGATGCAGGGCATCAGGGGGTCATGGTGCGACGGGCAACCCTTCCACGTTGGGAGGCCAGCCCCAGGTGGGCCTCCGCCGTCTTCTTTGACCAGCGGCGCAGGTCCTCCCATCTCTTGCGGCAGTGGGTGCTCTGCCTGTAAAAGACCCCCATGGTCCGCACCTCCTTTGCCATTGCACGCCAATTACCCTTCTTCTGGTGGGCACTGACCTGGAGGGAAAAGACAGCAGAAAAAGATGTTACTCACCCGTCCGGACCGTCATACTCATTGCCCACTTGTTTCCTCACATGCCCTGACGCACATACACTGACCACCTTAAATGCTGCACTCTGGCCAGGACGCCTCAGCACCCCCCAACATGTAGCTTACATCCACAGCACTCCAAACATTCATGGCCCACACATCATGCTCACAGTGTACTAACCTGTTTGTCTGGAGAACCTTAGAGTAACGTGTACTGGGGTAGGACCCCATCCACCAGTTTCTCCAACTTCTCCACAGTGAAGGCAGGGGCCCTTTCCCCAGACACATGAGCCATTGTCGCTTCCAGACCCAGGTCACAGCAGCACTTGCAGTGCAGGTCCTCTCCTGTTGAAGGTCAGGTAGCAAGTAAGTGAATAGATAGAAAATGGCGCTGATGTTCGCGGCGGTGCATACCGTCACTGCCGGCGTACATCGCCATTGGCT
This sequence comes from Pleurodeles waltl, assembly GCF_031143425.1. Classification (NCBI taxonomy): domain Eukaryota; kingdom Metazoa; phylum Chordata; class Amphibia; order Caudata; family Salamandridae; genus Pleurodeles; species Pleurodeles waltl. Next base: position 930,105,430 of record NC_090445.1, on the reverse strand, counting down.
CCTGGTACCCATAGGACCCAATGTTAACCAATGTGAACTTGCGCGGACGTCATCGACCGCCTACCGCGATGGCTCACAATGGCACTTCAATTACCTAATTTCCACCTGTTCGTCCTCACAGGTCAAGCAGCCACCATTTTAGAGGGGCACAGGGCATGGGAGCTAACTGCATCACAGCAGACATTGGCACATCAACTGACTCTCGAGTTCACATACTGCGTCTGTAAAGTTAAAAAAAACTAATTTAGAGCAATAGATGTGGAAATATGACCTTCTGCTCACCGTTCTCTTCCATAGGCATCAACCGCTGAGGCAGCATATGAGATGGTGACATCCGCCGGTGAGGAGACCCCTGGTGGTCCTTGCTACAATGGAGGACAGACATATTATAATCACATACAGACTTGATCGGGCCACAATCCAAGGACTGTGTTCTTAATTGGAGCTAGAACTGATTTCATCTATCCGCTAGCCCACAGGTATCCTCCCTCTAGTGCAGGTCCTGTCAGTGCTCCATTTCCTGGCAAGTGGTTCCTTCCAAACAACAGTGGCCATAGCATCAGGGATGTCTCAGCCAATGTTCTCCAGCGTGTTGACCAGAGTGTTGTCTGCACTGCTGAAAGACATGGGCAGCTACTTCGTGTTCCCCCAGGTGGAGGATTTTGCCACAGTGAAGGCTGACTTTTATGCGCTGGGACATAGCCCCAACATTATTGGTGCCATTGATGGTACACATGTAGCATTTGCACCCCCCCCCCGGAGAAATGAACAGGTTTACAGGAATAGAAAAAACTATCAATTGATGAATGTGCAGATGGTGTGTTTGGCGGACCAGTACATCTCCCATGTGAATGCCAAATATCCTGGCTCTGTGCATGACGCCTTTATATTGAGGAATAGCAGCATCCCATACATGATGGGCCAACTCCAGAGGCACCGGGTGTGGCTGATAGGTGAGCCAAAGGTCCCCATCCAAGTATATGTTGATGTCTGGGTATGGGATTGCCCCTAAGGGTTAGTGCGTGTCTAACAGATGTCACCCTATATTTACAGGTGACTCTGGTTACCCAACCTGTCATGGCTACTGACCCCAGTGAGGAATCCCAGGACAAGGGCAGATGAACGTTACAATGAGGCACATGGGCGTACAAGGAGGATTATAGAAAGGACCTTCGGCCTCCTGAAGGCCAGGTTCCGGTGCCTCCATCTGACTGGTGGATCCCTGCATTACTCACCCAAGGTGTGCCAGATCATCGTGGCCTGCTGTATGCTTCACAACTTGGCTTTGCGACGACAGGTGCCTTTTCTGCAGGAGGATGGTCCAGATGGCGGTGTTGTGGCTGCTGTGGAGCCTGTGGACAGTGAAGACGAGGAAGCAGAGGAAGAAGACATGGACAACTGGGACTCAGTGATCCATCAATATTTCCAGTGAGACACAGGTAAGAATACAGACCTGCCTACCACATGTACTTTAACACTACTGCCTCTCTACTGTCTGTCGTTTTCACCCAGTGTATGGTCACTGAGTTGTCACTTTCCCTTACGATTTCACAGATGTGGGTCCCACTGTGTGACATCTGCTTTGATTCCTCATGGACTAGAGCTGTGTGACATAGGTATGTTGACATTACCATTGAAAAAGCTTTTTGCCACAGTTATTGCTAATACAGTATTTCGAAATCACAGACAGACTCCAGATTGTTTTGTGCTTTAAGGGTGTTTATTTAAGTGCTCAATATTGGAGGGGGTTGTAAAATTGTGAGGCGTGATGGCGGAGGAATGTCCATGGCAGAGTTCAGTCTATTAGTCACACAGGTGCATTGCCCATATGGGCATAGGAAGTGGAGCTGGGGCAGTTTGAGGATGGACAGGGTGACAAAGTGGGACAGTAGGATGACAATCAGGGTGGTCTCATTTCTTGGCGGGGGTCTTGGCATCGTTCTCTGTCTTTGTCCTGGATCTCAGGGACCGTTTGTGAGGTGGTTCTCCCACTGCAAGGGGCGGGGTGCTGGTGTGGTGGTCCTGTGGCAGTGCCTCCTGTCCACTAGCGCCAGCAGAGGTGGTGGGCAGTTCATCGTCCAGGCTAGTGTCAGGGGCCCCTTGTAGTGCCACAGTGTCCCTCCTGGTGTTGAGCACTTCCTTCAGCACCCCTACGATGGTGCCCAGGGTGGAATTGATGGTTCTGAGTTCCTCCCTGAAGCCCATATACTGTTCCTCCTGCAGGCACTGGGTCTTCTGAAACTTGGCCAGTACCATTGCCATCGTCTCCTGGGAGTGGTGGTAGGCTCCCGTGATGGAGGAGAGGGCCTCGTGGAGAGTGGGTTCCCTGGGCCTGTCCGCCCCCTGTCTCACAGCAGCCCTCCCAGTTCCCCTGTATTCATGGGCCTCCGTCCCCTGGACCGTGTGCCCACTACCACTGCCCCCAGGTCCCTGTTGTTGTTGGGATGATGGGTTATCAAACAACAAAAAAAGAGAGGGGCTGTAAGAGAGGTGGGAGGTTCGGAATAAATTCCTGGTCCTGTGTGTACTACTCCCAACAATGTCTTAATCAATAAGGTACACACAGTTCTACACAAAGGAGGTCATTACAACCCTGGCAGACGGTGTTAAAGCGCCGGTAAGTCCGCAAACAGGCCGGCGAAAAAAAAAAGGGAATTATGACTGTGGTGGAAACCGCCAACAAAGACAGCCACTTTAACACTCTGACCGCCACAGCGGTACAGACAAGCAGCGTGGCGGTCACCGCCAACAGACAGGAGGAAGACAAAGTACTGCCAACAGGCCAATCCGCCACCTTTTCCGGGGCGGATTCACCGTGGATAAAAACACGGCGGAAACAGCCATTTCAATGGGAAAACGCTCACCTTAACACACTCCACGAGGAAGGAGGCCACCATGGAGCCGGAACTCCAAATACTCCCTGCGATAGTCTTCCTGCTCCTCTACGAACATCAGCAACGCCGCCGCCGAAGACAACGGTGAGTACTTCACCTACGACATAGGGGAGGTGGGGCAAAAGTCAGGGACACACACATGCAACACCCCCACCCCGACCCTCGCACACTACAACACACACACCAATGCATTTCCAAACATCACAGTAACAACCCCCCCGGAAGAATGCAAAGACAAAAGGAAATGAGTTCAACCATTGTAATGTATCAAAATACAGTAAGCTATTAAATACAGATAGATATCCTCATTCAAAAATGTAAACATCACGATTAGTAGTGCAGGTATGCACCATTCAATGTCCGTGGACCACTGGGCCCAAAATGCATGGGCGAGGCCCACTCACGATACCTGTCCAGAAACGGAGAGAACACTGCTGGGGCATCAGATCGAAATACAACAGGCACCACGGGGGAAGGCAAGGGGGAGCACCTCAGCCGGATGACAGCACCACGCCACATCCACGACGGGGCTCCATGCCCATTGATGTATCCTGGGGAGTGCAAAGCCACAGTCTCCCAAGTCTCTACAGTGGGTGGTTTGCCCACTGTACCATCCTGGGGAGTGCAAAGCCACAGTCTCTCAAGTCTCTACAGTGGGTGGTTTGCCCACTGTACCATCCTGGGGAGTGCAAAGCCACAGTCTCACATGTCTTTGCAGTGGGTGGTTTGCCCACTGTACCATCCGGGGGAGTGCAAAGCCACAGTCACACAAGTGGATAACAGTCTACACTGGTTCTGGAGGGGGACTGGTGCCCAGAGTGCTTCATCCTGTTAAGGACTGAGGTAGTGGATGCTGTTCTCCACAGGTTCTGGAGGGGGACTGGTGCCCAGAGTGCTTCATCCTGTTAAGGACTGATGTAGTGGATGCTGTTCTCCACAGGTTCTGGAGGGGGACTGGTGCCCAGAGTGCACACTCTCCCCATGGCGGTTCCAGTTCCGTCACTAACCCTGGCGCATATGGGCTAGAGGTGTTTGATGTTGCAGTGCTTGCCCTGTTCAGCGGTGCTTGCCCTGTTCAGCGGTGCTTGCCATGGCGGTCTTTGCCATGTTCAGCGGTGCTTGACTTTGCTGTCTCTGACCTGTTCAGTGGTGCTTGCCATGGCGGTCTTTGCCCTGTTCAGCGGTGCTTGCCCTATTCAGCAGTGCTTGCCATGGCGGTCATTGCCCTGTTCAGCGGTGCTTGACTTTGCTGTCTCTGACCTGTTCAGCGGTGCTTGCCATGGCGGTCTTTGCCCTGTTCAGTGGTGCTTGCCCTGTTCAGCAGTGCTTGCCATTGCGGTCTTTACCCTGTTCAGCGGTGCTTGACTTTGCTGTCTCTGACCTGTTCAGCGGTGCTTGACTTTGCTCTCTCTGACCTGTGCAGCGGTGTTTGCCATGGCGGTCCCTCATTGCCCAGCGGGGCTGTGGCTGCCGGTGCCGTCCTGGGCACTGACTCTGGCAGTGGTCTCCTGACCACTGACGATTGGACTGCCCTCCTGGGCACTGACTCTGGCGGTGGTCTCCTAACCAGTGACGATTGGGCTGCCCTCCTGGGCACTGACTCTGGCGGTGGTCTCCTGACCAGTGACGATGGGGCTGGCGGTGGCGTCCTGAGCAGCGGGGATGATGGCGGCCTTCTCCACCGTGCTGCTCTTCCCAGACTTTGGCGCTTTCTTCTGCCCCTTCCCCACCTTGGGATGAGTCACAGCTGGCTCAACACTCCCCTGGGACCCTTGTGAGCGGCTTTGCCGGCAGGAGTCTTCACCCTCTCCCGTCGGGCACTGTCCAACTTCTGGTGCTTCACAGGGGCGGGGACTGGCCGTGCTTTGGCTCCGTGTCACTCTGGCTGTCCTGGTGCCCTGTGCACTCCATATACCTCTAACAGGCACCACTGGTACCGGAATTTGTTTGGCTGAGGTGCTAGTACAGGACCTATGAATTGGAGGGGGGGTGGGAAAGAGGTCAACATTGCTCAGTAAAAGTTTCTGACGAACACAGGGACGGGTAGCTGGAGGGGGTCTGGGAGTGAAGGAAGAGGAGGTGGTTGTAGGAGGTGTAACCTTTGATGATTTGGGTGCAGGTGCATGTTCAGGAGCCTGTCGTGAGGTGGATGGATGTTGGGTGTGTGTGTGCCCGCGTTTGTGTACTTTGGAAGGGGGCGTCACAGACACACTGGGAGAGGACACAGGGGACGTGTAAATGGTAGTGGGGGTGGTGAGTGCAGGTGAGCGGGGTGTGCTGGTGGGTGTTCTGGAGCGAGTCCTAGTGGCTGTAGTGGGCGTGCATGCAGGTGAGAGTGTAGACGACACTGGGAGGGAGGAGGGAGACGACGAGGAGGGGGACACAGTGGAGGCAGTGGATGCTGCTGTGTCTGTATGTGGGTGATGCTTGTGTGAGTGCCTGTGTGATGTGTGGTGCCTATGTTTGCCTGAGCTTCCCTTGTGTGTTGACGTGTGTGCAGGCTGGTCTGATGGTGTGCTTGGGATAGGCAAAGGTACAGGGGATTGGGTCTGGGTGGAGGAAGTTGGAGGGGTGAGGCTAGACACAGGGACAATGGCTGACATCAGTGCTGAGGCCAGAGATTGCAGGGTTCGATGATGGGCAGCCTGACTAGAATGAATGCCCTCCAGGAATGCATTAGTGTGTTGCAACTCCCTTTCTACACCCTGGATGGCATTCAAAATGGTAGACTGCCCAACAGTGAATGACCTGAGGAGGTCAATGGCCTCCTCACTGAGGGCAGCAGAGGTGACAGGGGCAGGGGCTGTGGTGCCTGGGATGAAGGTGATGCCCACCCTACTGGGTGAGCGGGCACGGGGCGAAGGCTGAGGGGTGCTGGGAGGGCGGTGCTGGTAGGGGGGATGGCGCCTGTACCTGTAGAAGTGGGGGGGAAAGATGTTGCCACCACCACAAGGGAGCTCCCATTGGAGGACGAGTCCGTGTCGCTGGTTGCTGGTCCGGTGACCGCCGTGAAGCTCCCCTCGCCCTCCGTCCCACTGGTGTATTCAGAGTCCGTGGTGTGGCCCTCCATGGCCATGTGGGATGCAGCCCCCTCACGCTCCAGTGCCACTGTACCTCCCCCTGATGATGATGATGCCCAAAAGAACAGGGAGAGCACAAAAAAGGGGGGGACGACAGAAGAAAGACAGGTTGAGTGCATGCCTTACCGTTGGCGGACAATACAGACACAGCAGCCCCCTGCACTATGCCGCACTGTTGGGCTCTACACATGCAGTTTCTGGGAAATGGCCTACATGGCTATGGTCGACATCTGCACACATAGATGACACAGGGGCATGTATGCCTGTACTTGGCACTCTACAGAGGTGGGGTGGAGTGCCACATGGCCTGCATTACGGAGGGGCCTAGCCTACGGAACTCGCCCTGGCCTAGGGAAACCCACAGCCCTCCTCCCCCACCCAGACCCCTCCACTGCGCGCAAAGTCAGCAGAATCAGAGTGTACTCACCCCCTTGTGTCTGCTGTGATGCCCTCAAGCGCCCATCCAACTCAGGGTAGGCCACCGCCAGGATACGGAACATCAGGGGGGTCATGGTACGACGGGAGCCCTCCCACGTTGGGAGGCCATCCTCAGCTGAGCCTCCGCCATCTTCTTGCTCCAGCGGCGAATGTCCTCATATCTTTTACAGCAGTGGGTGCTCCGTCTCTGGTGGACCCCCAGGGTCCGGACGTCCTTAGCGATGGCACGCCAAATATCCTTCTTTTGGTGGGCGCTGACCTACATGACATGTACAGGGGAAGAAGAGATTTCATTAGCAACTGCACCGTCGAAGTGAGTGTCCCACATCCCTATCCTTACCATCTGGCACATGCATTCACAGTCCTTCGTGCTCGCAGAACTCTGCCCCCTTCCTTCTTACATCCAGCCCTCTCCACCCAGCCATAGCCCATACAACTTGCACCCTATGTACTCACCTGTTGGTCTGGAGGACCGTAGAGTAGCGTGTACTGGGGGAGGACCCCGTCCACGAGCTTCTCCAACTCCTGTGCAGTGAAGGCAGGGGCCCTTTCCCCAGACGCACGTGCCATTGTCTCTTCCAGACCGAGGTCACAGCAGCACTTGCAGTATAGGTCCTCTCCTGTCGAAGATCAGGTATCGAGTGATTGAACAGATAGAAAATGGCGGTCACGTCCGCGGCGGTGACGTCCGCGGCGGTGCGTATCATCACCGCCGGCGCACTTCGTCATTGGCTCCTGGAACACATAGGGTCCAATGTTAACCAATGCAGCATTGCGCAGCGGAATTCGACCGCCTACTGCGACGGTGTACGCCAGCGCAGTTACCTCACATCCCATTGTCCCACTTTAGAGGTCAGGCAGCCGCCATTTCAGGGGCCCACATGGCTTCATTTTCAACTGCGTCACACATACCTAGGCCTGGACTCAACACACATACAGACAACTTTTTGGATTTTGTTTCGTTTTCTGTTTAGCTGTGGGTACATACCTCTGAGTTGCTTGACTCTGTGCTCGCTGTTGTCCTTCCTAGGCACCGTCAGCTGGGACATGTGAGGAGATGGCGGAATCCTCCGGTGTACCGATCGCTGGTGGACCAGTTGACAGTGGAGGAGCGACATTTAATCATCACCTACAGGTTTGACCGTGCCACAATCCAGGAACTGTGTACCCAGTTGGAGCCAGACCTTATGTCACCAATCCGCCATCCCACAGGAATTCCCCCTCAAGTGCAGGTGCTGTCAGTACTCCATTTCCTAGCAAGTGGGTCATTTCAAACAACAGTGGCCATGGCATCAGGGATGTCCCAGCCTATGTTTTCAAATGTGTTGTCCAGAGTGTTGTCTGCCCTGCTGAAACACATGAGGAGCTACATCGTTTTCCCTCAGGCGGAGGATTTGGCTACTGTTAAAGGTGACTTCTATGCCCTTGGACATATCCCTAACATCATAGGTGCCATTGATGGGACCCATGTAGCTCTGGTCCCCCCCCACAGGAGTGAACAGGTGTACAGGAATGGGAAGAGTTATCATTCCATGAATATACAGATGGTATGTTTGGCAGACCAGTACATCTCTCAGGTAAATGCTATGTTCCCTGGCTCAGTGCATGACGCCTACATCCTGTGGAATAGCAGCATCCCTTATGTGATGAGTCAACTCCAGAGGCACCGGGTGTGGCTATTAGGGGACTCTGGTTACCCCAACCTGTCATGGCTACTGACCCCAGTGAGGAATCCCAGGACCCGGGCAGAGGAACGCTACAATGAGGCCCATGGGCGGAGTAGGAGGGTGATCGAACGCACCTTCGGCCTCCTGAAGGCCAGGTTCAGGTGCCTCCATATGACAGGTGGTTCCCTATTCTACTCACCCAGGAAGGTGTGCCAGATCATCATCGCCTGCTCTATGCTTCACAATCTTGCTTTGCGACGCCAGGTGCCTTTTCTGCAGGAGGATGGTCCAGATGACGGTGTTGTGGCAGCTGTGGAGCCTGTGGACAGTGATGTGGAGGAAGCAGAGGAAGAAGACAATGACAACAGGGACTCAGTCATACAGCAATATTTCCAATGACACACAGGTGAGAACACTTTCTTGACTACTACATTTACTTTCACACTTCTACCTTTATCCTGTCTGTCTATTTCAAGCATTATATGGTAACTGAGTTGTACATTTCCATTACGGTTTCACAGGTGTGGTTACCAACGTGTGTCATCTGCTTGCATCCTTCACGGACTTGTGATGTGTGACATAGGTATGTTGACATTATATTTTCTAACGGATTTTGTCATTGTCATAGCTAATACACATTTTCAAAATCACAGACTGACTCCTGAGATTTTTGTGCTACAAGGGTGTTTATTGAAGTGCTATTTATTGGAGGGGGTGGTAAAATGGTGAGGGGTGATGGTGGAGGAATGTCCATGGCAGAGTCCAGTCTATTAGTCTCACAGGTGCATTGCCCATATGGGCATAGGAAGTGGAGCTGGGGCAGTTCAAATATGGACAGGGTTACAAAGTGGGACAGTGGGATGACAATCAGGGTGGTCTCATTTCTTGGCAGGGGTCTTGCCATCGTGCTCTGTCCTGTTCCTGGATCTCAGGGACCGCTTACGGGGTTGTTCTCCGTCTGCAGGGGGTGGGGTGCTGGTGTGGTGGTCCTGTGGCGGGGCGTCCTGTCCACTAGCGCCGGCGGAGGTGGTGGGCAGTTCATAGTCCATGCTAGAGTCAGGGGCCCCTTGAAGTGCCACGGTGTCCCTCATGGTGTTCTGTATGTCCTATGGCACCCATACGATGGTGCCCAGGGTGGAGCTGCTGGTTCTGAGTTCCTCCCTGAAGCCCAAATACTGTTCCTCCTGCAGGCGCTGGATCTCCTGAAACTTGGCCAGGACCGTAGCCATCTTCTCCAGGGAGTGGTGGTATGCTCACATGATGGAGGAGAGGGCCTCGTGGAGAGTGGGTTCCCTTGGCCTGTCTGCCCCCTGTCGCACAGCAGCCCTCCCAGTTCCCCTGTGTTCCTGTGCCTCCGTCCCCTGGAGTGTGTGCCCACTACCACTGCCCCCAGGTCCCTGTTGCTGTTGGGGTGGTGGGTTATCCTGGGTTCCCTGTAGTGGTGGACACACAGCTGATTGACGTGTCCTGGGTACGGAGGTATGGGCCCACTGGGTGGGTGCTGTACTGCTGTTTCCAGAGGGTGGAAGGTCAGTGTTGGGCTGTGCCTGTGCGAGGGGAACCGACTGTCCTGAGGCCCACGATGGTCCAGGCTGGTCATCTGGATCCAGTTGGCCAGAGCTGCTGTCATCACTGTGGGCCTCTTCTGTGGGTGGGGTAGAGATGTCTGGACCCTCCTGTCTGGTGACGTTAGGAAGTGGTCCTGCAGGGGTGTAAAAGCATGATTATTGCATGTGTGTGTGTCATGGTGTGCAACGGGTGGGTGAGCGTGTACCCCAGTGCTAGCATTCCTGTGTGGGGCCTTGTGTGATGATGGTTAGGGGGTGTTATGGGTATGTGCAGTGGGCATGCTTTAGCGATGGGTGTCCATGCTTTGTTGTGTCATGCAGGGCTTGGTGTTGGGATGGGTGGTTTGTGTTATTAATACATTAGTGAGGAGTTGGAGTGATAGGGGAGGGGGTGTGGGTGGGGGGGTGTGATAGCATGCAGGTAGGGTGGGGGATATGATAGTTAAAATTTGACTTACCAGTGTCCATTCCTCCACTGACTCCACCAAGGCCCTCTGGATGCAAGATGTTCAAGACCTGCTCCTCCCATGTTGTCAGTTGTGGGGGAGGACGTGGGGGTCCACCGCCAGTCCGCTGTACTGCGATGTTGTGCCTGGAGACCACGGAACGCACCTTCCCCCGTAGGTCGTTCCACCTCTTCCTGATGTCGTCCCGATTTCTTGGGTGCTGCCCACTGCGTTGACCCTGTCGACTATTCTTCTCCATAGCTCCATCTTCCTTGCAATGGAGGTGTGCTGCACCTGTGCTCCAAAAATCTGTGGCTCTACCCGTACGATTTCCTCCACCATGACCCTGAGCTCCTCCTCGGAGAACATGGGGTGTCTTTGCCGTGCCATGGGGTAGTGTAGGTGATGTGTGGGATGGTGTATGTGGTGATGAGTGTGATGATGTGTAGTGGTGTGTGGTGTTTAGTGCGTGGATGTTGTGTGGGTGATGGTGTTGTGGGCCTCTGTCAAAGCCCAGCTCACCTGAGTCCTTGTTCAGTTCTGATGGAGGTTGAAGACAATCCGACCCCACCCTGAAACTGCTTGTTCCAGCACACTAGTTTTTAAAACAGTGCAATAAGAACAGAAGCTCAAGGGAAGGGGGGAAGTGGATAAAATAAAATAACGAGACAACAGCGTTCTTGCGTTTCCACTGTTGAAGTGCTGCACAAATCTGCGGCCCTCTCTGACTTCGGTAGAAACTGGTGCCTAATGAAACATAAACAAAGAACATATAAGTACATCCTATTCCTAACTGGGTTCCTGACTATCCCTTTATTTATTAGAAATTTTCTTCTAAAAGTACCTCTTGGATCCTGGTCTCTAGTTTCCAGGTTTGGAATGTGTTACTGCTCTGGGATGTGCTTTCTATTACTCTAAAGCTTCTAAAACATTAAACAAATACCGTTATCAGAATTATCAATATCAAACATTCATCTTAATATAACTAAAGCCTAAATTGCCAATAGCAGACTCACTTTTCCCATATTTCCAGAATCTTTTATAAAACAAATACTGTACTTTTACGTCAAAATACAGCATGTAATTTGTGCAAGTCTTTGATTTACTGTTTGCCTTGCTGTTAATGGTTTTCACGGTTCGATTCTTAAAAGTTCCATAAAAAAAATGTTTGCTTCACAAAGTTCCGCAAAGTATTGTTGTAACGAAGAGTTTGAATCACAATGTTTATGGAAGGTATCTTGTTTCAAATTGTCTATACACGAATCCAGAAATTGTTGTCAAAGTTCTTTCAGGTAATAAAAGTTTTGCACTTACTTGTTGCTGGCAAGAGATACTGATCAGTCTAACCTTGTCTTCTTTCTCTTTTGCAGGTTGCTTGTAGGAGAGGGGCTGAGGCAAGGAGGAACCGGAAACCGGAAAAAGGAAGAGCCAGCAGCTGCGCCCATTGAAGCCAATGAAAGTCTGTAGAGAGCAGGAGTGCCAGCGCCGAGGGATCTGTCCTCAGGTAAGCGGGAGGTAGACGAGCACAAGCACTGGGCGAGACTCGAAGGCTGCCTTTTATAGACAGGGCTGGGTGTGGTCCTCACATGCTGCTCATGTTCTTGAAAGGTGTGCAGAGCTGGGTGTGGTTTGAAGAGCTGGGTGTGGTCCTCACATGCTGCACATGTTCTTGAAAGGTGTGCAGAGTTTCAGTTATTATGCAAATGAGTTAAATTAACACATGGCCTAGAGAGGAGTGTTTTAAAGAAGCCTTGGTAAAAGCAAGGCCCAATGTGTAAACAAAACAGCACATTAAACAACATACACAGAAGCCTAGGGGGGGGGAAGGTGAGATAACAAGAAAGGCTTTCAATAGTAAGTTTAAAAGGGAGCTATTACAGAACCCACTAGTGCAGTGAGAGGGGACATGCTCTTTGCTGTGCACAAACCCTAACAGTTGCCCCCCTCAAAGGCCCTCCTACAGGACGGGGTTTTCCTGGATTTTTTAAATAAAACCGTCTAATCAGCTGTGGGGCATGTACATATGATGCTGGTTCCCATGAATTCTCAGATTCATCATATCCTTTCCATTCTACTAAATAAAACAGACGTCCACTAATTCTTTTTGAGTCTTTTATGCTTTTCACTTCATATTCTAGATTTCCCTTAATTGGTATGGGTGGAGGTGGTGGTTCAGGTCGGGTTTTTGGATTGTACGGCTTAAGCAAGGACAGATGGAATGTAGTATGTACTGGATATTCTTTTGGTAAATCTAATTTTACTGTTACCGGGTTTACTATGGCAGTTATACTAAAGGGTCCAATGAAACGTGGTTGCAGCTTTCGGGATCCCTCTATGTTTAGGTTCTTTGTGGAGAGCCATACCTTGTCACCGATTTTATACATTGGGGCCTCAGATCTGTGTTTGTCTGCTTGTCTTTTCATGCTTTCCTTGTACTTTAATAAATGTTTCCTGGCTTTGTCTTGTATGTCACCTAACCTTGTTAGTCTATCCGTTACTGTAGGTAACAGAGAATCTTCTAACAAAATGGGTATAGCTCTTGGATGATACCCCTGCAAGAAATAGAATGGTGAGCAAAGTAGAGCTGAATGCTCAGTATTATTATAAACAAACTCTGCTACAGGGAGAGCTTCCAACCATTCACTAGAATAATCAGCCAATAAACAACGTAGCGTTTGAAGTAAGGTTTGGTTCAGTCGTTCAGTCTGTCCATCTGTCTCTGGGTGGAAAGCAGTGGATAATGCCACATCTATTTTCAGTTTTTTACATAATTTTTTCCAAAATTTTGAGTTGAACTGGCTCCCTCGGTCTGACACCACTTTGCTTGGCAAACCATGTAAACGCACAATTTCCCTTATAAAAATATCGGCACATTCTGCCGCCGTGGGTAATTTCCGTAATGGTACAAAATGTGCCATTTTAGATAAAAAATCCACTATAACCAACACTGTTGTGAAAGATTTTACAGGTGGTAAACCTACAATAAAGTCT